>NC_135578.1:1315753-1630158 GCF_965152235.1 Eretmochelys imbricata | reverse complement strand
AGATGCTCTTGCCTCCATCATCTTCCACTGAAAGCAGCTGGACTCCAGCTTTTCAGCAGCCCTGATAAATGTAACTGTTGTATCACTTGTATCAGAACAATTAATTGCACCTGAGAAGCTATGTTGGGAACAGCAGGTCTCTGATCTGCGTGCATTAGTTCCTCAGTTCATATTGCACTGTGCAGCAACTGGCCTCTTGTTTTAATAGGGGTCTCCTGCATGGCTCAGGACTGTCCACTTCGGACACCAGAAGACTTTGTGTTTCCACTGCTGCCTAGCGAGGAGCTGAAAGACAAATATCGGCGCTACCTCTTCAGGGATTACGTGGAGGTATTTTCTGCTTCCTGTTCCTGTAGGTCTTTGCCATGACCATTCCCAGTAGTCAGATATTTGGGCCAAGATTTTCAAAAGTGACCCGTTTGGGAGCTTCATTTTTTAGGGCCCAACTTGAGACCTCTTAAAAGGGCTTGTATTTTTCCCAAAGTGCTGAGCACCCTCCCCTTGCAAAATAGGACCCTGTAAAGCAGGGGTTCTCAAGACAAATTATTTGGTGGCCTCAGAGTGTGGCCACCAACTCTTGCTTGTGGCCACTCTTGCACTTTTTCCTAAAATATTTAAGTAGATTTAAGAAAAAGAAATAAATATGCACATACACATATCCAAATCACTGTAATGTATTTATTGCTAGCTACAAAGTCTGTTGTGAAAAGTGATATTAACAAACTGTCAAGGTTCCATCCCCACTCTGAACTCTAGGGTACAGATGTGGGGACCTGCATGAAAGACCTCCTAAGCTTATTCTTACCAGCTTAGGTTAAAACTTCCTCAAGGTACAAACTTTTTTACCTTTTTGTCCTTGGACCTTATGCTGCCACCACCAAGCATGTTAAACAAAGAACAGGGAAAGAGCCCACTTGGAGACGTCTTCCCCCCAAAAATATCCCCCCAAGTCCTACACCCCCTTTCCTGGGGAAGGCTTGATAAAAATCCTCACCAATTTGTACAGGTGAACACAGACCCAAACCCTTGGATCTTAAGAACAATGAAAGGCAATCAGGTTCTTAAAAGAGAATTTTAATTAAAGAAAAAGTAAAAGAAAAACCTCTGTAAAATCAGGAAGGGAAATACCTTACAGGGTAATCAGATTCAAAACATAGAGAATCCCTCTAGGCAAAACTTTAAGTTACAAAAAGACACAAAAACAGGAATATACATTCCATTCAGCACAGCTTATTTTATCAGCCATTTAAACAAAACAGAATCTAACGCATTTCTAGCTAGATTGCTTACTGACTTTTTACAGGAGTTCTGGCCTGCATTCCTACTCTGGTCCCAGCAAAAGCATCTCACACACACAGACAGAACCTTTGTCGTCGTCCCCCAGCTTTGAAAGTAACTTGTCTCCTCATTGGTCATTTTGGTCAGGTGCCAGCAAGGTTATCTTAGCTTCTTAACCCTTTACAGGTGAAAGGATTTTGTCTCTGGCCAGGAGGGATTTTATAGTTCTGTATACAGAAAGGTGGTTACCCTTCCCTTTATATTTATGACACAAACATACAAGTATTGTTTTTCACAGCAGAATTACTCAGCCCTGGCAAGTCTGGGGACAAATTAAGCCCGGGATGGGAGGTCAGGGGAGGCAGAAGGGGCCAGGGTGATGGGAGTAGAGAGGTGGGTGGCCGGGCAGTGGGGATCTGTGGCTAGAGGACAGAGCCCGAAGCCATGCAGCTGGAACCTGGGACCCACCACTGCGTAGCCGGAGCCCAGGACTGGAGCCTGAAGCCCTGCCACCCCAGGGCCAAAGTCCAAAGCCTGAGCCCCGCTGCCTCTCGGAAGATGGGGAATTCACTGGCTGCCTGGTCCTCCCGCATTGTGCCCATGGTGTTTCCAGAGGGGGGCAGTACCCAACTCCTGCTCGCAGCCCCAGGAACCATCACAAAGATGGTGCATCCAGGAGCACCAGGGAGTGGGAGGGGCCTCTGCTTTGCTCCTCCCCACCCCCAATCACAGCACAGGAGGCTGTGGCTCCAAGAAAAGCCCCTGGTGGCCACATTTGAGAAATGTTGGTATAAAGTGTCCCACCCTAGCTGGGCACCCAAAATCACTAGTGACTTGTAAAATATTGATCTTGATGTCTGGGCTTCTTGATGATGCCTCTCTAGAGAGTTCAGGGGCTAGAGATGCAGTAGCAGCTGCAGGATTGTAGCTGCCAGGCATGTTGTCTGTGGCTTGTGTTGTGGTGCAGGGCTCACTGTCCGAGTTCTCACATGATTTGCCAGAGTAAATCTTGCTCTAATGTCATCCCAGTGACTCCAGCTGGTGCTTGGCCCATATCTTGAAGCCAAGTGCTCTAGTGTTAGAGTGGAGAACTTAAGCTGAACGGTAAATATTGGTGCAAGACCAAGAAATATTTTTAGGTAGCTACAGACTTGCCCCTCATCCTGATGCAGCTGAGGTCACTATTATACAGCATTCTTTGTACATGCCTTCGCTTTGCAAAGCTTCATGAGTCACATCTAAGCTAGAGAGAACAAGAATGTTTAAGGCAAGATTTAGAGGAAGTAACTCAGTGACTTGGATGGAGAAAGAAGTACTCTAGATGCCTGGTGCCGTGTGGGCAAATGACACCCTCTCCCCAGCAACTGTAGGGAGTCACGGGGAGGGGACAGACTAGCCATAATTGAGTAGCGGAGTCTGTGCCCTGGGGCAGCAAGGGGGTGGAATATGAGGTGTGGGGGAAGGAGTTCAAGTAGAATGAGATTCAAGATCTGTCTGGAGTTTCTCATCATGGTCTCCTGACGTTATGGATGGGATCTTGAATTTCCTCATTTCATGACTAACCAGTGCAACCTCAACTTTGAACAAATGCAAAATATAAAGCCTCCAAATCTTTTGTTGGGACAAGCACTTAACTAATTAACCTCCTCTGCATGTAGAAGAAATTGATTGCCCACTGTTGGACATCTTCTGGTGGCTCTTTCCATTGACTTCTCCAGATCTAAGAACTATGGATTCACATTAACAAAAGGCGGGACTTTTACTCACTAAGAATGGAGATCAATATTCTCCCATGCCTATTGCTAACCTTGCCACTCGGTGTATTTGCAGAGCCATTACCAGCTGCAGCTGTGTCCCGGTGCAGACTGCCCCATGGTCATACAGGTACAGGAGCCCAAAGCTCGGCGAGTGCAGTGCAATCGATGCAACGAAGTTTTCTGGTAAGGAAGTCAAAGGCTTAAAGGCTATGAGGAAAGCATGTGGCACAGGCATATGCTCTCCTTAAGGTCACTTCATTTGAGAACAGGTCTAGTGTGTCGAAGCATTACAACTGCATTACTAGGGTTGTTTGTAACTTGAGCCATCTGTGTAATAAGGGTGTAGGCTGGGGTCTGCCTTTCAGTGGTGGTCAGTTCTTGCTGAACTCAATGGAAGCTGTGGGTTCTGAGCGCCTCTGAAAATTGGGCCCTTAGTAATCAAGGAAAACAAGTCTCGTCTAGTTTCGTCTGTAGCTTGGATTATCTACCAATTATGGTACAAGCATTGGTGAGTGATTTTGGGTACAAAGCCTTAATGACTGCTACTGCTGGGACCTGTCTGCTTCCTGTGTTTGTATATTTATTTCTGAGCATTCCTGTTCCCGGAGTCTCTAGTGCATTCCCAGTATCCAGAGAACCACAAAGCCAAGGGACTCCAATATCCTAACTACACACACAGGCTTCCATGGTGTGAGTGCTCCTAAACTTGCATAGAAACAGAGCGTACCATTCAGATAAGATGTCAGTTGATTTCTGTATGTGAAGTCTAGAATACTGTATCTTTAAACTTCTATGTGTGTGAGGTCCTCTCCAGCATAAGAATAAACTTCCACAGGATAGGAAAGCTAATGGTGCTTTCCTGGCTTGCAATGTCCACGAGAGGAGTAACAGAAGTGGGAGTAATATTGAAAGGGTTGCTGCTGGAGTATCTTCTGACACCCCCTACTCAAAAGGTCTAGCTGCATCTTGAGTGTCCCAGGGACAGTAATATACATGGGTTAGTAACCAAACCTCCCAGTAGTTTCATGCAATTAACCCTGAACAGAAGCCTATTTGGAATTTATCTGGGATGACATAGGCTTGCTCCCGTTCTCTTAAAAGTGATGCTGGGGCTCCAGGGAAAAGATGATGGTGGCTCATCAGGCAGCCAGATGCTCACTTGTCTGAGAGGGAGCCCTGTATTCACTGCATTCAGAAGAGAGGTAGTGAGGGGGGAGGGATAGCTCAGTGGTTTGAGCATTGGCCTGCTAAACCCAGGGTTGTGAGTTCAGTCCTTGAGGGGGCCATTTAGGGATCTGGGGCAAAAATTGGGGATTGGTCCTGCTTTGAGTAGATGACCTCCTGAGGTCTCTTCCAACCCTCATATTCTATGATATGTTAGAGTTTCAGGAGAAGGAAATGATCCTTCCCAGAAGGACCTGGCAGGAGTTCTAAAGGTTGAACACAGGCCCTCTCATTGTGGTATTTAGGAATGAACTGCTTGTTTCCTTGCACCTGCTTCCCATCCAGATCCTGGTCGTAAGGAAAGATTGACTTCTTGGTTATTAACACAATGTATTAACTCTCCTGAACACTGGAATTTCTTTCTCTTCCTGTTAAGTTTCAAGTGTCGGCAGATGTACCACGCTCCCACAGACTGTGCCACCATCCGGAAATGGCTCACCAAGTGTGCAGATGACTCTGAAACAGCCAACTACATCAGTGCTCACACTAAAGATGTAAGGGAGAGTGCCTCAACATTCCTTTCAAGCTTCTAGTCCTGATGAGAAGAGGGGAGCAATTCTGTGCATGTTTAGCATTTTATGCTGCTTTTTTTATGTTAGTAAATTCCCACTTGGGGTTTTGGTGCAAAGATCTTGAATACCTTGAAATCTAATGAACAAATATCTATACACTAATGCAAGAAGTATGGGGAATAAACAGGAAGAACTAGAAATATTATTGAATAATCACAATTACATCATCATTGGCATCACGGAGATTTGGTGGGATAATTCACATGACTGGAATACTGATATAGAAGGATACTACTTGTTCAGGAAGGACAGGCAAGGAAAAAAGGGAAGAGGTGTTGCTGTGTCTATCAGATATATACAATTGAACTGAGGTTGAAATATTTGAGGATAAAAGGAATAAAAACCCAAGGGTGATGTCATGGTAGGGATCTACAATGGACTGCCTAACTTGGAAGAAGAGGAGGGTGAGGCTTTTTTTTAAACAACTTAACAAAATCATCTGTAGCTCAGGACTCAGTAGTGATGGGGGATTTCAAGTACCTACACATCTGTTGATGAAAATAATACGGGGGACAAATTATCCAACAAATTCTTGAAATATATTGCAGACAAATTATTACAGAAGGTAGAGGAAGTGACTAGGGGAGATCTGATTCTAACAAACAGGGAGGAACTGGTTGAGAATTTGAAGGTGGAAGGCAGCTTGGATAAAAGTGATCATGAAATGATAGCGATCATGAGTCTAAGGGAATGGTAAGAGGGAAAACAGCAGAATAAAGACAATGAACTTCAAGGAGGCGAACTTTAGCAAACTCAGCAAATAGGTAGGTAATATCCTGTGGGAAGCAAGTGTAAGCAAAACCAGGGTTCAGGAGAGTTGGTAGTTATTTTAGAGAGACACTATTAAGGGCACAAGAGCAAACTACCCTAATCCGTAGGAAAGAAAGGAAGTCTGGTAAGAGGCCCCACCCTGTCTTAGCCAGGAGATCTTCAATGACGTGAAATTCAAAAAAAGAGTTTACAGAAAGTAGGAACTAGGTCAAATTACGAAGAATGAGTATAAAAAAACCCACAAGCGTGTAGGGACAAAATTAGAAAGGCCAAGGCACAAAGTGAAATTAAAATAGCTAGGGACATGAAGGGTAACAAGAAAACATTTTACAAACACATTAGAAGCAAGACCAAGGACAAGGTAGGTCCCATTACTCAATGAGGAAGGAAAGACCATAACAGAAAATGCAGCAATGGCTGAAGTGTTAATTGCCTATTTTGTTTCAGTTTTCACCAGAAAGGTTAGCAGTGATAGGATGACTAAGCTAGTGAACATCGGTGTAAATGAGATAGGATCTGAGGCTGATTTGGGAAAGAACAAGTTAAAAATTACTTAGGCTATGTCTACAGTACAGATCTTACAGCGGCACAGCTGTACCACTGCAGCAGCGTCGCTGTAAGGTCTCCTTTGTAGCCACTCCATGCCGGTGGGAGAGAGCTCTTTTGTCAGTGAAACTTATCCCGACAAAAGTGCTAGTGGACACACAGCTTAGACAAGTTGGATGTCTTCAAGTTGGCAGGGCCTGACAAAATACATTCTAGAATACTTTGGGTACTGGCTGAAGAGATCTCTGAGCCATTAGCACTTATCTTTGAGAACTCATGGAGAGAGTGGGAGAGATCCCAGAGGACTGGAAATGGGCAAATATAGTACCTATCCATAAAAAGGGGAATAAGGACAACCCAGGAAATTGTAGACCAGTCAGCTTAACTTTGGTACCAAGAAACGGAATGGAGCAAATACTGGAACAATCATTTTATAAGTAGCTAGAAGATAAGGTGATAAGTAACAGTCAGAATGGATTTGTCACAACATATGTCAAACCAACCTAAAATCCTTCTTTGATAGGATAATAAGCCTGGTGGAGGGGTGAGGGGGAAGCAGTAGAGGTGATATATCTTGACTTTAATAAGGCTTTTGATACTATCTCACATGACATTCGCTTAAGTACACTAGGGAAATATACCCGAGATGAACCTCCTGTAAGGTGGGTTCACAACTGGTTAGAAAGCTGTATTCAAAGAGTAGTTATCAGTGGTTCACACAGTCAAGCATGAAGGGCATATCAAGTGGGGTCCTAAAGGGATCTGTCCTGGGTCCGGTTCTATTCAATATCTTCATCAATGATTTGGAGACTGGCATAGAGAGTACACTTATAAAGCTTGCGGATGATGCCAAGCTGGTAGGTTGCAAGCACTTTGGATGACAGGATTAGAATTCAAAATGTTCTTGACAAACTGAAGAAATGGATTGAAATAAAGAAGATGAAATTCAATAAGGACAAATGCAAAGTACTGGACTTAGGAAGGAATAATCAATTGCAGAAATGACTGCCTAGGAACAAGTACTGCGGAAAAGTATTTGTGGGGTTTCAATGGATCACATCATTCTGGGATGTATTAGCAGGAGTGTTGTGAGTAAGACACAAGAAGTAATTATTCCACTCTACACGGTACTGATAAGGCTTCAGTTGGAGTATTGTGTCCAGTTCTGGGCACCACACTTTGGGAAAGATGTGAACAAACTGGAGAAAGTCCAGAGAAGAGCAATAAAAATGATTAAAGGTCTAGAAAACATGACCTATGAGGGAAGATTGAAAAAAATTGGGTTTGTTTAGTCTGGAGAAGACTGAGAGGGGACTGGATAACTCTTCAAGTTTGTAAAACCTTGTAAAGAGATGGGTGATAAATTGTTCTCCTTTTCCACTGAGGGCAGGACAAGAAGCAGTAGGCTTAAATTGCAGCAAGGGAGATTTAGGTTAGACATTAGGAAAAACTTCCTAACTGTCAGGGTGGTTAAGCACTGGAAAAAAATACCAAGAGAGGTTGTGAAATGTCTGTCATGGAGGTTTTTAAGAACAGGTTAGATAAACACCTGCCAGGGATGCTCTAGATTCTGGATAATACTTAGTCCTGCCTCAGCACAGAGGACTGGACTCGACGACCTGTTGAGGTCCCTTCCAGTCCTACATTTCTGTGATTCTATGGCTGACTCTATTACTGCAAATACACTTTAAACTGGGAAACCCACCTGTGTGTAGAGCTGGTTACTGAATTGCTCCCTCTATACCCTAGTCTTCATTCTGCTAAATTCATTGCAAGCATTAATCTGCAGCTGGGTATGTTGCCCTCTAATGGCAGAGAAGCAGCACGGTGGTTGGCTCAAGCACTTGTCTGGTGTACAGCTGCAGTTAAATTTTTTTTTTTTAAAGGAGAATGCTTGGATACACGAAGGGTAGATAATATAGCCCATCCCCATTTGTAACAGTGTATAGCTTTGGTTCTAGCCATGGATTTCGGAGAATGAAAAGCTCTAGAGCGTCAGTTTCCATTTGTAGGATGAGGCGTTATAAGCAAAAGTCGTAGGGTTATCTAGCCTGAAGTGGGGGATGCAGTTTAAGTCTGCATAGCTATGCAGGGCAGTGTGAAAAGGAATATGCCTATTGTAAGGCCTAGTACTGTTCTGGCTGGGGGAGCCAAAGGGACTCCATGACTTAAAGGTCTTTGTCCATAACTTAGGTTTTCTGAGCATGTGATTAATTTAAAGGCAACAGATTTAGACTCAAGAAAAGGAGCTATTTATGCAGCGTGAGGTGAACCTTTGGAATTCATTGTAGCTGGATTTAATTTAGAACTTTATGGTTCAGGGAAATGGTTATGAATTCAGTGTCCTTAGTTTCTAGGTCAGAGACCCCAATATATCCAGACTGGTCATGGCAATTCTGGACTGTGATATGATTTGGTGTCTTCAGATTCAAATTGGCAAAGCTGGATTACTTCCTATAGCTATGCAAACCACAAAAATATAATAGCAGTCAAATTGTGTAGAATATCAACTGATTACCTGTGGAACAAAGAAACCTAGGTAAAGCACTGTGTAGTCAGGCAGGTGTATGATGGCTTTGTACTTCCTCTGAAGCAGTTACCAATCGGCTACTACTGAAGGCAGGATACAAAGCTAGATGGTCCTGTGGTCTGAGTCACTATGGCCAGTACTGTCTTTCTATGTAAACTGGTTGAATTGCTAAACCTGACCAGCCTGTTAATGGTAACTATTGAGACTGAACTTTGGTTCACAAGTGGTAACGCTAAGAATAATGACCTTATTCCTTGGAACTGTTATCTCAAACCACTGATCTGTTGTTGATGCCCTGAGCCATCCATCCATCCCCCCTTCATCCCATTTTAAAATGGGTTTGACAGGAATAGCATATGTGGAATAATGGAGCTGGCATTATGTTCTTAAGGAATATTACAGACCAGCTGGATCTAATTAATGCTTTTGTTTTTCCCAGTGTCCCAAGTGCAATATCTGTATTGAAAAGAATGGAGGCTGCAATCACATGGTGAGCAATCCCCTGAATACTTCAGATCTTCCTTGTCTTTAGCTGAAACCTTTCTGTCCTTTTGCAGATTGCTAATGTCTCGTCTTTCCTTCTTTTTCAGCAATGCTCTAAATGCAAGCACGGTAAGTAGCAGTATCTGAAATCTGTTGGGGAAACGGAATATTCCTTTATTACCCCGGTAGTCAATTTTGTTGTCCTAAATAGCCAGTTAACCATTTCTCCCAGTACAAATATGAAGAGGATTCTAATTACACATCTGACTTGGTGATAGAGGGTTGTTGTTTCACTTTCTTTGTTTTTAACTGGTTTCTGATGCTTCGGTGGCATTTAGATTTAACGCTGTAAAAAGGTCTTCAGCTCCCTTTTTGTCATAAGATTGATGCTCCTCAGAAATGTGCTCTGGTGTTTAAAACGTTTCCTGATGTAGTTCTTGTTTTGTACATGGATTTCTGTACCACCAGGTGAAACCACTTGCATTGTAATGGAACTCTGAGCCTTTATGTCAAATTAGCCTTAGTCTTTATGTTCACTGATGGACAGAATTAGCCCCTACATAGACCAAACCAAAAAAGCAAGTGTAGGTCTGTTGTTGATCTCTATAACCTTATCCGCTAGATTGCTCCTCAGTCCATTCCCAAGCAAGAAGCAGCCTGGTTGTCTTCAACCCTTATCAAAACCCTGTAAAATATCAGGAATGCAAAGCAAATGGTTTTTGTGGGATGGTAAATTTCTCTTATCCCAAAGAAGTGGGTGAGACTACCTGCTGCTGGGGCTCCCATGTTGCAGCTATCAGCCAGTAGGGAGGCTAAGGAAGATAACCCCCCTCAGAAAACATTTAAAATCTACCCATCCCAGTTCACTTCCTTTGCTGCTAGAAGATCAGCAGGAATGGTAGTGACTTGGTGGGATGCTGTGGTATCAGGAGTAGGTGAGCAACAAGTTCCTAGATACCACAGTGATTGAAACTGGAAAGAGAGCAGGCTACCCCTTCGGTGGAATTAGCAGATTTCAACCAAACTGAATGGGAAAGGTAAGCCTTTCAGAAGCAATTTGTACAGCAACTGTTTAACCCCCATCTTTTCTCCTTCCTGACAGAACACTACAAGTATCCCACCTCTAAAACCAGGCAGGTCTGTTTTGTGGGTTTAGTTGTTGCTCTACTTTTTCTCCTTGGCTCTTTTACCTACGTCCTCTCCCTCAAGCCGGGACTACGCTACCAACTTGTATCTGTATAGGTACGGGGCTCGGATGTGAGAAATCCACACCCCGCGCAACATAGTTATACCAGCCTAACCCTTTGTGTAGACAGCACTGTGTCAGCGGGAGGGCTTCTCCCAGTGATAGCTACCGCCTCTTGCAGAGGTGGATTAACTAGGTCGACGGGAGAGCTCTCTCCCTTCAACGTAGGAGTGTTTTCACTTGCGTGCTACAGCAGCACAGCAGTGCTAATCCAGCGTTCAAGTGTAGGCTTGCCCTCAGTGACTTCTCATCTGACGCCATCTCCTAAACCACTGGATATGGATAGGTGTCTTAGAGTCACACAATTTAAGGCGAGAAGGGACCCTCAGATCATCTAGTCTGACCTGTGTATCACAGGCCACCAACACCACCCACTGCGCACCCGTGAGAATTGGAAGTGGATTGTCTGTGTGGATTTGTTCACTGCTTGGTCAGATTAGGATCCTTCAAATCTGATCCATCAGAGACCCATGCTGGCAACTTGCCAATAATCAGAGAGCTGCAGCTCACTAGCTAGTAAGACTGCAGCTGCCGTCTTCTTTAACTGAGGTGCAGCCTGCGCAGATTACATGTCCCAGTTTCCAACACTCCGTGTGGATCCGTGCAGTGTCTCTAACACGCTGGAAGTGTTACCTCACAAGCTGCATCTCCATATTTAGATATAGACCCCCAAGACGGGGTTATATTTGGCCCACAAGCTGTATTCTGTTTTCCCCCTGGGCAAAATGGCACAAATAAACTTTACATGCTGCTTGGCTAAAGGAAACCCCTGAGACAGAGGGGCTGTTTCTCTGTAACTTGGTTTCTGGAAACTCATTTTTTCTATGCATCACAGTGATTGTGCCTTGTTCTCTGCAGACTTCTGCTGGATGTGTCTGGGGGACTGGAAGACCCACGGTAGCGAGTACTACGAATGCAGTCGGTACAAAGAGAATCCTGATATTGTAAACCAGAGTCAGCAAGCACAGGCCAGGGAGGCCCTTAAGAAGTACTTGTTCTATTTTGAGCGGGTAGGACACATCTCTTTGGCCAGAGCTGCTGTAGCCTTTTAATGTCCCTGCCGGGTGCAAAGGTTATTGCCAGCAATGTTGGTGTAAGAAACTGCACAAAGGATTCTGTACAGATGAAGTAGCTTCTGGAGTCCCAGTTTAGGTCCTGTCTTTGTTCCTTCAGACTCAAAATTCTGCCCAACAAATCCCAGCCAAGCTGTTAACTTTTGTTCTCCATTGAAGCAAACCATGTGAGATTGCTTAAGTTTCCTGATGCTGCAGAAAATCAGTATTGCCTGCATTTTTCTGTTGTTTCACAGCAGCTAGTACAATGGGATTCTCATCAACGAGTAGGGCTCCTAGGTGCTACAAATAGGGTCCCTCTGCAAGATGCTGCTATGCTATGGCAGATAAGTATCCTAGAATCATAGGACTCGAAGGGACCTCGAGAGATCATCTCATCCAGTCCCTGCACTCATGCAATATCGCTGCAACCGTTTCCTCGCAGGACCAGGGAAGTTTCCAAAGCTCCTTATGGCATGAATTTGTAGGGACCAAGAAGAAACTAATCTCGGGTGTTTCAATTAAAACTCCATCGTGGGGTTTAATGAAATTTTAAGGGGATTTCATGTCAAGACCTGCTTAAAGAAAGGCTTTTGGAATCTGTCACTAACCGTCACAGCTCCTCTTTCCCTGCAGCAGGCATGAATAGGACTGGTCAAACTGTACAGGTCTAATGCAGCTTCTCTAGAAGAAAACACTGTAGATCCAGGGTTGCCACTTTTCTGTGAGGTCAGCATGCACTCGTTTCCTCATTCAGATATCAACAGCTGCTTATCATAGCATTAATCTAGTCTTAAAATAATAAATAAATTAATAATCTTGGCTTTCCAGATCAAGGGACTCTGGGAAATGGCCAAGTTTTACAATGATGTTTCATAGCGCAGATGTGTCAGTTTTCAGTAAGCCCATGTTAAAAGTTAATCTAACTCTCTTGGCAGAGACCTCTTAAGTGGGGAAATACCCATTATTTTACTCCTTCTAGTTGCTCACAAGATGCTGATGTGACCTTAGGGCATTTCTACAGAGGGGCTGGGTTTGCTCCCTGCTCTCACCTGCCTCTTACAGTGTAACCTCCATGGGCTTGCAACTAGTGGGTGCTGCCTTGCTGTGGTCCTGCCCACAGCATATGCTATCCTGCTGGACTCCAGCCCCATCTTACTTCCTGTTTGCTGGAACATCTATCTGTAGGTAGCAGCACTTTGATCTCATGCCCTTTTTCTTCTACTTTTGCAGTGGGAGAACCACAATAAAAGCTTGCAGTTAGAGGCACAGACATACCAGCGAATTCAGGAGAAGATCCAGGAAAGGGTGATGAACAACCTGGGAACATGGATAGACTGGCAGTACCTGCAGAATGCTGCAAAGCTGCTTGCAAAGGTGGGCATTTTTGGCTCTTTCAGTCCACAGGAGAGAGCCTACACACCAAAACACTTCCATCTGAGTAGCACACTGAAGAGGGAGGCAATTCAGAGATTAGATCTGTAAGGGATGTTATGCCCTGAATCAGACACTAACTGCCTGAGGTTAGCAGGAGGATGTCTTTTTGAGCAGGTTATTCCATAATTAGTCCTAACACGTGTTTCCTGCACCTTCCTCAGAAGCATCTGGTAATGGCCTCTGCTATACTGGACTGGTCTAAGAACTCCTGTGTCCCTATATTAGTCATAGAAATAATCTGTGCTAACAACATCCAGATCTAAAACTCTTTTCCTCTTCTGTTGTAGTGTCGTTACACCCTGCAGTACACATATCCATACGCCTACTACATGGAGTCTGGCCCCAGGAAGAAATTGGTAAGGTGTTTGCTGAGACTTCTTGGCATCTAGCTAGGGAGCATAGTGAGCTAAGCAGACACCTAGATTTGTCTCCTCAGTCCCAGAGTTTGTGTGTTTATAATAAATCCGTGTAATTACATATATGTGACGTTGAACCTCACGTATCCTCAAACTTCATAATCAGCTCAAAACCCTCCTCCTTCTGCTCCCTCTCAGATTTAATAGCAAAGTTCTTGCTGGGTGTCATTCCAGAGACGTCCCTGTTTTTACAGACTTTACTATAGAATAATACTACAGTGTGAATGACAAACTAGTTGTCAAGCAATTTTTCTCCATAAGAATTCACATCATAAGCAAGCACATGTATCTGGAATCTGAGTTGGTTACTACTGGCTCCTATGTCCTGGGAGATGGGAGAGTCACATCAACAGGTTAACCTTTCAGGAAACTGTATCAAAAAGGAGGAAGTAAACCTCAGTGCAAGTGGTAGAGCGCTAGCCAGGGCACGCTGCCCTAGGGCTGGCTGGCTGGCAAGCCAACATCTGAGGCTCTACACGCTATTGTTTGACTTGAGTTTTGCTCTGCTGCTAGTATTTGAGATAGTGAGATCAAATCTAGCTTGGGGTTTGTCTACCTGTGCTGCAGACACACCTTTGATCACAGTGTAGACATAACCTTCAGCTAGACGTTTGCTGACTTCTGTTTTGGTCCTTCTTTCCCAAGTTTGTAGTCAGGGCAAGACAAATAAATGAACCTTACTCTTTCCACGTCTGACTGAAGCCCCCGTTAATTATAAACCAACCCAGCTGCTCAGTTGCTTACATCGCTTTACTATCAAGGGGGCCGCTTTGGTAGGCCCAACACGTGACTTAAACTAAGTGGTTTTGAGACGGGGTTTCTGGGGTAAAGTTTCCCTGTTGGTAACACCATAGTACTCAGCCCTTGTTTTACACGAAGGTGTGTACAGGGCAGAAACTGCGTTTCCAGCCCCTAAGTGGGATGGAGATTCACCAGACTGCAAACACCAGTTGGTGGTGTCAGTTTCCTCCTTGTATCCTAATGCTTGAATAATTAAAAGTTGAATGTACAAAAATCCATCTTCCTTAGGACTTTGAAGTCACTGGACATGCCACATTCTAGTGCTCATTGTTTTCCCAAGTGTTCCAGAGATTTGCTCCACCAAACCTGTTGCGGAGAGGAAGGACCCTAAGTGTGTGTGCTTCCTTTCACCACACCAGTTTGGTGGCATAAAGCTGCTCAGGGTAGATTGGTTTCTCTAATTGTCTGTACTGTTGATCAGTTTGAATACCAGCAGGCTCAGTTGGAAGCTGAAATAGAAAACCTCTCCTGGAAGGTGGAGCGAGCAGACAGCTATGACAGAGGGGTAAGTTATCTGTTCCCCTGTGTCCGCTGGGCAGCCCTTTACTTCAGGTGGCTTAGTACCTGCACAAAATGGCCCAGGCAAGCTTGGCAGGCAGATGAGGGCAATCAGATTAGCTTTGAGTCTGACCTTTTGTTCCCTTGGCCTGCAGATGCTTGCTTCCTAGTTGGGGGTGGCGGGGAGGGGGGTGGGGGTGGGGAAGAACTTTACTCCTGGCTGACTGAACCAGGGCTGACAGGCTCTGAAGAAAGATGCATTCAGCCCTTTGCTGGAGGGGAAGTTACCCTGGTGTATGGGGTTTTTTTGCTTTTCGGAGGTGGGAGGGAGCATCAGAAACCCTCTAAGAAGGGAAATGTAAGGAGAATTGGGTTCAGAGGGACAGTCCTTTTACACACCGTCAAATCGGAAGGGTCCCTGCAGTCCTGAATTTGCTTGAGACGCCGTGAATGGTCCTCACGCTCTACCGTACAAGTGCCTTTTCTTTTCCTCTGGGGAGTTCAGATTAATGGGGTTCTGCCTTGCTGTTCTTTGTTCCAGGATTTAGAGAATCAGATGCATATAGCAGAACAGAGGAGGAGGACCTTGCTTAAAGACTTCCATGACACATAAGGCGGAAGGAGGTGATGGGGTGCAGGGGTGAGAGCAGCAAGCAAGGTGACGGTGTCTGCATCGTGACAAATGAGCACTGCCTGTGGGAGAACCTGGCCAAGGACAAAACCATCCCCTCCCCTTGCAAAACAGACATGTGCAAACGCCCCATCTTAGTCCCGTTCTGTTTTTTATTTTTCTGCTTTTCGTTTCTGCCAGGCTAGAGGCTGGAGTTCAGATTGACATCTTTCATGGGATTTTTCCTCCTAGCCCAGATGGCTTTTGAGAGAGGGAATTTTTCTGAATGGCTGTTAATAGTATTAGATCATTACAATTTATGTAATTTTCAACGGTTGTACAATTATACAAACAAACCCTAGAATAACACACAACCCTTTTTAAAAATAAATTGGCAGTGGAGTGTTCTTCCTTAATAACCTGCTTGTAAATTTAATGGGCTTCTGCCCCATAATTCTTTTATGCACTGAGGGTTATGAAATAACCCAGCTAGAGTTCCCTTTCCTCTAACATGCGCTTTGTAGCACTGGCCTGTGGCTGCACGAGGAAAGTGGCTGGAGGTTAGAGGGTCGCTGCTGCGGTGTTGGCACCTTACAGCATCAATGGTGGCTGCATATCAGCACAATTATGTGTGGCATCTCTTCTCTCAGCAGTAGTTTGTGCTGCATGAACCAAAGCAAATAGAGGTGTTACAGGGCAGAGATCAGGTTAATATAGGAGATATGCCTAGAAGTAATTCAGATCTTTGCATTCAGTGAACTTAAGGTCTTCCATGTGGATTTTTGCTTTAGTTTGTTTTTAGAGGTTTTCTGTGCTGCCAAAACTATGGTGTTTGGGAGACTGTGAGAACAGTTGTTCTAACGGTGTTAAATAGGCTTGGTCTTGTTAGGTAGAGCGGAACAAGCCATATTACTTCAATGCATACAGCTTTGTAAAGACCAGTCATCCAAGGCGTGTAATAACATGATCGAACTACTTTGGTCTCATTTACCCAGGCAAGACTAAACCCCATTGCAAGTCAAGGGGGAACAGTAATGCATAATGTGATCCCTGACACGCGTCTTGGCAATGTAGACAGGCACTCAGAGAGAAGTGCTAGAGGTAACCTTGTGCTGCTCTCTCAGAGCCTGCACCAAGCCAGACCGAAAGCTGACCGGTGGAGGTAATGTGTGTGTGTATATTGATATTAAAGCTGCTGGACGGTTATCATCAGTCTGATTATTGTCCGGGACTCTCAGAGCTTTTGTCTGGGTGTGTTTAATGCAAAATAGAAACAGTTTTTTTAAGTGACCTCCCCAATTCATCTTAACAAGGGAGTCCCTTCAAACCAGTGGCTTAAATGCAAACACTTTACTATGGTGGATGTACCAGGTACAGGTGCCTGTGTAACACATGGACTTGTGCATGCATCTGCTATATGTAGGCAAAAATGGAGTAGTTGAGTGTCCTGAGCTGAGCAAATCCCCAATTCTAGGGTGAAAGTAGTGAAATCCCTTCCATGCCATTTTCATGAGGAATGCTGCCCTGACACATTCTTTACTAGGATACTCTTATTTTCACCCTTTTTGACTTGACAGGATGAAAGACTGACTGGGAGTCTTCCTAATTCCTGCTTGACAAAATAAACTCACACTGCTATGGAGCCACTCTCTTGGTTCCAAGAGAGACATGCACCATATGACTCTAGCACCCACTTCTGGGTGCTAGGTTTTAACCACGTGAAGGTGGGCGAAAAGAGAGGGCTATCAGTTTGAGAGGGTTACTTATTATATGAACTAATCATGTGGCCAGAGTTTGTATAGTGTACCCCACTGTGCAGAGTTAATGTGTATATCGTGCTTTAAAGATGTAAAGCGGAACGTACTAATGTACGATATGAACCGGTGTTCTAGTTAAGCTAGCTGCATTCAGGTGAAATTTGGTCTGTTTGTCAGAGAGGTATAGGGCAGTATCTTTTCGAATCCTAAATACTCAGCTTTGCTGCCAGATGGTGCCCTCTTCTCCCTGCTCACTTACATCACATAAGCATTCAGCTCTGAACCAGGATAAGCATATTTTGCTTAAACACAAAGTGTTTTAAAATCCTCATTCCTGGAGCAGTGTAGATCAGATGGCAAGAACCAATCGCCAAATGGCCCTGAGAGCCGACTCGCAGTCCAGACTGCTCAGACACCTTGGTGATGAGCACTTTAGAAATCTGTACAAATACAGACTGCTTTGAAAGCCACCTCTCTCTTTGGAATTACACAAAACTCAAGCTTTATCAACAGCTTTATTTTGTTTCTCCAAAACTCTTCCAGGAAGTAGGCTGTGAATTTCCTGGTTCCCATGAACAGATCCTGCTTCCACCCTCTGTGGGGAAAACAAGGCGGGATTGTGTCTTTGCAGTGTGAGCCCAAACAGGGCAATATTTGTGTGCTGTAGTATAGGAACAGTTAAAACTGTGGAGTGATCCCCATTTCCTGCTCATTCTGGCATCTGAAGAGGATAAGCTGCTGCTGTTTGAGAGGTGGGTGATTGATAGGAAAGAAATTAGTGTTCTTGAGATCAAAGATAAAGGGGCAAATTCTGTTATGTGAACACAGCCCCTTTCAAGTCATTGTGGTGGCCTGAGAATAGAAGTTGGATCAGGTTATTAACTCTAAAAAGATACAAATTTTCCCCCGCACCAGTAACATCGCAATTTTGCAGTGTTTCTCCCTTCCTCTTTTTGCAGCTGCTTGCTATCCCTAGGTCAGCCTGACCTCTCTCTCCATCCTTGCATCTGATACTCTTTATTTCAGCTTTGCTCACGCTAATGCACTGGCTGACTCAGATCTCTAACAGTCATCAGGCTTCCCGGACAGTTCAAAGTTTTCTACTGACAATATAAACTGCATGACTGCTGCTCCGCACGTGAATTGCTCACTTGTACCAATGTGGGACAGGAACAGCAGGAGGTTTCTGTACTATAATTTCACATTCAAACTTTTAGACTTTTTAAGCAGGTGATAAATAGACCTTTATTTTTAAATGAGACTTGTTCTAGGGACTCCTTTTCTCACCTGCATCTGCTCAGTTGGATTGTTCTCCAGGATTTCAGGTAGCTGCTGCTGTGGGAGCTTTAGTATTATGGAGAGTGTTGCTGTTTCTTGGTTGCCTTGTTCTGTTGGCGAGGTCTTCTCCAAGAAACTGACACCACTCTTAGCTTTCTTTATAGGTATTGGAGGGGAAGGGGCAAAGGAAAATGCCCTTGAAATACTTCCCAGCGGTTGAGTGGTTTATTTGAAATAAATTGTGAATTTATCATTTTAAAGGTGTGTGTGCAGTGTCTTTATTCCATCAGCTTTTAGGTGAAAACCCTCTACTTCAATGTTTTTTTAATTAAATGTTTCGAGCAGTGCGACATGGACTGTTAGAATCACATGAAGCAGCGAACAGCACAAATCATAATTTGAGTGCTACAGCTGTACTAAAATGTTGGTAGGGAGGAAGGTTTGGGGATTAAGGGACTTGGGAGATTCTGTTCCTGGCTGTGCCATTGATTTTGTGACGCTTTGGCAAAATCACTTCGTCTCTCTGCCTCCATTTCCCATCTGTAAAATGAGAAAATACTACCCTACTGCAAAGGATATTTTAGAAACAAAGTCTGGACTTTAAGGCTCTTGACTGCGATGATGAAGAGTGCCATAAAAACCATATAAAGCAATGTGAAAAGTCAAAGCACAGCTTTGGGTTTGATGTATTAAAATATTAGCATAAAGAAGGAAGAGAATAGGCACAGATTTGCTAAAGAATCATGCCACCTAGTATATGTAATTCCTGTTTTCTGAAAACACGATGCTGAATTTTCTGTCCAGTTTAGGTAAGATAGTGTCACCTTCTAGACAAACTCTTGTAAGTAACAAGCATGGGACTGTTGCATATTGGAGAAGTCAAAAAAGGGTATTCAGAATATGCAGTAATCTTATTCCCCTTTTTGCTGACTTTCTCTAAATGAAGAATATCCAATATCTTTTGTCTCATTAGTAGATATTCTGAAAATCAAACATACACTATTAACACTCAGCATTACCAAAGGTTTTGCTATATTGAACTATTATTGCAGGTAACTTATGTCATATAGTAGACAGCAGACTTCATTCAGATCACTAAAACTATCAAACTCCTTGAAGTTGAAATTAAAAAAAAAAAAAAATCTTATAATACAACTGAAAATCCCAGGTCACTTTTAAAAAAATACAAGCTTGCTAAGCTTGATGTCGATACCGCTAATAAGCATTTCTAAAATATCTATTCAACATGAAGCACATAGGAGTGAAGGCTTGTCTAGTTTTAAATAGTTCATGTTTTGGGAGACAAAAGGCTTAACTGCCCAAGAACCCAACCTGTAGCTCCTCTGGGAAATGCTCAGTTCAGGTGGCCTTCATGCTCTGGACAGAAATCTAGTCAGGTCAGGCTATAACTCGTCGGTAATTTTCACGCTGCAGCTCTGTACTGTGCCAGCTGGAGCTGTTGAGCACTTTGCCGACTGGGCAGAATTTGAGTGCCCTTGTTTGTAAATGGGAGGAGAAAGAGGGGGAGCGTTTTTTAGATTTTTACTTATTTGAATGCCCAGTTCAATGGAACTGGGGGGTGTGTGTGTAAATTTTTTTAATTTAAAATCACCGAGGAGTGGCAGTGTGAGGGGGAGTCCGACCGCCATTTAATGACAGCAGTCTGAGGCCGAGGGTTACCCCTTTACAGCTGTTAACGTGCGTTGTCAATGTGCCCCCCACACCAACCCAGCTGCTCACTCCGTGTTGAGGAGCAACTCCTGTGTCTTCCCGTTCCCTGCCCGGGCGGCCTGCATCTGCTGTCAAGTGCTCACCAACAGTGCTGTCAATTCCACAAAGCAGGAAGTCACCAGACAAACCCTGAAAAGTCGCTAGATGTAGCTGTTTAAGCACTCAAAAGGAGTCAAAAATGTCAAAATTTCCACAGAATTCAACTAAGAATTTTTTTATATATATATATATATATACACACACACACACACGCCTATAGCCACAAAATCATTCACAAGCATCTCAATAGTGTTAATAAAATCCATTCCATGCTCTTCTTACTACATTCTCTTACACAGCAGAAACAACTACAGCAGTATGCTGTCATCAGGAGGGTGCCCTCTGCTCCTTGAGCAGGGCACTCTGTAGGTGCCAGCCCAGGTTGGCTGGGGTTAGTTCACTTCAGCTGAGCCTCCCTTTCGTGCCAGCCTAGATTTGAGCCAACAGGTTAGTGAAAGGCAGAGCCGGGGGGAGAGGGCATTCATCTGACTTGAGCTCGGCGCTGCAGGGAGCAAAGAAAATAGATGTAAAAACAAAAACCCGTTAGCCAGACCCCTTCTCTCTGCTTCCACTGTTTCATTTCTGAACAGCTAGGCAGCTAACCCCAGACCAAGCCAGGGAAAGGAGTAAAGGGGAACTGAAATCAAGTTAATTCCACCTTTGATCCTGTAGTGAGGGCTTCATCCCTAGAGGCAGGGGGCATGGGGCACATGGTCCTGTCTTATCCCACCCTACCTGCCATCCACGCAGCTCTCCTTGCTGGCTAACCTGCCTCCCCCACCCTACCCACTTCATCATCTGTCTTTCTCTGCATGACGGGGTGCGCTACCTGCTAGGAAGCGGCGAGAAAGAACGTTTGGGTAAAAACAAGCCCTGGCTAACGTGCTGCGCTCTCCAACGTGGGCCTGGCTTTAGCGAAGTATTTAATTAGCCTCCACAACTCCTTTTCCTTGCCTGCAGCGTATAGCGACCTCAGCCCAAGAAGCCCTGGAATGCGATTCCTTCGGAGGACATGCCCAGCTGGGGGTAATGACATTGGCCCGGTGCCTAACAGAATGTAGCAGGGAGCCAGGGTGACCAGATGTCCCGATTTTATAGGGACAGTCCCGATTTGGGGTTTTTGTTCTTATATAGGCTCCTGTTATCCCCCACCCCCGGCCTGACTTTTCACGTTTGCTGTCTGGCCGCCCTACCTTCCTAGCGTGTGCGAGGCCACCAGAGCCCGGTCGCCAGCAGGCGGGGCCGCACCTGGGGCCGCTGCCGCATGAGGTAACAGCCGGCCGGCCCCGAGCCCAGGCTCGCGAACCCCGCTCCGGGCGCGGTCTCGGTGCCGCGAGCGGGGGCAGCGCGCCCCCCGGGCGCTGTGTGGGGCACGCAGGGGCTGGGCCTGAGGAGCAGGGCGGAGCGGCTGGGGACTGGGGCGAGGCGGGACGACTCTCCCCGCGGCCGCTGCGCCGCGCCGTGACGGCCGCGCGATGTGTCGCGGGTCACGCCGACGCCTATTTTCTCCAAAAGGTCACTACATCTAACGACAACGTTGCTAAGGTGGCAACGGCCGGCCGGGCACCAACCGCGCGGCTCCGGGCCTGCCCCGAGCACCGCCCGCCAGGGGAGCCGGGGCAAAGAGCCGCCCTGCCCCCTATGCTCAATGCGGCTGAAGGTGCACCGTGCCCTCAGTCAATTGGCCCCCTAAGGAAGATGGCCGCCGCCTTCTCCTGTTCGCAGTGGGCCTGAGGCCAGGCTACCCTCAGCAAAGATGGCCGCCGCCTTCCCCTGTTCGCAGTGGGCCTGAGGCCAGGCTACCCTCAGCAAAGATGGCCGCCGCCTTCCCCTGTTCGCAGTGGGCCTGAGGCCAGGCTACCCTCAGCAAAGATGGCCGCCGCCTTCCCCTGTTCGCAGTGGGCCTGAGGCCAGGCTACCCTCAGCAAAGATGGCCGCTCTCGGGCCCGAGCCGTCTCTCCTGCCGCGCGACTCCGACCTCCCTTTCTACCAGGTGTCCGGGACGCGCTGACGTCACGCAGTTCGTCCAGCCCCGCCCCTGTGCGGTCGCGATGGCCATTGGCCAGTCTCTTCAGCGTGACTCCTCTGTGTTGCGACGCACGTTCTCCCTCCTCGCATCCCCGGTGCGTGGTGACGACATCACGCTGCCGTCCCACCCCCTGCGGGCGGTTGCCGGGGTGACTGGGTGGGCGCTCGCGGGGCCGGGCGATGGCGGCGGCGGCGCGGGCGGAGGGGCCCCAGCTGCCCGGGCCCCCAGCGGGGCGGCCCCGGCAAGTCTGCTCCCGCCCCTACTTCGTGGTGCTCATGGTGTTCGCGCACCTCTACGTGCTCAACGTGCTGGGGCTGCTGCTCTTCGTGCACCTCAGCGCGGGGGACGGCCCGGGCCCCGGGCCCCCGCCCCCCAGCGAGCCGCCCGCCGCGCCCGGCCCCCGCGGGGCCGCCCTGCCCCGCCGCGAGGGCATCAAGGCAAGGAGCTGGCGCGGGCTGGCCGTGCCCGTATTGCCGGGGGCTGGCCCGGCCCGGTGAGGGGGGACGTCAGCTCGGCCTGGCGCTCCGTGCCGTGGGCTGGCCCAGCTCGGCACAGCCTGGGCGCCGGGATTCGCAGCCGGTCTCCGCTCAGGCGCGTGCGGGGCGGGCGGACTTGGCAACACACCATGCGGCCCGGGCTGGCCTGCCTCCGTCTGCGCTGGCGTGGTACAGATCGGCACGGCTCGGCTCGGCTCGCTGAAGTTTGGTCTGAGGTGATTTAGCGAGAAACAGCGTAGCGGGCTCGGAGTTTTGCCAGCTTGGTGCCATTCTCTTTTCAGTCTCCTTTCAGGGGTACAGGTCATTCCTCTGATGTGTTCTTATTACTGCTCTTTATTTCTTACCAACTTCGGCGTAAATTGGGTCTCGCTATAAATGGGTGGCACTCCATTGATCTCAGTTGCACCTTAGCTGAATTTTTAACTCCTTTCAGCTGAGTTTAAACCAAGAACTAACCTGCCCAGACCCAGGGATGAGGGGCCCAGAATTGAATTCGGACATCCAGATGCAGTAGCACACGAACTGTATAGAAAGGGGCTCCTGGCTGCCTGCTGTGTCTGTATAGATGCAGTCCAAAATTGCAGGCAGGCTTTTTTGGCATAGTGATTGTTGGATGCACAGTGGGGGGAAAAGTACTGAAAATTTGTGCCTGGAATGTAATCTGTTAATTCCTGCTGTTTTGTCCCCCAGGTTGGCCATAAGCAAAAGGTGGAGCTGGTCCCTAACAAAGTCCATTTCATGAGAACTCTCAGCTTGAAACCGCTTCTCTTTGGTAAGACGCACAGCCCCGCACAAGACCTGCTAACAGGGTGGCTGAAATCCCATTGATATTTTAATCCACACTGCAGTCTGGATATATTTGTGGCCATTATGGGCCCCCAGCCAATAAAGAGAGAGCACTGGAGTTATGGTAATTCAGAATCTGGTTGGTAAAATTAAAAACACAGCTTTGTAAAAAGGAGAAACTTCTGCAGTAAATCATGAAACTGGAGTTTGTGTCCTCGTAGATGCTGTTCATGTGGTGTGAAATGATGTCTGAATTCTTTATGTTAAGTGGTAGCTTCAGAAGGAATAGTGAGGTGGCTTATGGGTGAGAACCACTGTCTATGGTAGAAGGTTTTGTGCCTTTCATTGCGTATGTCTTTACTGCAGAGTTAATTTGAGTTATCTACCCTCCAGTTACTGCTCTCTAGTTAGCCTAGCTCCAGTGAGAGCAATCATACTGTGAAATAACACTTGAGTTGCTGTTTGCACACTGCCACTGCACTTGCTGTGTGTGTCCCTTCTGTGTGCCCAGCCCATGGTTCTTTGCACTTCTATAAGATGAAATGCTGTGTAAATGCTTTCCCAGTGAATTGTGTGAGAACTTTTCATTCCTTTCTGGGCATGCTGGGGGAATTGTGGGATGGCATTAGAAGCAAGGTGGTCATTTAGCAAGTTGCTGAATTGGACTAACACAAGCTTAGCTTATATCTTCTCTCAGGCTAGCCAATGCAACTTAAAAGCACCAGTGCACTCAAGTTAAAGGCTGGTGTGTGGGTGTGTGGACAGGACTCAAGTTAGGCACAACACTCGAGTTATAATTTGAGTTAATTTTGCGGTGAGGACAAAATCTCTGAAGCATCAAGGGGTTGGTAACTACTACCTGACTAGTAGATTAAGGGTCTCTGCTCAGGTGAGTTAGAGAAAATTGAGATCTGTTACTTAGTTGATGTTCCCCAGGAGACAGAGCATGACTGTTCCCTTTTATGTGCTTTTTCTTAGATGGTATATAAATGTGATAGCTTATGTATCCCCTTTTAACATTGTTAGCAGCCCAGTGTAATAAAAACAGGCCTGTGTAATTCCGAAGGCTGCCAAAGGCAAACTGGCAACTGGATTTCTGCCATCCTGCTTTGATTGTAGCTTTTCTGATTACTCCCACAGGGCATATGGAAGTGAGTGATAATGACATTATAAAATGTATAGCTCTTCTCTCCTGTCTTTAGGAAATGGATTATTCAGACATATTTTTCAGATCTTTATTAAGATTTACTTATTAAGGCAGAGAGAATCAGTTCAAATTTTTGAGCTGCTTACCAGTTCTTTTGTTTTTATTTTTTAGTATAATTTGAAGAATAAGTGAATTGATCTGATTTCCATAAAATGTAGGAAACTGATTTAAGAAAAAAGGCAACTATCTCAACTTGCCTTCTTACCTCCTAATCTCTGGAGAATCAATGTACAAACCAGCTCACGCTGCTTCCCGCAGTCCCCATTGGCCTAGAACAGTGAACCATGGCCAGCGGGAGCTGCGATCGGCTGAACTTGCGGATGCTGCAGGTAAACAAACTGCCCCGGCCCACCACCGGATTTCTCTGACAGGCCGCATGCCAAAGATTGCAAATCCCTGGTTTAGTATATTGAAAAGGTGTGAATGACTCTTACTGGCACAATTGTGTACAAGTTCTTGTTTGTCCAGGTGGAGAGAAACTGTTTCCAGCATAGGTATGAACAAAACAGGGACACTAAATTCTTTATAAGAAGAAAAGGAGTACTTGTGGCACCTTAGAGACTAACCAATTTATTTGAGCATGAGCTTTCGTGAGCTACAGCTCACTTCATCAGATGCATACCGTGCATCTGATGAAGTGAGCTGTAGCTCACGAAAGCTCATGCTCAAATAAATTGGTTAGTCTCTAAGGTGCCACAAGTACTCCTTTTCTTTTTGCGAATACAGACTAACACGGCTGTTACTCTAAATTCTTTATGGCACTTTCACCATTGTTGTGTGATATGAATAAGAAGAAAAGGATCCTTGTGGTTCATGTTGCCTGATTCAAAGTGAAAGCTCAGAAAAAACCCAGACACGCTTCTTATTTAAATCCTTTTAATGCAACGAGCATATTTAAGAAACACACACGGCTCTGTCATTGATTCCTAAATACACAGTATTCATAACTTGTAAATTCCATAATAGTTTTCCTTCTGGCAGTGTGTAAAGACTGAAGTTTGGAACTGGTGTCTTATAAAAGTCAACACACACAAAAAGCCTCAATATAATCACAGGAAACACGGTATGAGGGGTCAGTTTGATTTTACTAATTAAGTTTCCCTTGGGGCCTCAGTTCTAACTTACTTACCCTTATTGATTTAATTTACCTAACAGAGCTGATCCTGGCCTTCAAGAAAATTGCTGTAGTTGACAAAAAAACAGACTTATGGCATAGTAGACTCACAACTTTATTAATCCAGCTTAATACCTCTCTTCTGGATTCTGGAGGTAGGCCTTGTTTTCTGATCCTGTTATCTGGAAATGCATCACTCCTGGAACAGTGCTTGATGTCTAGCACTTTACGGCCTTATACAGCTTGTACTGCTTTGTCCTCTGATAAGGAGTTCTTATTTAGGAACTTCAGCTCACAGACAGCTCTTATCACCCCACTGAGCCTCCCAGGACCCCTTGTTGACTTTAAAAGACCACTAAGGTATTCTCTATCCACAAGTTGTTTCAAGTTAACAAAACTGGTTTAAAAATTGATGTAGTGAAGTTGGAACAGCTCCACTGTGTTGATACACTTCAATCTGATGATGAGCATCTCTTTCATCAATAAGAAATCAACATTGTGTGTAGACAAAACAGAGAGGCTCTAGCTCTAAAGGACTTTTCAAGTTAATTAATTCAAAGGCTTTTATATTTATCAAAATGTTTTGCAGAGTTTGAGGACAAGTATAGAAGTGACTCGTCCACATATTCTGAATGCATTTGGGAAAGTGCAGTGCAACACTGATTTCAGGCAAAGGAGGCCATGTTAAAGACTTCTCATCAGCTTTGTGTTTGGGAGTGTGGCAAGGGCACTACTGGGAAATGGTTTTTTTTGTTTTTGTTTTTTTAATACTTAAACATTTAAAAATGACATAGAATCTCATCTGCCATTGAAACCAAGCTTATTATTTCATAGAACTAGGAAAGGTTCTTGCCGTGTTTGTTTTCCTCTTTATGAGAAATGCTAATAATCAAATAATCCTGTTGGTATCAAACAAGCACCAGACAGGGCTTTTTCAGTCTTTATAGCTTTATAGATTCTGTGATAATTTAAAGTGCAATCTGCTTTGAGGCAATTGTCATTTAAGAGACCACCTGGCAAGGAACTCTATGGTTTGGGCTTCAATTTGTAAGCCGAGGCAGGGAAATAAAAGCTTGCGGTCTCACTGTGTTTTTTAGATGTTCAACTTGGTACTGCACAACATTTAGATTAAAGAACTGGAATGATGTAAAATTAATATGGCACCCATTAAATGGATTAAAAACTGGCTTAACTGATAGTTCTCAACATGCAATTGTAAGCAGGGAATCATGGAGTGGATGTTTTTCTAGTGGGGCCCCAGAGGGATCAGTTCTTGGCCCTACAGTATTTAACATTTATATCAATGTCCTGGAGGAAAACATAAAATCATCACTGATAAAATTTACAGATGACACAAAAATTGTGGGAGTGGTAAATAATGAAGAGGACAGGTCACTAGTACAGAGCAATCTGGGTCACTTGGTAAGCTGGGTGCAAGCAAACTGTGTGTTTTAATATAACAAAATGTAAATGTGTACATCGAGAAACATAGAATGCAGGGCATGTTTACAGGATGGGAGGCTGAAAAAAGATTTGGGGGTCATAGTGGATAATCAGCTGAACATGAGTTCCCAGTGCAATGCTGTGGTCAGAAGGGCTAATGTGTAAAGAGGGGTATCTCAAGTAGGAGTAGAGAGGTTATTTTACCTCTGAATCTGACACTGATGTGACCGCTGCTTGAATGCTGTGTCCAGTTCTGATGTCCACAATTCAAGAAGGATGCTGATAAATCAGAGAGGGTTTAGAGCAGAGCAGTGAAAATAATTAAAGGATTAGACAATCTGCCTTATAGGGAATGAATATTTAATAATGGGCTCTTCAGTCCAGCAGAGAGAGCTAACACAGTGTAATGGATGGAAGATGAAGCTAGACAAATTCAAACTAAAAATATGGTGTAAATTTTCAGTAGTCAGGGTCATTAAACATTGGAACAGTTTACTAAAGGATGTGGTGGATCACTGGCAATTTTGAATTAAGGTTGGATATTTTTCAAAGAGATCTGCTCTAGGAATTATTTTGGTGACATTCTGTGGCCTTTGTCATACAGGAGGTCAGACTAGGTGATCACAGTGGTTCCTTCTTTCTGTCCTTAGACTCTATGAATCTATAAAAATACTCTGTGCCTCAGTAGTCCAGAAGTTAAATTTGCACAAATATCGGGATGTGGCCAACTTCCCCAACTGAATTTGAACAAGGAAAGTCCTGCGGGGGGCCGCAAGCCTCTCCTCAGGTACTGCCAGAGATAAAGAGAAAATCTGATTGCCAATTAATGAAACACTTTCAGAGCACTTAAACCGACAATGGTATCTGTAATGCACCTCTCTCCAAACAAATGTTCCATGTATCTCCCCTCGGCATGCTGGATGATAGTTAAAGTAAATGACTGATGATCAAGAAACAAAACAAACCTCACATTGTAGGTAAACATGTCAATTGTCACTGTACAAGGAAGACCCATTTACCCCCAAAGCTTTTCTTTGCTTCCCTATTTCAATCCTGTGTTTACTGTATTTGCTCTAGTCTAGGAATACCTCCATACATATTTACTTTCACCAGGAATTCTGGAAAAGCAATACCTGTCTGGAAAGCAGGAGAACCATACCTGTCCTTGAAGATGACTGCTGTAAGTGCTTCTTTTGATATAGGGGATCTGCAAAGGATTTTAGAAAAATGCTCCTGTTGCCATTTTTGACTCTTTTAGATAAAGAAAGAAGGCATGGAGGGATATATTTAAAGTTTTTTTTCCCCCTGCTTTGTTTATCATTGAGTCTGATCTTCCCAGGTTTTGACAGGGGACTTCTCAAATGGTCTCAGACTGTATATCACTGAAGGGGTGTGTATTGAATCTTGAACAGAGACACCCTTTCTCCAAAATGCATGCTAGTCACTGGAATTAAGTGGGTGCTACCAAAAAGACTTTTAAACAGTCTGACTAAAAATCCCTTCGTCTCCCAGTTGTTCAGCTTTCTGTCCTGACTCTTGGGAAATCCTCACTTCACTAGTTCTTCAGTCACCAGGGTCTTCCTGGGTGGACTGATTTTTTTTTTTTTTTTTTTTTTTTTTTTAATTCCCTTAGTGAATTAACCCTTTTGGGCAACCTTTTCCTAGCAGAAAGTAAAAAGGGCAGAATTCCAACATTTTCCTTTGCAGGTCTCCTTTAAAACTTTAGCCATTACATAGGCAGCCCTGTGGCGTAGTTGCAAGTAGTGAATACAGCTGCTGGCCGCATGTCTCACCAAGCAAGGTGACCTGTGTGTGGAAATGTCTTTGTAATATCTCTGGACCCACAGCAAGCTTGCACTTATGCAAAGTCTGTGTTTCAGGGACAAACCACAGGACTGAAATTACTACCACGTTTCAGTGTGAAGGGAACAGACAAGAATAGCTACTAGGTATCTCCTCCTGTCCAGTCTAAGCTGAGGACTTCAATTCACTTATTCCTGCTACTACACAAGCTTGCCACATCTATTAGAAACTGGGTTTCCAGTGCAGTAGGAGATAAAGAAGAACACAGCATGTTTGTGTCTTTCCATTTCTTGGAGCAACAGGTGACTCCCTAAGCTCTTAATTAACATGTTGTACAGCAATCCCTTAGTGAAATGCTCTGTAGTATGGCCTCTAGACCTTGGCTATTGACTACACTGAATCACACTAAAAGATAGCCATTGTACCGACCCACATCCCCAAAGCCCTGGTTGTCATGGATCGTTTTCTAGGTACAGGGAGGGGAGCAATTTCCTATGAGTGGAGCAGAGATTTCTGAAATCTCCTGCCAGACTATGCTCGACACCGGTGGTGTTTCCATCGCCGCACAGCCTGCTGCAGGTTCCTGTTCTTCTTGTGCCATGCATAGGCCTTGTTTACGACCACCTTGTCATTCTGCACCTCTCCACTGATGACATAGACTCCTGTGTGTGTACCTCTCATGATGTTGCGAACACAGGTGGCATCTAGGTCTAGCCAGTGCTGCAGTCTTGGGTGGATTTCCGCCCGGAGTAGGGGGCCATGCTTCAAAACCTCCAGCTTGGAATCCATGTCAAAAGCAGAGATGGTGGAGGTCATGTTCTTCCTGGAGATTCTAATTTTCACAGCTGGAAGAAGCAAATATGAAACAGTTACCTATTATTATTACCCACCTGATTTATGTTCATTCCCTTTGGGATTTCTTTACTGCTGGTGGTGAACTACTTCACTCCCAGTTCTGCTGGCAACATACAGAACTTTTCCATTTTGAATGTAATAAGTGTCATAGATGTTTCCCTGACTCAGTGATGTCCCAGCCAAATCGGAGGAGGTTGCGCTCAACTTGTAATCCTCCAAATCTGTGATTACAGCCTTTCTAGTGCCAGTAACTGTTCTCTTCACTTCCGCTCCCCTTTGAGTAGGGGGAAGGATGAGTGCTCATGAAGGAGGTTAATGCCACTGAATAGACAGAGGCACAGGGCAGGAAGTGGTTGTGCAGATGGCCTTGTGCATCTGTCCAGTGCACCTCAATCCTGCTCTGCACTCCCTTTGGTGTTCCAGTCTTAGCCTTTCTCTCAGCGCAGGGGCTGCAAGCACTAATATCCTTGTCAAAGTTGTCCAGGATTTAGCCATGAAGATTATGTGACTGAATGCTGTAGAACTTTGTGGAAATTAAAAGTTAAGCAAGCTGTTTGGCCCAACCCAACTACCTGCTCCAGTCTCTGGCCTCAGAGCAGAAACAGTGAATTGCTGGGATAACTGTGTTGGGGTTTGATGTGTGTAGGCTGGAGATGACCAAGTGTATCTGCCTTGATAGGAATCTGATTTGAACTCTGGCCTCCAAAGTGAACCACATGATTGGCTCTCACAGCTTATGGGGGAATAGAACCAAAACCAATCAAAAATGCATAATGCAGGATGTTGGCCTTGGTGCAAGCCGTGAATTGTGGGCAAGTTGCCAGAGCAGCCCTGAGCAGTTTGGACACTTGACATTCAGCACATGGGTGAGGAATGAAAACTGTAAAGCTGGAGCCATACCTTTTCCAAGTCTTTCTTATAGCAAATAGAAGAGGCTTCCAGGGGATGCTGCTGTTTGGTTGGCTATCAGAGGGGAAGCAGCATCTGAGGTGGGAAGAAAAGGTATGTGTACTCACTGAAATCGTTGGCACAGAAGTTTTCCAGTATCTCCTTGGTGGTTCTGGCTTCCTCGAGCTCACAGTCCCTACAGCTGGCTCGGGGCACTGCTGCAACAGAGACCGAGTTATAGCATTCTTCTTGAACTTTTCCAAAAGCTCCTTGATGTGCCATTGAGAGCCTGGGAGATTCAAGTGCTCTAACAGGCCCAGCAACAACAGTGACACTGCCAGCTTCCACCATCAGTGTGCTGCCCCTCTGAACTGGAGCAGCTCACTGGAGGGTTGAGATGAAGTGCAGCCTCTGACTCATTCGCGTCTTGGGCTTTGTGTGTAGACTGTCAAGGAGGGAAATGATAGGATCTTTGCCTACACGCGTCCCTATGTTACTGCCACTTGCCCAGAGCTGGAGTAGGTGGGTGCTGTGGTTGGAACACTCTCTCCTAACACCAGTGGCAGCAGCAGTGAGAAATTACGAAAGGAAAAATCATCTCCCCACTTGTTCGGACAGTGTCCACCATTGTCTGCATTTGCCTTGGTGTTTTCTCCACTCATCCATTATTTTCCTCTGTGCTTTGCTTATGCTCAGCTTTGCCATTCCCTTCTGTCACGGCTCATGGCATCTCAGGGTATGTGTTCACCACAAACAAGCAAAGGTTCGTTCTTAACTCATTAGCTAACTTGGCTTAAAACAGCAATGAAGACCCAGCAGCTCTGCTTCCAACTGGGTTAGGGGGTTAGTGCTCAAGTTCAATCCCAGGCTCCCCTGGAGGCTTTAACTCAAGCTGCTAACCCGAGGTAAAAGCCATGTCCAAGGTAGCTAACCTGAGTTAAGGACACTTTTTTTTTTTGGGGGGGGGGGGGGGGGTACTGAAGACTTACCCTAGCTTCCAGCTGGAAGCTAGGCTGGGTCAGTCAGTGGGCAGCTGCTTTTGAAGGCAATGTAAATGCTGTTTGTTGCATGGGCCGGGAAGGATGGATGTCTATTTGGCAGACATATCTAGCTGTTTTCCCCCCTTCTGAAATTAAAGCACATCACTTCTGTGCTCTGCTCAGGGTCTTCCAGAGTCTGTTTTCAGCCCCAGGTGCCCAGCACCAGCGAATAATTCAACTGCCTGAGGGTCATTCAGAAGGGAGAGCAGGGTATAGCGCTGCTAGACGTGCAGGCAGAGTTTGTCTAGCCTAGAGCTTCACGTCTTCTCGTAAGTCACGTTCGCAGACACCACTGTTGGTATTAATGTAGACGCTCCACGAACCCTGTGGCCTGGAACAAATGTGTGTGGAATGTCTAGATGAGCCTTTACACTCGTGGTCACCTAACAGCAGCTACAGTAGGGGCCAACCCTTAGTGAGTGAGATTGGTTCTTCAGGTGTGTGGTAGAACTGTCTTGTTATGCACTTGTTCTGGAAATGCTGGCAACACCAGCAGCCCAGCTAAAGGAGCACAACCTGGGAAGGGTGGTGCTGGGGAGGATTTCTCCTTAAATTTTTACTTCAAAGCTGTTTGAATGTTGCTTCACACCCACTGGCCAAGAGAGGAGCTTGTGCCCTTTTTAGCTGTTTTCTGATGTACAAAGGCGGCCTGAATGGTTTTTCTTTAATATTGAGAATATTGAGCTGAACATCATTGGCTTTGCTGGACGATCTCGAGGCTATCTGAGCGTGTGTAGCATTAACTCTCATGCCTTGCTTGGAGGGGCAGGCATATTAAATCTATAACAAAGTCCTCCTTTCTCCAAAATGTTAAATAGTGATTGAAATTGAACAGGTTTTAACAGAAATAAAACCGCAGACTTCTAAATAGTCTGACCAAAAATTCTTTCCCCTCCTAGCTGCTGCTCTGTTTTGTCTCATTTCCTCAGTTCTCCAGTCACCACAGAATTCTCCTGGGTGCACAAAACCAGCATTTCTGTTGTACAAAAGCCTAGCAGAATTAAGAGGTCATTTTAAAAAGAAAAGCCCAAACATGGCACAGGCCCCTGTTTTTGCTTTGCAGTTCACCTTTAAATGTTATCTATGGCAAAGTGGGTTAGAAAAATGCCTTACTTCTCCTGCTCGAAGTGGTTTCATCAGTGATTGTTGAAATGCATAAGTTGTGATCTGCAGGGAACTTGTTGCAGTTCAGGATTTCAGGCCATGGGTAGCCATAGCAAGCCATGATTGGAGCACAGCTGTTCCTAACAGCTTCACAGAGGCTGCGGCAGGGGTAGATGAACCTAGTGAGAGAAACGGGACTGTGCTGAGTCTCGAGCTTTTCCCTGCAAGCACAAGTGAAGGGTTAACTGTTCCAGAGCAAGCTCAAACCACCAGCCTTCCTAAATTAACAGCAGTATGTTGTACCTTGGAATGACATACATATTCCCTACAGTAGCTTTAGTTTGCAGGAGGCAGAATACAACAATTACGGTCCCAGAGGTTTTCTCTAGGAAGGAAATATTGGAGTACTTTGTCTCAAAAATTGGTACTGATTTTCCAGAAACCATTAGTAAAGTGTCTGTACCGGTGTTTTAAATTGGGATTGGCCTTGCCTCCACAGGTTTGCATGCTAATAGTGCTGTAGCAGTTTTGACATACGCTGTGAATATGCACATTTTGAAACCAAATAATAAACGTTTGAGTGTTTGACACAAATGGGAGAGAATAGAATAGGATGAAATTATGGGCCGAGAGCCGTTCCCTTCTCCTTGTGAAGGGTGTTGCCACGGCCACCCATCTTCCCAAGGTGAAAGTGCTTGCTCTAGTGATGCAGCTGCTGCTTGTGTTTCTGTTCTGTTCTAACCAGGTTCCTGGAGCTCCTAAATTGCTCTGCAGTTTGTTGCCAAGCCACCACAAAAACTAGGATTTGTCCTTTGTAAGAACCCCTAGGTGCTGGAGTGTGTGTGGGGGGGTGTTGTGTAAGGAGAGGTTACTGGTAGTGACGCAGGAGCAGGATTATTTGGTTCTGCACAAGAGGAGTGGGAGACAAGGATCTTTATAGGTAAAGTTACTGGAAACCTAAAGTAGGAGAGAGGAGTTACTGTGTGCAGCACAGGGGAAATTCACTGTGTGCAACTGTGCAAGAAACTGGACTCCAGATGAGCCCATGTGCCATGTCTGAGAGACAAGTGGAGGGGGAGAAACGCAAAGGGGGCCAACACCTAGAACAGGAGAGCAAAGAATTTAGAAGGAGGAATACAAGGGTTGCTGGAGGTGGGAGGCAAGGAGAGGAGCGAATTACTGTGTTGATATTTCAGGGATGGCCAGCCTCTGTGTGGAAGCGAAGAGAAGATGGGGGTTTTTTGCACACTATACAGAAGCTGGAGCATTGGGTGAAGACCAGCATGGTCTGCAGGTAGAAAACCACCAGTGGGTTTTCTGAAGTAATTACAGTTAGAAAAGTGTGTGAGTTATAAGGCAACTGATCTTCAAATTAAATTCAAAACCAAGGACACATTTCAGTTGTCTGGCAGGATTTTTATTTCCCCTCAGAAATGCCCCCAGGTAGAGGGGGGGAAACCCCTAGTGAGTCATCTCATTCATCCCCCTGCCCATGCCACACTCTTCCTTACAATACTTTGGTGCTTTGTCCATTCTAGTTCTAAATGACTTTAGCAAATGAGTTTTCCAGCCCGTCTCAGGAGACTGTTCTCCTATTAGGAAGCTTTATCCGACAGACCATGTTGAAATAACATATTTGAAATGCCTTACCTGTCCAAGCAGATAGGTGCAAAGAGTGAGCAGAGGAAGATCCTGGCATCTGGGTGGCACTCTCTGGCTAGCAAGGGCAGCCAACTAGAAGACTGCTGGATCACCTCTGCCATAGTCTCATGTTCCAGCAGGTTGGGGATGCGCATATCTGAATATCCAATGTCGTAGCATAAGGCCATACTTCTTGGAATGAGCATACACCTGGAGGAGCTCCTCAAGAAGTACCCGTAAACTCCTGAGAAGCCCCAGTTTAACAGACATATGAAGACAGCCAACAGCCACTGCATGCTCAGTGTAGGAAATCTGCAGTTTGCTGCATTCATTCTTTCTTCGGACCAGTAGCTGTAAAACGTTCAGAGAGCAGGTGAGGCTCTGCCTTTTGCAGTGCACTGTGAACTGACTTGCTCCTGACTGGGAGATGGTTTTTATAGCATGAAGCCACCTCTCTGCTAATCCAGTCTCATTAAATGCAACCCTCTCGGAGCTCTTGTTGGAAGACGATACCACAGTTTGTGTTTGCCTTGATTGTTTGGATTTTTGTAGGGGGCTTGGCTGAGATCAGCAGGTGTTGATGGGGGCACACACTGTGGAACAGCTTGGGCCCCCCCTGGCTTGGAGCTCTCTGTTCAACACCATTATGCTGGCCCATCCTCTTCTCCGGATTAGTCATTATTTTAAAAATGCCAGTGTTTTCCTCCCTTTTGTTTTTGTGGAAAAGCAATCAAGTGTTGCCCCAAGTCAATTAGGAGCCATTTGTTTAGCTTGATCCATTGTTAAACAGGCAGTGGGGTGGGATGGCCCTGTGTTCGGAAGTTAACCATTTCAGGGAGGTTTCTCCCCAGTTGGGAAACTGTTTACACACAGGATTACCAGCATTTGATTGACAAACTTCATCTAGCAGTCTGTGCCATAGAAAGCTCATTCTAGTGAATATAAATTGTATTTTGGTATGAAATCCAGCTGCTGTAATTTAGGAGAGGTTGTTCCTTCTCTAGCTGGTAATTAAATTCCAAAACCTTTATTGTCATGTTATTTCAGTCCAGTTTAGGGAACTTAAAGTATTGGGGGTATTGCTTGTCAGTTTGCTCAGTTCTTAACTTGTGTTACGCCACTAACTAGAAAGTGGCAAGTGGATGTTGCAGCTCTGCAGTATTTCTATGAAGAGGATTATGTGTGCTCCTGTCACAGGAAATGTTCCCTACCAGGGGAGTTCTGGACACACATTGTGTTTTTTGGGGGGGGCTTCCTGGGAAGCGAGCAGCAGTGTTGTTTTCTGCAGACTTAGCACCTAGCTGTACTGAATTAGAAGCCGCCTGCTCACTCTGGATTTTAGCAGATAGCCTCCATTCTAAACAGAAGCAATTACCTTAATTTTTTTTCTTTTCAGTGTGTTTCTTGATTGGACTGTGGTCTGTTCTTAGCCAAGAGAGTTGCCAAAATTCTAGGGGAGGTAGTTCAGAAAGCAGGAGAGTGGTATTTGAGCTTTCAAAACTGGACTAGATGTGCTTTTCCCCCTTCCTACAATATCTTCAGTACTAATGAGGTTTGAGTGTAGCTGATGTGTCCTATGGGATCTCTCCAGTATCTCACTGACCAAGATTGTTAACCCCAAACTCCATTTGACTGGAATTCTTCTGCCTACATAATCACAGATGGATCTTTTCTCCTTCGAAAATTGTATATAATCTTGGTATTGGCTCTATAAGCTGCTAGCTTTGTGTTGCTAAAAATGGACGTGTGTTTGATATAGTGTCTTGGTTCTGTAAAGTCTGTAATACACCTACCCTTTATTTTTGTGACTGTCAGTGGAATCTCTCTTCTTCCCCTGTGGTATAAATCTGTGCTCAGAGATCAAGCATCTTAATTTGGAACCGAGACCACCTCACTGAGAGTGTGGGAGTGAGGTTAGAGGCCTTTCACATCAGTGGATTCTCTAAGCCAGGCTCCACTGAAGAGCACCTGGTTCTCTGCCAGATTCCCCTCCAAATGGGGGCAAAGAAAGCCTGACAGCACTGCAAACATGGCCAACTCAAAGGCTCTGGGTTCTCTTCCTCTAGAGTAATTTCCTGTAACTAGGTATTCAGTAGAGTCCCTAGCGGCCCAATGGTTAGTGCTCTGTGCTGCCCCATTGGGATCAAGCTCCATGGGGATGAGTGGGGTGCATTGAAGGAAAGGATATTAAACTTTCTCCTCCCCCAAATCTGTTGGGAAGCTTCTAATTTTCTCCCCCTTTCTTTGTTGTCTGCTATAGGTTAGGGATTTCACTGCAACAGTTTCCTTGGTCTTTCATTCCCACTTCCTTTTTTTTTTTTTCCTGCAGAAATTCCAGATTTCCTGACTGAAGAAGAGTGTAAGCTGATTATCCACCTAGCTCAGTTGAAAGGGCTGCAGAAAAGCCAGATCCTGCCTACTGAAGACTATGAGGAGGCCATGGAAATGATAGAAATAAGCCAAATGGACATCTTCAACCTGCTGGATCACAACCAGGATGGGCAGCTGCAGCTCAGAGAGGTGGGGAGAAACCTAGAGAGGTTTGATATGGGGACTTAAGAAGAGAGGCTGTTGTGAAGTTGCTCATCCTTGTATAGCTAATTGTACCAAGGCATGGCTGGAGCCCAGCACAGAACGTTTCATTACTTCATTGGAGGAGGTCAGGTCTCTACAGGACTGCAGCATGGAAGGGAGACGTCTTATAAATCTGAGAAACGTTCAGTAGCAGTGATCCTGCTGGGGGGTTGCTAGGAAATGTCTGCTCTGATCAGCTGGGCAAAGGGCTCCTATGGGCTGAACTATGCAGAGATAAGAGAAAATGTGCAGTTTTGTGTTATTTCATATCTTCAGGGCTGTAGCTGGCACCGGCAGGGCTTTGCTTGGTGAAGCCTGCTGAGCTAGCTGTGCCTTCCCATGGTGGGCAGGGCACTGCAGAGTCGCTGGTTAGAATTCTAGATCTGTGTGTAAGCTACTGAGTCCGCTAGGGTAAGCAAGTGCAGAGAAGGCCTCCGAATAAATACGGCCATTGTGTTACAGCACAGGATTGGGAGTCACAACCTGGATCCCAGTCGTACCTCTGACTCAGTGTGTGACCCTGAGCAAGTCATTTCCCCTGGATGTGCTTCACATTTCCCCAGGTGTAGAATGGGGCTAATGACCCTTACCCTCCTTTGTGAAGTAACTTCAGGTATGTAGCTGAAAAGCTCCTATGTAGTTGCTGAGTATTGCTCTTGATCATAGTGTGACTGCAGAACAGACCTTCTTCCTCCAAAGCCTGGAGTCAGTCTGTCTCTAGCTCTTTGAGGCGTTTCGTTCCTGGATCCTCCTCAGAGCAAACATTTCTTTCTAAACCATTCCCTATGAAAGTCTTTAAATGGCACAAGTGAACTACATTAACTCTGTAGCTGTTCAGTTGACTGTCCCTCCAAGGGAAAGGAAGACACGTGCTGCCTTTGCTTGGCTGTTGGCTGGCTTACTCCCAGCTGTGCTTTATGATGGCATAAATTGAAATGTTAGAGCAGGTGCTGGTCACACTGTTATAGCTAAGGTTGCAAAATAGCTTCCATTTGAATCCCTTTCTCAGGTGTTGCACTGGAGCCCTGCTACCTGATGTCTTCAAAGAAGCTCTCTCAGGATTCAGAGCTACCAGCCCATAGGGTTTCATTAGCATTACAGAGGAGCAAATCATTGCCCAGGATGTGACTATCTTATTCATAATTTCAGGTGCTGACCCACACCCGCTTAGGGAATGGCAGGTGGATGACCCCTCAGAGCATCCGGGAGATGTACACGGCAGTCAAGGCAGATCCTGATGGCAATGGTGAGAGGGGCTTTGAAATACAGCCTCTGAGAATCTCTTTTATCTCTAGCGTATTGGAGACCAGATCCAGTGCTGTAATGTGAGGCTGGATCCAGAGCCTCATCTGTGGAAAAAGCCTGCTTTATATATACCAAAATGGAGAATCCAGGCACAAAGCCCGCTTTCTCCCTTTGCCAGTCACCACCAACCCTAAGAGCCCCCCTGTGAAGTAGGTAGATTTTAGTCTCACACACACACCCTGCTTTCAAATGGAGAAGTGATTTGCCTGAGCCCACACAAAAGGCTGCCTGTAGAGCTGGAAACAGAACCCATGCCTCTGCCTGTAAGCTATGCCTTAATTTGTGCCACTGCATAATGGAGAATCCTTTGGGTGCAGCTCTGCTTTGTTTCCCTTTAGTTAGTTCTTGGGGACCTGCAGCCCCTTTAATCACCAGAGCTGTAAGATGCTGCTGCCACACTCCCACCTTTTCAGGGGTGAGTCATGTCTCCTTCCTGCTGCTCACAAATTTGGAGAGCTGCCCTACTAGCTCCCCTTCCTGATGAAAGGGTGTCGGGGTCAGTGGACATGAAGGCAGTTTCCTCAGTCAACTCTTGGTGCTTCTCTCCCTCTCTCTTGCCATCAGAGTTTTAATATGTTCCAAGAGCCAGTTCCGCCCGTCCTTCCCCTGGCCTCCCAAGAGCTCCCGCTGTCCCAGGCATGCAGTTTAACCTCTCTTGCTCTAATTAGAGTGCCGTCAATTGAGTGACTCTCCATTTCCTAATCAAATTAAGTAAACATGCAGTCTGTGCACACTCACTTCCAGTCGCCTGGCTCTCTGAGCAGCCCCAGAGGAACTGCTTTGGAGCTGGGGAGCAGCATTTGGTGAATGGGAAATTTGGCTAAATATCCGGTCAGCATGCTTGCCTCAGTGCTCTCTTGGCTCATGAGGTCCTTGGCTGGGTAAAGGGAGGATTATCTAACGGTCTGAACTTTAATAAATGAGAAGCTTTAGTTCCAATCCCGGGGCCGTGCTCTGTGCCATTGGCAGGGCCTCACTTCCAGAGTCCTGCTCCCCTCCATTGTTACCAGCACAATGGGCAGGCCAGTTCACAACCTGGAAGTGGCACTGTGTCCTTAAAGGCGGGGCGGAGGGGCAGGACTGGGAGGTTGGGACAGAAGGGTGTGTGCAGACAGCTGGAAATGGTGACAGCTAATAGTTCAGCATCTGGGGAAATTGTCCTAACCTTCCCTCTGACAAGCCCCCTTCTTCCCTCTTGGGAAAGGGGACAGTGGGGTTCTATGTCCACCTGTGGCTATGAACCATAATTTCTTGTCAGCACAGGGAGTTCTCTTATGTTCAGGGGCAGCTGGTTTGGGTGTTTGGTCCTCCTTTTGGAGGCTAACATTTCTAGTCCACAGTTAGATGTGCAGAGCTGTCTGGGTACACGCTGATTGCTGTGCTGGTCTATGAGGTTGCCACACTGCCAGCATATGACACACGGGGCTAGACCCCCAAACCTGATTCTTCTTAAAATAGAAAATGTCAGGGTCTTCCATAAATTGGGAAAGACAAAAAGATAATCCTGCCCTCTGCTGCTCACACATCACCATTACAGTGGAGAGTCCAGGCATGCATATCAGGACACCCGTGGAAGAAAATGTCTGTGTTTTAATGGAAGCCACCTTTTACATCTCATTTCTTGATTATTGCCATTCTCACAGTAACTATAACATACTCTGTTGCATTTGCCTTTCATGTTTCTCTTTGTCTTTGAATTACATAAATGCAGAAAAGCTTCACAATCAGTTTATAAACTGTTTTGCATTCACTGTTTAAAATTGGCAGATACGTTCTTGTTTGAAATGTGGGCAGAGTCCTTCTGCAGAGTTTTCAAATCAGAGTCCATTTATTCATCCAGTAACAAGTGGCAGTGCAGCCTTTTAGCTAAGGCATTTCAAAGGGCAAATCTGGAGGGGCTGTTTATTTCTTTTTGGTAGATTACTTTGTGTTCTTTAAGAGCTCTTCACAGTGAAAATATGGGTAACCAAAATGTAGCCCCAGAGTTCTACATCTCATGGCTGTTGCATTCCTAGAGGTCCCAGCATGGCCTCTGCCCAGATAAAGACGGAATATTGCATGCTGGGACCTGTTGTCTCTAATATGGCGATGCACCTGTGAAGACAAGAGCAAGTGCAGTCTTCCCTATTTAACACCTCTCAGATGTGGCTCTCTGGCTACCAGTGAGTTGCCAGTGCAGCCCTCAGACACAGTTGCAGGCCCTTGGAATGGTGTGCTTTCAAAGGGTAAAACCCTATGGTGCCTTTCGGTAGGTAACTGTCCCTGAAGGCAGGACACTACCAGGGAAATATGCACCTGGACCAGAAAGCTGAAAAGACAGCCTGCTTTCCTTCTCTTTCATAGGTGTGTTGAGTTTGGAGGAGTTTAAACAGCTAAACATTCGTGACTTCCACAAGTACATGGGGAGGCAGAAAGTGAAGATGAGTGATCTGGTGCGGAACAGCCAACACACGTGGCTGTACCAGGGTGAGGGGGCACATCAGGTCATGAGGTCCATACGACAAAGGTAAAGGCACTGGCAGGGGAAGGATGCTGTGTAGACACTGCCATTGTGTCGGGGAAAGGTTGGATGGGCACTCATGGTGGGGGCGGTATACACATAAGGCAAAGCAGCTGTGCCTGGGGTCCCGGGACAACACAAAGTGGTGGTGGTCTGTTCAGTCATCATGGGGTAAGAGCCTTTGGAAGAAGGGATCACTGAATGCTGACACCGAAGAGGGAGATTCCCATTAAGGCTTGAAATTCATCTACAAATGCATTGTTCTGTGGACAGAAATGAAGCCTTCAGCAACTCTTTGCTTCTGGGAGCAGCCTCATAGAATCACAAAGACTCAGTGTTACATGGGATAACTAATGGAAACATTCACCGGGTGAAATTGTTGCCTATTCCAAGGGTTAGCTAATTTGCCAGTAATTACTGTGTATTTACTTTAACTACTTGTACATCTCCCTGAATCTCTCCCAAGTAGAACTGACTGCTAAGAAATGTAGTTTTATTCCAGTTTAGCTAAACCAGTTTAATCCATTGAGCATACATCCAGTGATATGCCTTGCTGTGAAGGTTTGGCCCCATTTGTCCATCCATTGAGGTTGGATTCAGCCCTGCACAGACCTCAAACCCAGCCCTCCTGACAAGCCCTAATCTGAGACACTCATTCACTACAGATGCAGCTGAAAGTCACTTCCATCTCCCGGGAGATCATTTGGCCTCAGTGGGCTTGAGAGAATTAGTCCTGGCCTAGCAAGTGGGTGGCTAAAGTGTGGTTCGAGGCCTAAAAGTGGCTCTTTGCTCACGAAAGCTTATGCTCAAATAAATTGGTTAGCCTCTAAGGTGCCACTAGTACTCCTTTTCTTTTTTCCTCTTCAGTGTGTCCCAAAAAGAGAACTGGTCCCAGTGTGTTATATGCCACTTTGACCAGAGTGGGGCAGCAGCTGCTGTTTGCTTTGTGCCTGTTAGCTGGAGCCCATGGGCTCCTGGTTTAATGCCAGCGTGGCCCTTTTTTGGGCAGTGTTGGTGTGTCCCTGCTGAAGCGGAAGCTTACTATTCCAAAGGCTGCTATTAAAATCTTTCGTAGGATTTGGAGATTCTCAGAAGCCAGAGCCCACATAATCCTTGTACAGATGTTGTGATCCTGGCCTACCATTGGAGTCCTCTTCCCCCTATCCCAAAGGGGTAACTACTCTGGGTTCTTACAGACAGTGTATCTGAGAGGTTCCTGCTCGCTTTGGGGATGATTGGAGATGTAGGAAGTTCTTGAGGGGGACAGAAATCCTAGAGCACGAAGGTCTGGTCTCATTGCTCGCTTCCCATGCACCTCAATCCTGTTGGGGATGATGCAGAACAGGAAGCAGAGGGATGGATGAGAAATGTGATAAGGCTATTGATAACTAAGTCTTTCTGCCCTTCCATGCAGTCCTATCATGGTCTCTCTGCTTTGCTAAGGATCTCTGAACTCTATAGGGTCATTTGCAGGACCTTTGGGAAGGGGAGGACATGGCACCTGGAGATCTCCAGGGACATGTACAGAAAGGAATCTTTCCCAGCAAGTGGCAGCCCTGCTGAGTGAGAGCAGCTTAGCCAGGAAGTTTCTGATTAACACTGACTAGGCTTTTCTGCTCCATTGTTCTGGCTGTCCAGTTCTGCAATGGGTCCCCTTATTCTGTATGCACTAGGTGTGGTGCTGTGCACAGTGTTTCCAAAGAAACTCAGGTATAAAAGTACACCTGGTACCTGCTGGTCCTCTGGACTCCCGAGTTCCTTAGAGCAGGGAGGTGCTGGTCACTGGTCCATTTCACCAACTGTATAGTGCTGATGTTGACTGTGCAGTGAGTAAACATCGTTGAATTGTTCGCAGAAACATGCATTCCAGTCGTCTTATAAGCAGGTTTGGGTATCTGGTGACCTTTCTTCTTGGCACGAGGCCCTTCGCTACTGCAACGAGGTGACCTATCAATTGACTTAAATGACAAATGTCACCTTCTGCCCCTGGCTGATTGCCACATTGTGTGTTGTTCTAATGCAGTTTGATTCATTCAGGCAGAGCCCCCTCTAGGGTACCTTTTGAACGTGCATTGGCACGTTCCCTTTACCTCAGGCTCCTGGCTTCTGCTCAGGGTTGAGGGGGTTGGGTTTACACACACTATTCTCTCTAACTAGGGGAAAGGAGAACGTTTTAAACCATTTAAAATGCTCTCTGCGTCTCAGCTGAGAATGACATCCCATGGGGAAACCGGGTGCTGGAGCTGACAGGCTGTGAGGCAGGCTGGATCCTACAGGAGGGATTCAAAAGGGAGGAACCAGCTTCCCTGCACTTAGATCCATCCTGGAGACTCTTCTACCCTAACACCTGTGTGAAGTCCCCAACTCATAAGATCAGGGAGAGACGCCGTGGGATAGTTTATACACTTGAGAATCATCGATTTGTCTTATCAAGGCCTTGACTAGTTATCACTGGGCCCACTTGCTGCAGCTCTTCTCCTTTGCTCCTCCTCTTAGATAGGTTCTTTGAGGCAGGAAGCATCTCCCTATCTGTAGAGCACTGTGCACGTTCCTGGTGAGCATAGTGGGATTCATAGAAGATTAGGGTTGGAAGAGACCTCAGCAGGTCATCTAGTCTAACCCCCTGCTCAAAGCAAGACCAACCCCAACTAAACATCCCAGCCAGGGCTTTGTCAAGCCAGGCCTTAAAAACCTCTATGGATGGAGGTTGGTTTGTTCTGCTTCTCCCTGACCTGCATTCCTGCTTCCCCAGGGTGATGCGCTTGACCCGTCTGCCTCCTGAGATTGTGGAGCACAGCGAGCCCCTGCAGGTTGTGCGATATGACCAGGGAGGGCACTACCATGCTCACGTGGACAGCGGGCCGGTGTTCCCAGAGACAGCTTGTAGCCACACCAAACTGATCGCCAATGAGAGCGCTCCCTTTGAGACCTCCTGTCGGTGAGTTGTGCGCTTAGCTGTTAGCTTCACACCAAGCCAGCTTGGTGACCGGGCTCAGTCTGGGATCAGATTTAAAAAGAGACCTATCTAAAATGATCTGGCTGTGAGATGTGGGGCTGAAGGCAGCTCACTTCACTGCACATAGATTGTGGGTTTGCTTGCTACCTTGCTCAACTGAAATGAGACTGAGGGGGTTAACCCCTTTTATCCCTCTGGCCAGTACAAGAGAGGCACTGACTGGCTCCAGGAAGCTGTTGGCCCATCCCCACTGGAGGCTAGAACAGTGCTCCATAGTGGGGATAATCCTCCATTTTAGCCACACCATTAGGAGCAGATGAGATGGTCCCTGTTAGCCTTCTCCTTGGAGAACAGTCTATTCAGGTTCTGGGCCAGGCAATACATCCTTGAGCCCCTATGCACATGCCAGCAAATCTAGCCCATTGGTTGTGGGGTTAGGGAGTTTAGGGAAGGGCTTGTGCAACAGCCTGTGGGTATCTTCACTATTCCAGTTGCACCCTGTAAGCAGCTGTGCTCTCTGTTTTACAGCTATGTGACAGTGCTGTTCTACCTGAACAATGTGACGGGGGGAGGAGAGACCATCTTCCCTATAGCTGATAACAGAACCTATGAAGAGATGGTAAAGGAGCCTCTCCCCCACCTGCCCCCGTCTGTGTTTTTGCTGGCCCGAGTTTGTTTGTTTGTGGTTGGGGAAAGGCGGATTTGGGGCTTGGGTTTACACATGCTATACTCTCTAATTAGGGGAAAAGAGAACATTTTAAACCAAGTGATAATGCATGTGGCAAAGCCGAAAAGGAAGAGACTAGTACAGGGCTGTGTCTAACAGGGGGACATTGGAGAGCCTCCTGGGGAGAGTGAGCCAGTGCCCTAGCACCGGTTCTGCTTTGCTTCTTGCATCTTGGCAGATTTCCTCACAGGAGGATGAAAGCTCTCCTCATTGCATGCACTTCGCTGTCACTCTAGCTGGTGCACAAAGGGAACGGGAGACTATTCACGTGGCCAGAAGGATGGCAGAGCACCTGGGGCAGGGTGGGGAGGGCGGGCAGCTCACTGACTTCTGTACTGCCTAAATTGGCTGCTGCAAATGTGAGGGGAGCCTCCTGTTCTGCCTAATGCAACAGAGCTGTTTTAATGGAGGGTCTGATAAAGGGGGATATGATGGAGGGGGGCAGAGGCTCCTCATCCCAGTCCTATTTGCGGGGTAGTGTTTATTCTCGTGTCTTTTTCTCAGTCTCTGATTCAGAATGATGTTGATCTACGAGACACGCGGAAAAATTGTGATAAGGGCAACCTGCAAGTGAAGCCACAGCAGGGCACTGCTGTCTTCTGGTACAACTACCTGTCAGATGGGGAAGGTACTGTCCCCCCTCAGCACTATGCCTGTTGGGAGGGGAAGAGAGAGGATTTGGGAGGACAGCAGCCTGTTTCTTTGGGCCTCGCTGTTTGTGTTGTGGGTCAGGGCATTTCTTCACATGAATTCTGAAAGGATGGCCAAGGAACAGCAGCCAGGAACTGATGAGCACTGCTGAATTCTCCTTGGTAGTAGCTGGGCTGAATCTTCCTGTGTTTACAGCCAGAATGGTTCCTAACTTCTTTAGAAAACTTCCCCAATTAGCAGACTAAGACCTTGGCTGTACCAGCCATTGCTAGCTGCTTTCCTTTCAACTGTGTGAGCTCTAACCCATCCTGGAACCTGGGCTTCAGTTCTAAGAGTGTCCTTTTGGCATGATGCATTATACAGATTGCCCAAGTGTGATAGAAAGGGAGAGAGCCATCAGATCTTGGATGTGGGGAGAAAATACAGCCTACACAGGACTTTGCTGTGAGGTTAATCTCCCTCCATCCATTCCTGCTCCAACATCAGGTTTCCCCATGACATGATATCATACCTGCAGTTGTGTCCCTACTCCCTGTGGTCAGCACAGGTTTCCTCATTCCTGATAACTGGAGTACCTCTTTGCCCCCTGCATGTTGACCATTGGATGAAGTACGGGGTGTAGCTGTTTGCACTGCTGAGACACAGTCACTCCTCTTTTTGCATTCTCCTCCTTCAAGTTTATAGTCATTGATGTCGTAGCTTAGTGTTACGCTTATGTCAAAGCCAAAGCTCCATGATGAGTCAGAGCTGGCACAGTCAAAGGAAACCAGTCCCAAGAGCCAGAGGTGCTGACACTGGTGCAGAGGCATTAATCCTGGGGACCACTGTTCTTATCTCACAGGATATTGTTTTCAGAGAGTCTAGCTCTGTGTTAGTGTGTCTGCCGTTACCATGATGGCACACACATAGTGGTCAGTGCATTAGCTAATCAGACACTTGAATGTATGCTTGTGCTGCGCACCACGTCTGTCTGAAAATCTAGTCCATAATACTGGGACTAGAGTGGCGTGTGTGGATTTCCTGTGCACCTCTTGATTCCTATTAGAATCCACTGGATGAAAATTTCTTAACACTTCAAAAACATATATGGGTAAATGCCTGCTCCCTTTTATACTGGTCTTCTGTTTTCTGTTAGTCAGACTAAACAGAGGGTTGGGATATGCTTGAATCTTCCTAATTGCAGGTGCATGTAACCCAGGGTATTGGGACACTAGATCAGGAGTTCTCAGGGCACATTTTTTGCTCTTGCTGGTGGTCGTGCTCTCACTTTTTTTCCTAAAATACTTAATTAGCTTTAGGAAACACGAATAAATATGCACATGCACACATCCAAATCATTGTCATTTATTTATTGCTAGCTAATAAGTCTGTTGTGAAAAGTGATATTAACGAGCATACAAGTATCGCTTTTCACAGCAGACTTACTCAGCCCTGTCAAGCCTGGGGACAAATTAAGCCCTGGATTGGTGGGGGGGTGTTGGGGGAGGTGTTGGGGGCCAGAGGCAATGGGGGGGAAGATGGGGGGTGGGGGCTGGAGCCCCAAGCTCAGTGGCCAGAGCCTGCCCCCCCTCTGCCTCACCACCCCAGGGCTGAAGCCTAAAGCCTGAACCCCACTGCCCCTGGAAAGGTGGGGAACTCACTGGCTGCCTGATCCTCCAGCATTGTTCCCCAGATTCTCCACAGGGTCCCAGCAACCAACGCCAAGGCGGTGCAACCAGGAACAATAGGGAGGGACTGCTACTTTGTCCCCCTCTCTTCCCCCAATCACAGCCCAGGAGGCTGTGGCCCCAAGAAAAGCCCCTGATGGCCGCATGAGAGAGACACTACACTAGATTTTGAGATCGTGGTGGAGAAGGGAAAGGGGATTACAGCTGCCTTGTGAGCAGCCTGTGATTTCACCTACAGGAAATCCCAGCAGAAGGTAATGAGGCACCGCTGCCATGGGGAGACTGAAGGACAGGTCTGGGCTCCAGCCACTGCACAAGACTATAGAGAGCCTCACTGTGCTGTAATCGAGATCCCAGTGGCTCTGTTCAATAACAAACAAACAGAATACAAAGAATAGCTGCTGATGTGAGTTTGATGCGGAGTAGGTCAGAGAGAATCAGCAGTGCTGTTGGAAAGTGCTGGGGATTGGCCATAGCTGCTGTAAAGTCAGTTGTTTCTTTTACATGATAGAATTAATTAATTTAAAATACAGATTTTACCTTCCAGCAGCCATGGGATTTTGCCTTCTACTGGCAACATCTGTCATTTCTGTCCTGCTTTGAAAACTGTTCTTCACATCCACCAATGTTAAGTCCATAGGTAGTGATTAGTTAGCTAGCTATGGCAAAGCTAATCCCTGGATTTCTCCCTTAAACCAAGTCACTGTCCTAAAATCATAGTAGCTGGCGTGGTCTGGCATCTCCTTTTGGGCTGGATAGTTGTACTTGTCAACAGGAGAACAATATGTGCAGGCCAGAAGTTAGTCCTCGGCCACATGTTTGTCTGCACTCCACTGCCCTAGAGAGACACTGCAGGGTTGTGAGGTACAGTAGAGTGCAGTGCTTCCCAACTTGACAGTTATGGTTTATTTTCCTTCTGCAGGCTGGGTTGGCGACCTGGATGAATATTCCCTGCACGGAGGCTGCCTCGTCACTCAAGGAACCAAATGGATTGCCAACAACTGGATCAATGTTGATCCCAATAAGAGGCGCCAGCTCCAATTCCAGCAGGAGATGGCTCACTATGCCAAAGAGGGGGATGAGGCCCAGAATGAATGGACTGTAGATAAATCCTACAGCAACATGCATGTGGAATTGTAGTGTCCCAGCACAGCTGGGCTTGGAGATGCCTCTTCAGTAACACTGTGGGACCCTTTTTGCACTTGCCAGTTTAGTTTATATTGATTTATATTTGGTATTCTACCGTTCCCCCTCTCCCCACACACATCCCTGCAGAAGTCTCAGGCTCAGCTGTAACCTGCATCTCTGTTGGTCAGACTGGGAAAAGCACTCCAGTAACGAGCATGTTGGGAAGCAGGCCTCATGCTAATGAGACAGAGGTTGAGGAAGATTTTGATAACACATGTATTTTTATTTCAGGGGGGTTTTTTTTGTGGGGGAGGTCCAAGTATCAGTGAGCTCTGCCTAGCTGAGGCTTCTTGCCTCTCCAGGCAGGGCCTTCTGCAGGGGAAAGGTGCTGTCAGTGGCTCTGCAGGGTTTCAACCCCTCTTAATCCTGGGTCTCTGTTTTTTTCCCATTGAAATTGATTCAGTCTCTCTTTAGCTGCCTCCACAGGGGTTTCCTTGGCACCTGCCAGTTTCTGTCCCTAGAGCATCCTGCTGCTAGTCCCTTCTCCCTCCAGAGCATGAGAGCATCAGCTCGGCTCTCCTGACCAGTAATTGGCAGCACTGTCAGCCAAGCCTGAGCCCTCTGGTATGGAGGCTGTATAATCCAGGAGGGAACATGGGAAGTGGGGTCACTGAGCTTCTGCATTAAGCCACTTCCCTAAATTCCAGTCCCATGATGTGAGACTGATTAGGGGGCAGAGGGTGTCACTCCTTCCGTATTAGGAGGAAGGGAAGTGTTGCAGGTGCAGCTGTGTGACTACGGAGATCTTACAGCATAATGCTAATGGTGAATCCTTCTCAGGGGTTGATGTGGTTCTGAAATGCTTTTAAGTTGTGCTGATTATCAGGGAGAAGGGAAGCTTTTATGTGCAATAGCAGCAGGGCTGGGGTAAGTGGGGAAGGGGGGGAGAGTTTCACTCTAACCCCGTGATTTGTGTGGTTGCCTTGCTAGGTTTTTGGCTGTTTCGTGAAGGTTCCTTCTGCCAAGTGATTCATTTGCCCCCCAGTCATGGAGCTACGTATATATGCCAATGTGTCTGTAGCAAATTGGAAGCACATGGGGGAATGACTCCCAGTGCCTCTCTCCGGACAACTGAACAATAGACGTCTCCGTGTATCATCATCTGATCCTCACGTGCTGAGGAGTTGGTCACTCCCAGCTTGCCTCAGCTTGAAACGTTTTCTTCCCTAACTGCTGTAGATTTCAGTCAGTGTTTTTTTTGTGGGAGGGAAACAATTTGAAATGTAGTGAGGACTGAAATAGATCCCTGTCTTGCCACAGCATAGGGCACGTGCTGAATGCATGACTGCAAGCTCTGGAGATGGGATTTCTTCACTGCTAGTACATCCAGAAAGTCAACAAGTGAAGGTCCATGCAGCCCTTAGGGCTGAGTGAGCCTGTTGGATGTGCAGCCACCTGCTGAGGATGTGGCTGGAGTTGTGGCCGAGGAGAGAGATGGGTGGGTTGGTTGGTTGGCTTGCTTATTTATTTATTTTAAGGTTGCTGAACTGAGGAGAGGGCTCAGTGTGCTACTTCAGTGCCTGGTGTTCAGGCCTAAGGCCAGGTGGATGCACTGATGATCACAGCTCTGTCTCAGTGTTATAGTATTAGGTTACATGCCATGCTCGTGAGAGACAACTTATTGCATCAGGGAAATCTGCGGACAGTCCTGCTGCAAGTTACCCTGCCTAGCAAGGAGATTAGCCATGACAGAAGGCGGGGGAGGGAGGAGGTGTTGGTATGAAATCTAATTCCCTTTTATTGCTCTCTGGGTTTTGGGAGCAGTTTGAAATGTTCAGCAGAACATTAGCCCCAAAGAATGGGGGTTGTCCTATAGCCCCAGCACTAGGAAACTGGGTATGTTGCTAATACTTATTATTGTGTTACTATACTGTTACTCAAGTAGAAATATGAGATGCACGAGGCTAGTGATGCATGTTGTCACCATGCAACCCTCCCAGACAAGGAGACCAAGAGGGACCCTATCAGCATTCTGTGTCTCATAAGAAGGTGCATCCAGAAACAAGCCTGCAGTAGGGGATCTCCTACCAGGGGCACTGCAAAGGGTTAACAGTGTGTTGCATTACTGGTCTCTTCCAGGTGCACACTTGAAACCTGCTGCCACTTAGTGAGCAGGTAGCTGGATAGCAGGAGTGTATTGTAAAGGGTCTTCTGGAAGAGAGTAACCATAGCGGGAATAGAAACAAGACTCCAATGACCTGTCATGTTCAATGACCCTTTCTAACTGTATGTTCTTGACAGGGATTCTGGGGTTTGGTGTGTACTTTGGGGGGGTTGCTGCCCCTTCCTGTGTTCTTTCCACTTTATCAGCAGAGACTAATCTAAGAATGGAGGATTTTGTACGTTATTTTTTTAAGATGATGTAGCTCAGATGCCTTCTTCACAGGGTGATGTGATGTCGTTTTATGTATTCTTCAGAGGGCATGACTTTTTATTGGATCTGCCAAGTTCAAGCCTGCATTCAATCTTTTTGCTACTCTTAGCTCATTTGAGTGACTTGGCACTGTCAGTTGCATGTGCAAGTGACTGACCATTGTCTGTACTTGGTTTTCTGTTTTCCATGTCCTCGTGTGCACCTGATAAGTTGTTCATCCCTTATTTAATATTTATTTAATTTATTGTATTGTATTCATGTGCAAAGAAGCTGCCTGTTCTGAAGATAAAGTTTTGAAAACTACTAATGCCAGAGTCCGAGGATGTGTTTCTCGGTGCTGCCGGTTTCTGCAAACCTCCACCCTTCCCAGCCCCGTGAGGTTTCTGAACCCCCGCCACCTGTTTGTGTCATCCCATCGCAAGGGGGTGCCGTGGGGCGATGCTGCACTGCGGTGTGACACACCTGACTGGGTAAACGCTGCAGGGGCAGGACTGGGCTGCTCACAGAGCGCTGGCCACTGGAAGTGCCCCAGGTGGCTATGACATGTACCTATCAATGCTGTTACCGCAGGAGTGCCTGGGCCCGGGGTGCTCGGCGCTCGGCGCTGCACAGACCCGTGCCCTGAGCTGACCCGCAGGGGCTGGCGGCGTGAGCGAAGCGGGAGCTTGGGCAGTTCCGGGGGGGGTCTGGGGCGCCGGCCACGTGGGCAGCGGGCCCAGGTGCACGGATTTGGCGCCGCGAACGCTGAGACTAGGGCACGCAACAGCCCTCGCGACCGCCGGCCAATTGGGTGCAGCGTTACAGAACCGGGACGCGGAGCGCCTCGCGGGCCAGTAAGGAGCCTCTCCATTGGTGGGTGGGCACGTGGGCGGGGCCTTGATCTCCCGCTTCCGGTCCCCGTGCCCGGCCGGCCTGGGGGCTCGCGCCAGGGCTCCTCCCCGGGCAGCCCCCGCCATGGAGCCGCGGCTGCTGCGGGCGCCTGTCACGGCCCTGCGGTTCGTGGGGGGAGCCCGGCTCGTGGCAGGTGGGGCCGGGCGCGGGGGGGCCGGGTACCCCGGGGGAGGGGGGGTGAGCTGGGGCCGGGTACCCTGGGGGGGAGAGGAGTGAGCGAGCCGGGGGAGGGGGGGGCCGGGTACCCTGGGGGGGAGAGGAGTGAGCGAGCCGGGGGAGGGGGGGGCCGGGTACCCGGGCGGGGGAGGAGAGAGCGAGCCGGGGGAGGGGGGGGCCGGGTACCCGGGGGGGAGAGGAGAGAGCGAGCCGGGGGGGGCGGGTACCCCGGGGGTGGGGAGAGGAGAGAGCGAGCCGGGGGGGGGCGGGTACCCCGGGGGGGGGGAGAGGAGAGAGCGAGCCGGGGGGGGGGCCGGGTACCCCGGGGGGGAGAGGAGTGAGCAAGCTGGGGGGGCGGGTACCCGGGGGGGGGGAGAGGAGAGAGCGAGCCGGGGGGGGGGCCGGGTACCCCGGGGGGGAGAGGAGTGAGCGAGCTGGGGGGGCGGGTACCCGGGGGGGGGGGAGAGGAGAGAGCGAGCCGGGGGGGGGCCGGGTACCCCGGGGGGGAGAGGAGTGAGCGAGCCGGGGGGCGGGTACCCCGGGGTGGGGAGAGGAGAGAGCGAGCCGGGGGGGGCGGGTACCCCGGGGTGGGGAGAGGAGAGAGCGAGCCGGGGGGGGATGAGCTGGGGCCGGGTACCCCGGGGGGGAGAGGAGTGAGCGAGCCGGGGGGGCGGGTACCCCGGGGGGGGGGAGAGGAGAGAGCGAGCCGGGGGAGGGGGGGGCCGGGTACCCCGGGGGGGGGGAGAGGACTGAGCGAGCCGGGGGGGGCGGGTACCCCGGGGGGGGAGAGGAGAGAGCGAGCCGGGGGGGGGGCCGGGTACCCCGGGGGGGGGAGAGAGGAGAGAGCGAGCCGGGGGAGGGGGGGGCCGGGTACCCCGGGGGGGGGGAGAGGACTGAGCGAGCCGGGGGGGGCGGGTACCCCGGGGGGGGAGAGGAGAGAGCGAGCCGGGGGAGGGGGGCTGGGTTTCCTGGGAGGGGGGCGGAGTACCTTGGGGGATAAGCTGGGAGAGGGGGGCTGTGTACCCCGAGGGGGGAGGGCCTGGGTACTCTGCGGAGGGCTGGATGGGGCGAGACAGGCCTGCGTATCCCAATGGGGCGACCACAGAGCCACACACATGGTGCCTGTCAGCCCGGGGCTGCACTGTTGGGCTGGTCAGCACGTGTCTGGTGCTCGCCCGCCCTGGGTGCAGCTCATCCACCGGCCCTTCCTGCGTTCAGCCCTGCATCTCCTCCGCCATGCCAGGCGTCTCCTGCCGGCTGCTGCCTGCGGGACCCCTCTGTCGCATGACTGCCGACAGACAGAAAGGCCTCTGGCAAACAAGGGGACATTCCGGTGCAGCCTTCGCTGCGGCACCAACTGCTGCTGTGGAGGGACGGGGCGCCCGGTGCAGTGGCGGGTGCTGCGCCGGCCCAGGGAGGGCACTGCTGGGAAGGGGGATAACTCTGATCACTTGCTGCCTGTTAGGTGAAGGACCCAACGTGGTTGTGTACAGCCTGGATGCTGGCGGCGGAGCTGCGGGGAGCCATTGGCAGAGGGTGCTTCAGAACCATCGTATCCACGGGATCAAGGAGCGGAGGAGTCCCTCCTCAGAAGCTGAGCAGAGGACTCTGGCTGTCTTTGGGGGCAAAGGTTTCATTGTCCTGGAGCTATGTGCACGAGGGAAGGAAGTGAGTCTAACTGAACTCTGCCAGCTCTGTGAGCTGCACGACTGGATATGGGATCTGCAGTGGCTGGCAGGCAGCACAGGGACCCTCACTCACGTTGGGTTAGCCCTTGGCCATAACTCTGTGGCACTCTATGACTATGCCAGTCACAGGACCCTGCGGGAGGTGCACTGCGAGGAGAAGTGCATCCTCTACTCTGCTTATCTGGTTGGAGACAGCTGGGATGAGCTGGTGGTAGTGGCTGGCACAGTCTTTAACCAGCTTGTGGTCTGGTGCGTGGCTGACGGGAGCAATGAAGAAGCAAGGATAAAACCCCAGAGGAGGGTCAGTGGACACGACGGAGTCATCTTTAGCATCTGCTACTTGAAGAGCAAAGGCATATTGGCCTCAGCCTCGGATGACCGGAGCATTAGGGTGTGGGATGTTGGGGACCTGCAAGCACCTCGTGATCCAGTGCGCTGTCTCCTGGTGTGTTATGGCCACCAGTCAAGGGTGTGGTCTGTCAGGCTGCTGAGTGACTATCTCATCAGCATCGGGGAGGACGCTGCCTGCATTGTGTGGAACTACAATGGAGAGGTTGTTCAGAGCTTCAGAGGGCACAAAGGGCGCAGTATCAGGGCAGTGGCTGTCTATGAGGCACGGGGCTGGGTGGCCACAGGTGGGGCTGACACTGGGGTTAGACTCTGGCACATTAGAGGACCTGAACCCAATGGGAATGGCCTTGTGCAACTAAACTTCAGCCCGCCCCATAGGAATGGATCCCCCAAGGCCGTAAAGCTGGTAGACGCAAGCCAGCTCCTCGTGATGACTGATGCGGGGGCCATCTACAGCTACGACTTGGCCTCTAAACGCTGGGCTTTGGTCATGGAAGATGCAAACTATCAGTCCTACTGTCTCCTGGAAGTTGTGCAACTAGCCAACGGCATCGTGCTATGTGCCATGGGCAATCTGACGGGGCATGTCAAAGTCTTTCCCCTCTGCTGCCCCACAGAAAGTGAGGAGAAGAGGCTGTATGAGGGGAAGGTCCACAGCCTGAGCTGGGCCGCATGCCCACATGGGGATCCTAGCCAGCATGTGCTCTTTGCCTCTGGCCCAGGGGGTGTTCTGCTCTGGCTGGAGGTCTCATGCTGCTCCTCCGGACGAGTGGCTTCCGTGGTGGAGAAATGTTGCTATCTCTTGCCAGTCTGCAGGCACAGGTGGCATACAAGCGTGGCCTTCTTGCCCGAGGAGGGGCTTTTGGTCTGTGGTGACCGCAGGGGCTCACTGCTGCTGTTTCCCTGCAGCACTGCTCTGGGATCTGCCTTTAGCATCTGTTCTGTGCCAGGACAAGGGGATGCTGCTGATGACCCTGTGGGTCATGGTTTGGTCTGTAAAGACTCCGGTGACAAGCCAGGTTTGATTTCTTCCCAGGGGGAAGGAAACCGCCCCGTTCAAGGTCCCATTTCCCTGCTCTTTGGGCTTCATGGGAAGCTGGGTGTGACTTCAGTGACCTGCCATGATGGCTTTGTTTATAGCACGGGCAGGGACGGCTGCTACCGCCAGCTGCGAGTGCAGGACCGGCAGCTGCAGGTGCTCAGGAAGCTGAAGCCATGCAAAGGGCTGGAGTGGATCGAACAGCTGCACTTCACCCCTGGTGGGAACCTGCTGGTGCTGGGCTTCCATGCAAGCCACTTTGTGCTGTGGAGCTCCCGGACCAACGAGAAGCTGCACTGTGTGCCATGTGGCGGGGGTCACCGCTCGTGGAGTTACAGCCGCTGGCTTGCTTCCGAGGTCTTTGCTTACATCAAGTCTGGGGACATCTTCGTCTACCAGAGCAGGGGCGGGCCCAGCAGGCAGCACCTGCTGAGGGAGCCTCTGCATGGGCGGGAGTTGACATGCGTGCGGCATGTGGGCACAATAAGGACCCGCGGGTGCTGCCCGGTGGATATCCTTGTGACCAGCAGTGAGGACATGACTGCCAATGTGATTGCCGTCAGCGAATCATCCTATTCATTGGCTCCACTCGCAGCCATCAGCGACCACATCTCGAGCGTGAGAGCTCTGGCCGTGGCCAGTGGCAGTTGGCAGGAGGAGACAGCCACCTGGTCTGCTCTCCTGTTCTCTGCAGGGGGCAGGGCTGAGATAGAGTGCTACAGGCTCCTGCTCAGCTGTGACCACGATGCCAGGAGTGGCGTGGCCTGCCAGGTCATCCACGTGGCCTCCCACCAGCTGGACGAGCACTGGGATCGCATGAGGAACAAGCACCGAGTCATCAAGATGGACCCGGAAACCAGGTAACACCCCAGCATTCCCTAAGGAAACAGGGATGTGGGCTGGGGCCACATGGGGAGCTAGTTCCTGCCAGGGCACTGGAGAGAGAGCCTGAGACCCCTGCAGTCCTCAGCCCTTCAGTCCAGGCAGGAGCTCTGCTGATGCTGAGGCTTCAGGATGGCTGAGCCCTGCTCCCCTCTCTCCCCTACCCCAGTCACATAGCTGAGGGCCCAGCTGAAAAGGGACTTTGCCCTCCTGTCCTAGAGAGCTCACCCCATGTCCCTCATACCTCTGGTCGACCTGGAGATTGCCAGGCTGGTGGGATCTGCCTCGCAGTCTGCAGATCAGGGCAGGGCTCTGCTGCTCCCAGTGTGGAGGCAGGGACTAGGGTGTGGATCAGTCCCTACTGTTGTCTCCTCTGAGAGGCCAGAGCTATGCAGTGTGTTGTGCTGGGGGTTGTAGTCAAGCTGTGGGGCTGCCCTGTGGTGCCCCGGCACAGGATTGGCCATCTGCCTGTCCTGTGGAGACTAGCCAATGGGCTGACTGGTTGCTGTGTTTGCTCCAGGTACATGTCCATTGCAGTTGTGGCTGATACTGATGAGTCCTGCCTATTCTTGGCTGCCGCTTGCAGTGATGGATCTGTCCGGTAAGGAGGAGTCTCAGCTCTGATCCCAGAGACCTGCTTTCCCCCAATGGGCTGTTCCAGCTTGCCAGGGGAAGGAGACACAGTGTGATCCAGAGAGGGAGCAAAGCCCTGGAGGAAGAGATGCAAAAACAGCTGATCCCCTGGTCTTCCTAACTCCTCCTGTGTGGAGGCAGGGGCTGGAAAGCGCTCCTCCTTCCCCAACTGCTCCCCTCCTCTCTGAGTTGGGAGAACATACCCTGAATCTAGACAGAGGGGCAGGAGAATGGGCGCCCGGGCAGAGCTGCAGTGAAATCTGTGCACCCCCGCTCCCTTGCCCTGACTGCCTTCCCCTTGCTGCTACTGCAGGATCTTCCTGATGCTGGAGCCTGCTCAGAAGCTGCTGCTTGTGGCCGAGTCTTTTCACCACCAGCGCTGCGTCCTGAAAGTGGAGACATTTACGCACAGGGTAGCGGGAGACAGGAGGTGAGCACTGTTTGCACTGTGCCGCATCGGACATCCCTGCAGTTAGATGGGGAGAGATGGTTTCAGCTGTGATTGGAGGAGAGCAGACGAAGAGGAGGGGTACAGGGAGGCTCATGCCCCCTCTGACCAGCACCCCTCACCCACAGGATAGCTTTGCCCCGGGTCTTGGCCTCCAAACCTCCCATCTGAACTGGGGAATTAATCCTAGCGGAGCTTGCACGGGTAGGAGCCAACGTGGTCCCATATACTCCGTCCTGCAGGGATCTAGGGATGCTTTGTGTGCAGATTGCACTGGCCTGGCAAACCTACCCTCACCAGCAATCCAGGGCTAGGACAGCTGCAGGCCTCAGCCGCGCTGTGACTGCTCAGGGTGCTATGGCTCTGTGGTCAGATTAAACGCTGGAGACCGGAGCAGCCTAGATCCAAGGGTTTGCTCACTGCAGGGACTGGACTCGCTGCAGACTCCCCCACTGCGTGCCACCCAGGGCAGCTGGTTTGTGCACTGAACCTCAGGGCCCAGGAATCTAGACTTAGTTCAGCCAGGAACCTGCCCCAATGTATTTGGTTTCCCAGGAGACACTTCCTGTGCAGCGCTGCCACTGATGGGAGTATTGCATTCTGGGACATGACTGCCACCATTGAGCATGCTGCAGCCGCCCTGGAGTTGGCGAGTGGAGAGCTGCGGCCCCTCGGTAGGTGTTTCCCCAGCTTTCCTGACTGCACTGATTGCTGGAAGTGTCCCCTGGGGCTCTCTGCAGCTGGTGCCTGGGACTGCCTCCCAGGGACACCTCCAGGCAGTCATGGCAGCAGCCACTTTCCTTTGCAGCGGAGGTGTCTGTTGCTGCGTGCCCTTGGTTGTCATTGAGCTCTTCTTTTCTCAGCTCTGGGGGCCCCGTCCCTGGCTGTCCAGGCTCACAGCTGTGGCGTGAACAGCCTCCATGTTCGGCAGACAGCGGCAGGACGATATCTTGTGGCCAGTGGCAGTGATGATGGCTCCATCCACATCTGTCTCATTGCTGTGGATACAGCCCTGACTGAGCCGTCCCCCTCCCTTCCTTGGCACATAGTGCCCCTTGGAGCCAGTGCCAGGGCTCGCATTCTCCTGCTGGAGGCGTTCTCAAGGCCATGTGCCCATGCGGCCCACGTGACAGGACTCAGGGTCTTGCGGCCAGACCTGCTGGTCTCCGCCTCCGTGGACCAGCGCCTGACGCTTTGGCATCTACGCAAGGACAGCCTCGTCTTCCTGGGCAGCAGGTTCTGCCACGTGGCAGATGTGGCTGAGTTGGATTGCTGGGGAAGCGAGGAGCGGGGCTATGGCTGTGTGCTCTGCGGGCAGGGCCTAGAGATTGTCTGGTGCATGGCCTGAGCGAGTCCCCAGCAGCTCCCTTCCTCCAGGGCTTTGGAATAAAGGGGAGCACATGGCAAGGCCTCAGCTGCCTTATTTGGTGGGGGGTAGGGTGCCTGCTTGCCACAGGAACCGCAGAGCCTCCATAGCCCTCTGCTTCCATTGTCCCCAGCTGGGAGAGGGGGACCAGGCCTCTAAACCCTCTCTCCAGCTGGCACCCCATCCTGCCGCTTCACCCTGGCCCTAGTCCCCGGGGAGCTGGCATGTCAGCCGAGGATGCATCTCAAACACTGGCAGTTCCTTGTGGGCAGAGCAGCCTGGGAACCCAGCAGGGCCTTGCCCAGGCCCCCCCCAGTGACCCTAATAACACTTGGCTGTTCTGGAGCCCCGTAGCCCAGGGGTCTCCAAGCCCTTGACATGCTGATGAAGCCCCACGCTGCTTGGGAGCTGGAGCAAGTCAGCTCAGTCCCGGTGTCCCACATAGGAAACTGAGACATGGTGTGGGAGTGATGAGCAGGGACCCACGGAGCTGAGAACAGAACCCAGGCTTTGTGACACCCACTGACCTGCTGTACCCACCGCTGCACTTCTTCCCCTGCCTGCGTAGACTCGGCATGTTGTGTGCTGGCTGGCTGCTCAGCTCCAGGATGTGGGGTGACCGTGGATGTTCAGGGGCTGCCTGGCTTGCCTGTGCCCGGCAGCATGTCCTGACTGCAGAGCCCTTGGAGGGGTCCCACTGCTGGGCGTCAGGGCGTGTCAGCACCTGACAGCACCGCCTGGATGAAGGAGACATCCTAGCCCCAGGCTGAGATGGGCAGCTGCTGGGGAACCCACTAACAGGGCGCAGGGCCCAGCAGACCCCCTGAGCGCCACTGCACTGAGCAGTTCTATTCCCCGTCCCCAGGCTCCTCCGGTGGGTGGTGCCTGCACGTTTCCCCGTGCCCGGGAGGTTTGGGGCCAACGTGCTTGCGCTGGGACTTGCTGAAGGAGATGCTTTGTGCTGCTGTCTCCTCTCCGGCTTGGGCTCAGTAGTTCCAGGCCCTGCACCCTGGGCTGGCTGCGGTTACCTGCTCCCCGAGCGCCCCAGGCATATTGCATAGCTCTGGATTGCAGTTTGGAGAGGCTGTGCCAGGCCCCTTGGTGCAGCCCAGCTGTTGTGCACGGACAGCTCCGTGGCCCTTGGGCCAGTCCACTCTGGTGAGCTGCTGGTCTGGCTGTGAAGTGGGGTGAGTTGAGGGGAAGTGAGCAGCACAGAACGAGGGACACTGCACCTCAGGGGGAGGGGGCCCATGCGCTGCTCTGTGCCCTCGCAGCACACTAGCCTGACATTGACCATCCAGGGAGACAGGGCAGAGCCCGAGTGACCTTCCAGAGGTGGCTCTTCAGGAGAGCAAAACAAAGGACAGCCCCTGGAGGAGCCTAGGCAGGCACACTGTCCTCCGTGACCAGTGCAGTTGGCTGAGGGTCAGCACTGCCCACAGCAGGAGTCACCAGCTGGCCAGGCTGCACCCCGAAGATGGACGTGACCCTATCCTTGGGGAGGAGCCAGGGGCCTGGGAGAAACAGGGAAGATGGTGCCAGGGGACCAGCTGGCCAGGACAGGTACAGCGTTGTCTCAGTGCCAGGGCACCTCCCTGGTAGCTGCACGGGCTAGTGTTTGACTGGGGGAGTCTTGTGTTCCTTGGGGCAGGAAAGATGCAGCTTCTCTTTCTCTCACGCTGGTACTGTCGGGGCTCGGTAGAGGCAGCCCAGCCAGTGCCACACTGACTCATGTAGAGCCCAGGGCCTCCGCTCGCTGCTGGGTCCACAGCGTGCCTCAGTTGCTGCTGAGCCCGCCAGGCTGCGCTGGGCTGACAGGTCTGGACTAGCGGGATTACGGAGCATGGGCAGAGCTGTGCAGGCATGGCAATGGGGGATGGGCCTGAGGCAGAGCTGTGGGTGGAGGCTTAGGACTGGAATGGCAGGGGGTCTGGAGCGGGGCGAGGTGGAGCCGGGGGCCCAGGACTGGAATAGCGGGGGGTCTGGATTGGGCCGAGGTGGAGATGGGGGCCCAGGAGTGGAATGGCGGGGGGTCTGGAGCGGGGCGAGGTGGAGCTGGGGGCCCAGGAGTGGAATGGCGGGGGGTCTGGATTGGGCCGAGGTGGAGATGGGGGCCCAGGACTGGAATGGCGGGGGGTCTGGAGCGGGGCGAGGTGGAGCTGCGGGCCCAGGACTGGAATGGCGGGGGGTCTGGAGTGGGGTGAGGTGGAGCTGGGGGCCCAGGACTGGAATGGCAGGGGGTCTGGAGCGGGGCGAGGTGGAGCTGCGGGCCCAGGACTGGAATGGCGGGGGGTCTGGAGCGGGGCGAGGTGGAGCTGGGAGCCCGGGAGCGGGTTGGGGGGGGTCTGGAGCAGGGCAAGGTGGAGCTGGGGGCCCGGGAGCAGAATGGCGGGGGGTCTGGAGCGGGGCGAGGTGGAGCTGGGGGCCCGGGAGCGGAATGGCGGGGGGTCTGGAGCGGGGCGAGGTGGAGCTGGGGGCCCGGGAGCGGAATGGCGGGGGGTCTGGAGCGGGGCGAGGTGGAGCTGGGGGCCCGGGAGCGGAATGGCGGGGGGTCTGGAGCGGGGCGAGGTGGAGCTGGGGGCCCGGGAGCGGAATGGCGGGGGGTCTGGAGCGGGGCGAGGTGGAGCTGGGGGCCCGGGAGCGGAATGGCGGGGGGTCTGGAGCGGGGCGAGGTGGAGCTGGGGGCCCGGGAGCGGAATGGCGGGGGGTCTGGAGCGGGGCGAGGTGGAGCTGGGGGCCCGGGAGCGGAATGGCGGGGGGTCTGGAGCGGGGCGAGGTGGAGCTGGGGGCCCGGGAGGGGAATGGCGGGGGGTATGGAGCGGGGCGAGGTGGAGCTGGGGGCCCGGGAGGGGAATGGCGGGGGGTCTGGATTGGGCCGAGGTGGAGCTGGGGGCCCGGGAGCGGAATGGCGGGGGGTCTGGAGCGGGGCGAGGTGGAGCTGGGGGCCCGGGAGCGGAATGGCGGGGGGTCTGGAGCGGGGCGAGGTGGAGCTGGGGGCCCGGGAGCGGAATGGCGGGGGGTCTGGATTGGGCCGAGGTGGAGCTGGGGGCCCGGGAGCGGAATGGCGGGGGGTCTGGAGCGGGGCGAGGTGGAGCTGGGGGCCCGGGAGCGGAATGGCGGGGGGTCTGGAGCGGGGCGAGGTGGAGCTGGGGGCCCGGGAGCGGAATGGCGGGGGGTCTGGATTGGGCCGAGGTGGAGCTGGGGGCCCGGGAGCGGAATGGCGGGGGGTCTGGAGCGGGGCGAGGTGGAGCTGGGGGCCCGGGAGTGGAATGGCGGGGGTCTGGAGCGGGGCGAGGTGGAGCTGCGGGCCCGGGACTGGAATGGCGGGGGGTCTGGAGCGGGGCGAGGTGGAGCTGGGGGCCCGGGACTGGAATGGCGGGGGGTCTGGAGCGGGGCGAGGTGGAGCTGCGGGCCCGGGACTGGAATGGCGGGAGGTCTGGAGCGGGGCGAGGTGGAGCTGGGGGCCCGGGAGCGGAATGGCGGGGGGTCTGGAGCGGGGCGAGGTGGAGCTGGGGGCCCGGGAGCGGAATGGCAGGGGGTCTGGAGCGGGGCGAGGTGGAGCTGGGGGCCCAGGACTGGAATGGCGGGAGGTCTGGAGCGGGGCGAGGTGGAGCTGCGGGCCCGGAACTGGAATGGCGGGGGGTCTGGATTGGGCCGAGGTGGAGCTGGGGGCCCGGGACTGGAATGGCGGGGGGTCTGGAGCGGGGCGAGGTGGAGCTGGGGGCCCGGGTGCGGAATGGCGGGGGGTCTGGAGCGGGGCGAGGTGGAGCTGGGGGCCCGGGAGCGGAATGGCGGGGGGTCTGGAGCGGGGCGAGGTGGAGCTGCGGGCCCGGGAGCGGAATGGCGGGGGGTCTGGATTGGGCCGAGGTGGAGCTGGGGGCCCGGGAGCGGAATGGCGGGGGGTCTGGATTGGGCCGAGGTGGAGCTGGGGGCCCGGGAGCGGAATGGCGGGGGGTCTGGAGCGGGGCGAGGTGGAGCTGGGGGCCCGGGACTGGAATGGCAGGGGTATGGAGCGGGGCGAGGTGGAGCTGCGGGCCCGGGACTGGAATGGCGGGGGGTCTGGAGCGGGGCGAGGTGGAGCTGGGGGCCCGGGACTGGAATGGCGGGGGGTCTGGAGCGGGGCGAGGTGGAGCTGCGGGCCCGGGACTGGAATGGCGGGGGGTCTGGAGCGGGGCGAGGTGGAGCTGCGGGCCCGGGACTGGAATGGCGGGGGGTCTGGAGCGGGGCGAGGTGGAGCTGCGGGCCCGGGACTGGAATGGCGGGGGGTCTGGAGCGGGGCGAGGTGGAGCTGCGGGCCCGGGACTGGAATGGCGGGGGGTCTGGAGCGGGGCGAGGTGGAGCTGCGGGCCCGGGACTGGAATGGCGGGGGGTCTGGAGCGGGGTGAGGTGGAGCTGCGGGCCCGGGACTGGAATGGCGGGGGGTCTGGAGCGGGGCGAGGTGGAGCTGGGGGCCCGGGACTGGAATGGCGGGGGGTCTGGAGCGGGGCGAGGTGGAGCTGGGGGCCCGGGACTGGAATGGCGGGGGGTCTGGAGCGGGGCGAGGTGGAGCTGGGGGCCCGGGACTGGAATGGCGGGGGGTCTGGATTGGGCCGAGGTGGAGCTGGGGGCCTGGGAGCGGAATGGCGGGGGGTCTGGAGCGGGGCGAGGTGGAGCTGGGGGCCCGGGAGTGGAATGGCGGGGGGTCTGGAGCGGGGCGAGGTGGAGCTGGGGGCCCGGGACTGGAATGGCGGGGGGTCTGGAGCGGGGCGAGGCGGAGCTGCGGGCCCGGGACTGGAATGGCGGGGGGTCTGGAGCGGGGCGAGGCGGAGCTGCGGGCCGGGGACTGGAATGGCGGGGGGTCTGGAGCGGGGCGAGGTGGAGCTGGGGGCCCGGGACTGGAATGGCGGGGGGTCTGGAGCGGGGCGAGGTGGAGCTGCGGGCCCGGGAGCGGAATGGCGGGGGGTCTGGAGCGGGGCGAGGTGGAGCTGGGGGCCCGGGAGCGGAATGGCGGGGGGTCTGGAGCGGGGCGAGGTGAAGCTGGGGGCCCGGGAGCGGAATGGCGGGGGGTCTGGAGCGGGGCGAGGTGGAGCTGGGGGCCCGGGAGCGGAATGGCGGGGGGTCTGGAGCGGGGCGAGGTGGAGCTGGGGGCCCGGGAGCGGAATGGCGGGGGGTCTGGAGCGGGGCGAGGTGGAGCTGGGGGCCCGGGAGCGGAATGGCGGGGGGTCTGGAGCGGGGCGAGGTGGAGCTGGGGGCCCGGGAGCGGAATGGCGGGGGGTCTGGAGCGGGGCGAGGTGGAGCTGGGGGCCCGGGAGCGGAATGGCGGGGGGTCTGGAGCGGGGCGAGGTGGAGCTGCGGGCCCGGGACTGGAATGGCGGGGGGTCTGGAGCGGGGCGAGGTGGAGCTGGGGGCCCGGGACTGGAATGGCGGGGGGTCTGGAGCGGGGCGAGGTGGAGCTGCGGGCCCGGAACTGGAATGGCGGGGGGTCTGGAGCGGGGCGAGGTGGAGCTGGGGGCCCGGGACTGGAATGGCGGGGGGTCTGGAGCGGGGCGAGGTGGAGCTGGGGGCCCGGGACTGGAATGGCGGGGGGTCTGGAGCGGGGCGAGGTGGAGCTGGGGGCCCGGGAGTGGAATGGCGGGGGGTCTGGAGCGGGGCGAGGTGGAGCTGCGGGCCCGGGACTGGAATGGCGGGGGGTCTGGAGCGGGGCGAGGTGGAGCTGGGGGCCCGGGACTGGAATGGCGGGGGGTCTGGAGCGGGGCGAGGTGGAGCTGGGGGCCCGGGACTGGAATGGCGGGGGGTCTGGAGCGGGGCGAGGTGGAGCTGGGGGCCCGGGACTGGAATGGTGGGGGGTCTGGAGCGGGGCGAGGTGGAGCTGCGGGCCCGGGAGCGGAATGGCGGGGGGTCTGGATTGGGCCGAGGTGGAGCTGGGGGCCCGGGAGCGGAATGGCGGGGGGTCTGGAGCGGGGCGAGGTGGAGCTGGGGGCCCGGGAGTGGAATGGCGGGGGGTCTGGAGCGGGGCGAGGTGGAGCTGGGGGCCCGGGACTGGAATGGCGGGGGGTCTGGAGCGGGGCGAGGCGGAGCTGCGGGCCCGGGACTGGAATGGCGGGGGGTCTGGAGCGGGGCGAGGCGGAGCTGCGGGCCGGGGACTGGAATGGCGGGGGGTCTGGAGCGGGGCGAGGTGGAGCTGGGGGCCCGGGACTGGAATGGCGGGGGGTCTGGAGCGGGGCGAGGTGGAGCTGGGGGCCCGGGAGCGGAATGGCGGGGGGTCTGGAGCGGGGCGAGGTGGAGCTGGGGGCCCGGGAGCGGAATGGCGGGGGGTCTGGAGCGGGGCGAGGTGGAGCTGGGGGCCCGGGAGCGGAATGGCGGGGGGTCTGGAGCGGGGCGAGGTGGAGCTGGGGGCCCGGGAGCGGGTTGGGGGGGGTCTGGAGCAGGGCGAGGTGGAGCTGGGGGCCCGGGAGGGGAATGGCGGGGGGTCTGGAGCGGGGCGAGGTGGAGCTGGGGGCCCGGGAGCGGAATGGCGGGGGGTCTGGAGCGGGGCGAGGTGGAGCTGGGGGCCCGGGAGCGGAATGGCGGGGGGTCTGGAGCGGGGCGAGGTGGAGCTGGGGGCCCGGGAGCGGAATGGCGGGGGGTCTGGAGCGGGGCGAGGTGGAGCTGGGGGCCCGGGAGCGGAATGGCGGGGGGTATGGATTGGGCCGAGGTGGAGCTGGGGGCCCGGGAGCGGAATGGCGGGGGGTCTGGAGCGGGGCGAGGTGGAGCTGGGGGCCCGGGAGTGGAATGGCGGGGGGTCTGGAGCGGGGCGAGGTGGAGCTGCGGGCCCGGGACTGGAATGGCGGGGGGTCTGGAGCGGGGCGAGGTGGAGCTGCGGGCCCGGGACTGGAATGGCGGGGGGTCTGGAGCGGGGCGAGGTGGAGCTGGGGGCCCGGGACTGGAATGGCGGGGGGTCTGGAGCGGGGCGAGGTGGAGCTGGGGGCCCGGGACTGGAATGGCGGGGGGTCTGGAGCGGGGCGAGGTGGAGCTGGGGGCCCGGGACTGGAATGGCGGGGGGTCTGGAGCGGGGCGAGGTGGAGCTGCGGGCCCGGGACTGGAATGGCGGGGGGTCTGGAGCGGGGCGAGGTGGAGCTGGGGGCCCGGGACTGGAATGGCGGGGGGTCTGGATTGGGCCGAGGTGGAGCTGGGGGCCCGGGAGCGGAATGGCGGGGGGTCTGGAGCGGGGCGAGGTGGAGCTGGGGGCCCGGGAGTGGAATGGCGGGGGTCTGGAGCGGGGCGAGGTGGAGCTGCGGGCCCGGGACTGGAATGGCGGGGGGTCTGGAGCGGGGCGAGGTGGAGCTGGGGGCCCGGGAGTGGAATGGCAGGGGTCTGGAGCGGGGCGAGGTGGAGCTGCGGGCCCAGGACTGGAATGGCGGGGGGTCTGGAGCGGGGCGAGGTGGAGCTGGGGGCCCAGGACTGGAATGGCGGGGGGTCTGGAGCGGGGCGAGGTGGAGCTGCGGGCCCAGGACTGGAATGGCGGGGGGTCTGGAGCGGGGCGAGGTGGAGCTGCGGGCCCGGGAGCGGAATCGCGGGGGGTCTGGAGCGGGGTGAGGTGGAGCTGGGGGCCCAGGACTGGAATGGCGGGGGGTCTGGAGCGGGGCGAGGTGGAGCTGCGGGCCCGGGACTGGAATGGCGGGGGGTCTGGAGCGGGGCGAGGTGGAGCTGCGGGCCCGGGAGCGGAATCGCGGGGGGTCTGGAGCGGGGTGAGGTGGAGCTGGGGGCCCAGGACTGGAATGGCGGGGGGTCTGGAGCGGGTCGAGGTGGAGCTGGGGGCCCAGGACTGGAATGGCGGGGGGTCTGGAGCGGGGCGAGGTGGAGCTGCGGGCCCGGGACTGGAATGGCGGGGGGTCTGGAGCGGGGTGAGGTGGAGCTGCGGGCCCGGGACTGGAATGGCGGGGGGTCTGGAGCGGGGCGAGGTGGAGCTGGGGGCCCGGGACTGGAATGGCGGGGGGTCTGGAGCGGGGCGAGGTGGAGCTGGGGGCCCGGGACTGGAATGGCGGGGGGTCTGGAGCGGGGCGAGGTGGAGCTGGGGGCCCGGGACTGGAATGGCGGGGGGTCTGGATTGGGCCGAGGTGGAGCTGGGGGCCTGGGAGCGGAATGGCGGGGGGTCTGGAGCGGGGCGAGGTGGAGCTGGGGGCCCGGGAGTGGAATGGCGGGGGGTCTGGAGCGGGGCGAGGTGGAGCTGGGGGCCCGGGACTGGAATGGCGGGGGGTCTGGAGCGGGGCGAGGCGGAGCTGCGGGCCCGGGACTGGAATGGCGGGGGGTCTGGAGCGGGGCGAGGCGGAGCTGCGGGCCGGGGACTGGAATGGCGGGGGGTCTGGAGCGGGGCGAGGTGGAGCTGGGGGCCCGGGACTGGAATGGCGGGGGGTCTGGAGCGGGGCGAGGTGGAGCTGCGGGCCCGGGAGCGGAATGGCGGGGGGTCTGGAGCGGGGCGAGGTGGAGCTGGGGGCCCGGGAGCGGAATGGCGGGGGGTCTGGAGCGGGGCGAGGTGAAGCTGGGGGCCCGGGAGCGGAATGGCGGGGGGTCTGGAGCGGGGCGAGGTGGAGCTGGGGGCCCGGGAGCGGAATGGCGGGGGGTCTGGAGCGGGGCGAGGTGGAGCTGGGGGCCCGGGAGCGGAATGGCGGGGGGTCTGGAGCGGGGCGAGGTGGAGCTGGGGGCCCGGGAGCGGAATGGCGGGGGGTCTGGAGCGGGGCGAGGTGGAGCTGGGGGCCCGGGAGCGGAATGGCGGGGGGTCTGGAGCGGGGCGAGGTGGAGCTGGGGGCCCGGGAGCGGAATGGCGGGGGGTCTGGAGCGGGGCGAGGTGGAGCTGCGGGCCCGGGACTGGAATGGCGGGGGGTCTGGAGCGGGGCGAGGTGGAGCTGGGGGCCCGGGACTGGAATGGCGGGGGGTCTGGAGCGGGGCGAGGTGGAGCTGCGGGCCCGGAACTGGAATGGCGGGGGGTCTGGAGCGGGGCGAGGTGGAGCTGGGGGCCCGGGACTGGAATGGCGGGGGGTCTGGAGCGGGGCGAGGTGGAGCTGGGGGCCCGGGACTGGAATGGCGGGGGGTCTGGAGCGGGGCGAGGTGGAGCTGGGGGCCCGGGAGTGGAATGGCGGGGGGTCTGGAGCGGGGCGAGGTGGAGCTGCGGGCCCGGGACTGGAATGGCGGGGGGTCTGGAGCGGGGCGAGGTGGAGCTGGGGGCCCGGGACTGGAATGGCGGGGGGTCTGGAGCGGGGCGAGGTGGAGCTGGGGGCCCGGGACTGGAATGGCGGGGGGTCTGGAGCGGGGCGAGGTGGAGCTGGGGGCCCGGGACTGGAATGGTGGGGGGTCTGGAGCGGGGCAAGGTGGAGCTGCGGGCCCGGGAGCGGAATGGCGGGGGGTCTGGATTGGGCCGAGGTGGAGCTGGGGGCCCGGGAGCGGAATGGCGGGGGGTCTGGAGCGGGGCGAGGTGGAGCTGGGGGCCCGGGAGTGGAATGGCGGGGGGTCTGGAGCGGGGCGAGGTGGAGCTGGGGGCCCGGGACTGGAATGGCGGGGGGTCTGGAGCGGGGCGAGGCGGAGCTGCGGGCCCGGGACTGGAATGGCGGGGGGTCTGGAGCGGGGCGAGGCGGAGCTGCGGGCCGGGGACTGGAATGGCGGGGGGTCTGGAGCGGGGCGAGGTGGAGCTGGGGGCCCGGGACTGGAATGGCGGGGGGTCTGGAGCGGGGCGAGGTGGAGCTGCGGGCCCGGGAGCGGAATGGCGGGGGGTCTGGAGCGGGGCGAGGTGGAGCTGGGGGCCCGGGAGCGGAATGGCGGGGGGTCTGGAGCGGGGCGAGGTGAAGCTGGGGGCCCGGGAGCGGAATGGCGGGGGGTCTGGAGCGGGGCGAGGTGGAGCTGGGGGCCCGGGAGCGGAATGGCGGGGGGTCTGGAGCGGGGCGAGGTGGAGCTGGGGGCCCGGGAGCGGAATGGCGGGGGGTCTGGAGCGGGGCGAGGTGGAGCTGGGGGCCCGGGAGCGGAATGGCGGGGGGTCTGGAGCGGGGCGAGGTGGAGCTGGGGGCCCGGGAGCGGAATGGCGGGGGGTCTGGAGCGGGGCGAGGTGGAGCTGGGGGCCCGGGAGCGGGTTGGGGGGGGTCTGGAGCAGGGCGAGGTGGAGCTGGGGGCCCGGGAGGGGAATGGCGGGGGGTCTGGAGCGGGGCGAGGTGGAGCTGGGGGCCCGGGAGCGGAATGGCGGGGGGTCTGGAGCGGGGCGAGGTGGAGCTGGGGGCCCGGGAGCGGAATGGCGGGGGGTCTGGAGCGGGGCGAGGTGGAGCTGGGGGCCCGGGAGCGGAATGGCGGGGGGTCTGGAGCGGGGCGAGGTGGAGCTGGGGGCCCGGGAGCGGAATGGCGGGGGGTATGGATTGGGCCGAGGTGGAGCTGGGGGCCCGGGAGCGGAATGGCGGGGGGTCTGGAGCGGGGCGAGGTGGAGCTGGGGGCCCGGGAGTGGAATGGCGGGGGGTCTGGAGCGGGGCGAGGTGGAGCTGCGGGCCCGGGACTGGAATGGCGGGGGGTCTGGAGCGGGGCGAGGTGGAGCTGGGGGCCCGGGACTGGAATGGCGGGGGGTCTGGAGCGGGGCGAGGTGGAGCTGGGGGCCCGGGACTGGAATGGCGGGGGGTCTGGAGCGGGGCGAGGTGGAGCTGGGGGCCCGGGACTGGAATGGCGGGGGGTCTGGAGCGGGGCGAGGTGGAGCTGCGGGCCCGGGACTGGAATGGCGGGGGGTCTGGAGCGGGGCGAGGTGGAGCTGGGGGCCCGGGACTGGAATGGCGGGGGGTCTGGATTGGGCCGAGGTGGAGCTGGGGGCCCGGGAGCGGAATGGCGGGGGGTCTGGAGCGGGGCGAGGTGGAGCTGGGGGCCCGGGAGTGGAATGGCGGGGGTCTGGAGCGGGGCGAGGTGGAGCTGCGGGCCCGGGACTGGAATGGCGGGGGGTCTGGAGCGGGGCGAGGTGGAGCTGGGGGCCCGGGAGTGGAATGGCAGGGGTCTGGAGCGGGGCGAGGTGGAGCTGCGGGCCCAGGACTGGAATGGCGGGGGGTCTGGAGCGGGGCGAGGTGGAGCTGGGGGCCCAGGACTGGAATGGCGGGGGGTCTGGAGCGGGGCGAGGTGGAGCTGCGGGCCCAGGACTGGAATGGCGGGGGGTCTGGAGCGGGGCGAGGTGGAGCTGCGGGCCCGGGACTGGAATGGCGGGGGGTCTGGAGCGGGGCGAGGTGGAGCTGCGGGCCCGGGAGCGGAATCGCGGGGGGTCTGGAGCGGGGTGAGGTGGAGCTGGGGGCCCAGGACTGGAATGGCGGGGGGTCTGGAGCGGGTCGAGGTGGAGCTGGGGGCCCAGGACTGGAATGGCGGGGGGTCTGGAGCGGGGCGAGGTGGAGCTGCGGGCCCAGGACTGGAATGGCGGGGGGTCTGGAGCGGGGCGAGGTGGAGCTGCGGGCCCAGGACTGGAATGGCGGGGGGTCTGGAGTGGGGTGAGGTGGAGCTGGGGGCCCAGGACTGGAATGGCGGGGGGTCTGGAGCGGGGCGAGGTGGAGCTGGGGGCCCAGGAGTGGAATGGCGGGGGTCTGGAGTGGGGCGAGGTGGAGCTGCGGGCCCAGGACTGGAATGGCGGGGGGTCTGGAGCGGGGCGAGGTGGAGCTGGGGTCCCAGGTGTGGAATGGCGGGGGGTCTGGAGCTGGTCGAGGTGGAGCTGCGGGCCCAGGACTGGAATGGCGGGGGGTCTGGAGCGGGGCGAGGTGGAGCTGGGGGCCCGGGAGCGGAATGGCGGGGGGTCTGGACCTGGGCGAGGTGGAGCTGCGGGCCCAGGGGCGGAATGGCGGGGGGTCCGGAGCGGGGCAAGGTGGTGCTGGGGGCCCAGGAGCGGGTTGGGGGGGGTCTGGAGCAGGGCAAGGTGGAGCTGGGGGCCCGGGAGCGGAATGGCGGGGGGTCCGGAGCGGGGCGAGGTGGAGCTGGGGGCCCGGGAGCGGAATGGCGGGGGGTCTGGAGCGGGGCGAGGTGGAGCTGGGGGCCCGGGTGCGGAATGGCGGGGGGTCTGGAGCAGGGCGAGGTGGAGCTGGGGGCCCGGGAGCGGAATGGCGGGGGGTCTGGAGCGGGGCGAGGTGGAGCTGGGGGCCCGGGAGCGGAATGGCGGGGGGTCTGGAGCGGGGCGAGGTGGAGCTGGGGGCCCGGGAGGGGAATGGCGGGGGGTCTGGAGCGGGGCGAGGTGGAGCTGGGGGCCCGGGACTGGAATGGCGGGGGGTCTGGAGCGGGGCGAGGTGGAGCTGGGGGCCCGGGAGGGGAATGGCGGGGGGTCTGGAGCGGGGCGAGGTGGAGCTGGGGGCCCGGGAGCGGAATGGCGGGGGGTCTGGAGCGGGGCGAGGTGGAGCTGGGGGCCCGGGAGCGGAATGGCGGGGGGTCTGGAGCGGGGCGAGGTGGAGCTGGGGGCCCGGGAGCGGAATGGCGGGGGGTCTGGAGCGGGGCGAGGTGGAACTGGGGGCCCGGGAGCGGAATGGCGGGGGGTCTGGAGCGGGGCGAGGTGGAGCTGGGGGCCCGGGAGTGGAATGGCGGGGGGTCTGGAGCGGGGCGAGGTGGAGCTGGGGGCCCGGGAGCGGAATGGCGGGGGGTCTGGAGCGGGGCGAGGTGGAGCTGGGGGCCCGGGAGCGGAATGGCGGGGGGTCTGGAGCGGGGCGAGGTGGAGCTGGGGGCCCGGGAGCGGAATGGCGGGGGGTCTGGAGCGGGGCGAGGTGGAGCTGGGGGCCCGGGAGCGGAATGGCGGGGGGTCTGGAGCGGGGCGAGGTGGAGCTGGGGGCCCGGGAGCGGAATGGCGGGGGGTCTGGAGCGGGGCGAGGTGGAGCTGGGGGCCCGGGAGTGGAATGGCGGGGGGTCTGGAGCGGGGCGAGGTGGAGCTGGGGGCCTGGGAGTGGAATGGCGGGGGGTTAAACAAGAAAACAGCACTTGCTTCACAACAATCTATATTTGGATCCAACACCAAGGCTGCTGGCCCCCTCGGGGTAGGGGCAAGTGACCCTGGGGCCAGTGGGGACCTCAGCCAGTTCAGAGCAAAACAGCCAAAAAACCACTTGTTACAACACAACTAAGGCTGAGGCCTGGCCTGCTGGGGTGTCCCACTCCACCCCTGGGGGCGGGGGGCTCACGGCAAGGCAGGCAGATTCTGAGGGGCTGACGGGCTGGGACACGGCCTCTCCTGCTCCTGGGCAGTTTGTGGCAGGAGGCCAGCAAGTTTGGCATCAGTGGCTAGGAGGCAGAGCCACTGCCTCCTCCCCAGCACTAGCGGTGGGAAGGGCATTTAACCCCTTCTGTTCCACAACAACCAGCCCCTCCAGATAGCAACTAAACCTGGGGGGAACCCCTCCCCCACCCTCTAAAACAGGGTTAACCCTTTAACTCCGAACAACAGCTTCAGACCAGACTCTGCCCTCCCCCTGTGCTACCGTTTCGGCACTAATGTGTGGTGCCCGCAGGACTCAGATCTGGCTGAGAGGAGGTAGGTGGAGGGTAGCCAGGGCCCTGTGGATTACGTCTCTCACTCCTCTCATCAGCTGTAGCCGAGCAAACATCTGGCTGAACAAATGAGGCAGCGGCTCCTGGAAGAGAGGGGGCAGCAAGTGAGAGCAGAGGCTGCTGCTTCCCTGCGCTCCAGGGGCAGGGCTCCCCGCAGCTCCTGCTCAGTGTAGGGCGGGCTTCCTAGAGTCCTTCCTCCTTTCCTCTCCATGCTCTCAGCTCCCCTGCTGGATGGGGTGCCCTTCGCCACATGGTGCTGAGGCCACTGAGAGCTGGGCAGGGGAAGCGTGCCCTAGCCAGCAAGCCAGGCTTTCCTAGCTGTGCACCCCTGTTGGTACACTGCCATCCCATTAGCTTCCCAGAGGGGCATGGCCAGTTGGGCCCTGAAGCCTGCAGGGGGAGGGTGCTGCTCTGGCTCCCTGGAGAGAGCAGCTACTGTGGGAGGGAGGGCAGGCTGTTTCCCAGGAGGGTCCCTGCTTACCCCCAAGATGTGAACGCGGTTGTAGTAGGAGCTGAAGTCCATGCTCAGGTGGATCAGGAACTTGCACACCTGCCACACAAAGCAGAGCAGCTAGAGACCTTCCTTCCCGCAGGGGGCAGTCAGAGACCATGTGCACGCTCCCTGCTAGGTGGTCGCACAGTGACACCCATCCCACTCTGCCTAGTCGATCACCCCATCACGGTCCTGGGCACCTCTTTCCAGGCCTTCTGCCCCTACGGCCAGTGCTGCCAGGGCTGCAGCTAGCAGCTCCACGCTTGTTTCCTCCCACGGGGGGCTGCTGCTCACACCTGCTGGGTGCCCAGGGATGGGAAAGCAGCAGCGGCCCCCAGAGGAGGTGCTGTAGGGAGCAGCCTGGGCTCAGTCCCAGCGGCTGGCTTGCGCAACTGCTTTGAAGTGCCAGTGGAATAAACATCCGGGAGAAGCCCTGCAGAATAGGCAGCAAGCCCCCCCTGCCTGTAACAGCAGTGGCCAGGGCCCCACAGTCACCCACACCTGCACAGCATCCCGGGCCTGGCCAGCTCAGCAGAGAAGCCACGGACTGAGTGGGCCACAGAGCGTGAGCTCCTCTTGCTCCCAGCAAGGCAGCTTGTGCTGCTGCCTCCATTGGACCTGTGGCCAGCCTGCCTCTGCCTGGGATCATTCACTCTCCATGCTGTTGAGGCAGCTGGTCAGACTGCTGGGGTTATCTCCTCTCAAACAGTCCCCCTGGGGCAATGCCCTGGAGGCAGACAGGAGGAACTAGCTCCCTGTTCTCCACTGTTGTCCTTACCGGCAGGGCCCTGCCCCTCCACGCTGCTAGGCCTGTCAGCCTGGGACACCCATTCGTCCCTCTCACTGCTGCCCTGTAATCGCTGTCCCTCTTCCCCCCTCCCGCCCCGAATTAACGTGTAACGTGTAAGCATGCTCTCCTCCTGCAAACCCGCCTCCTGCCAAACACACAGCTGTGCCGGCAGCAAGGGCTGCAGCTGTTTGGAAGAGAGTTATTTAGCAGCAGCCAAGCTCACTTGCTTACTCCTCCCTGCACCTCCTGTTTGCCAAACTAATTTGCAGCTTGTGTTAAATCAGACTTAACTCTACAGGGCTCAGCAGGCCCCGATTCTAACTGGGACGTCTAGGCCTTGGCTGTCTAATGAATCTCTTCAAGAACGGTGGCCATAGCGCCAAAGCAGCCCTCTCTAGTGCTCCACAGACAACCTCCAAACCTACAGGCTGATGCCAGCCAGGAGCAGCCCTCGCACCCGCCTGGGGCTCTGTCCCCAGTAAGCCAGCTTGGCCAGAGCCCTCATTGGGGGGTAAGAGCCTGCAGATCCTCCCAGCACTCAGCCTCACTGCTCTCACCGCCTCAGTGCTGGCTGTGATTCGAATCCCTTTGCTGGAGAGAGGCAGTTGTGCTGACTGGCTCAGGGTCTCTGGGAAGGGAAGGATGTAGTTGAACAGCAAAAGCCATTCACCCTATGGAAGGAACACAAATGTCAGTCACCTCCCAGCAGCCTCCGGAGCTCTCTCCCCTCACCCCTTGGCCAGCTCAGGTATCATAGAATCATAGAATATCAGGGTTGGAAGGGACCCCTGAAGGTCATCTAGTCCAACCCCCTGCTCGAAGCAGGACCAATTCCCAGTTAAATCATCCCAGCCAGGTAGTCCCACTGGACTGGAAGCCAGGGCGGGGGAGGACAGCCGTCAGGCCCAGTGATGGTTCTCCTGGGAGCCAGTCTGAACTCTGGGCTGTCTGAGATTCCAGTGGCCCAATGGATCAGACCCTCCCACATGCTCCTGCTAAACTGCCTGGGCCCTTTCCGAGGGGGGCGTGCAGGAGGAAATGACTGTGGGGCAGAGTGAGGATAAGCTTGATTGGCAGCCCCTCCAGCCATGGGTCCCAGCCCTTGCCCTTGCACACTCACCTCTTCTCTGAGCAGGGAGAAGTTCAGTTCTGATGCTGGGGGGAAGGCCGGGTATGCACCTGGAATAAAAGTTCAGAGCCCGGTTACGCACCTGTGGCAGCAGAGATCTGGGGAAGAGCCGAGATTGGCAGCAGCTCAGAGATGGGCAGGGGTTTGATACCTGGAGACACCTAGCATAAAAGATCGTTCCAAGCAATCGAAGCTGGCTCAGTCACATCATCCATTGCTTTTGTCACAGTTTCCAGCCCGCTGCAGGGGGAAGACCTCCCCTGCACCTTCCTGCCGTGATGCTGGGGCCGTTGGCCTGAATGCTGTGCTTGGTGAGTGGGCTGGGCCTGCCTGAGCTGCTGGACCCCACCCCTTGGAGCGGCTTTGTCAGACAGTTTGTCGCAGGTCCACAAAGACCATCCACAAAGGATTTTCCCTGCCTTCTGGATCAGTCAGACCAAGGGCTACGAGTCCATACAGCCTGAGCCCCTGGAACCTCTGGGGGGCTCTGACTAGCAGTAAGGCCCAGCCTGGCCAATTGCTGCCGTCGCTTCCAGGGGGTCACTAACTGAATCAGTCTGGGGCTAATCTTGCTCAGCAGTGGCCCGAGCTGAGCGGAATGTCCTGCCTGCAGCTGATCAGACAGGCAGTCCTGGCACTCACCTTGCTCCACAGCTTGCTGGTAAGTTTTGAAGAGCGTAGCAAGCCGAGCGCAGTTGTACATCACAAAGGCTCCACTTTTCGTTCCCTTTGTGGAGATGCTGCTGTCCTCGAGGTCAAGGATAATCTGGAGGGGGAAACCAGCTGCGTTCCTCTTTCACTTTTTCCTCAGTGGTCCGCCCAGCAATACCTACTTCCTCCCCATTCTCATGAGCCCTTGCACCACTTCCCCTGGTGGCATCTGACCCTGGCCTTCTCTTGGAAGAAGGAGAGTTGGGCAAGTACCAGGTTGCATCTAGGCTCCAGCCTGGAGACCATTAGGAAATGCTTCCTCAGGGCAAATTTGCCTCAGATTTCCCCAGTCCATTCACATGTTCCAAGTAACAGGGCTCCTGTCCCTGCTTTTGGGAGACCAATGCATGGTCTAACAGCTCACTGCTAGCAAAGGATTCCTGATCATCAACCTCCATTTGCCTTTGCTTCATTTCATCCCTTTGTTTGTAGTCACACCCTGACCAATTCCTTTTCCTCCCCACGTCAACCTCCTTTGAATGCCTGCTCCTTAGCCATTTGGGAGCCCAAGGGAGAACTGTCGAGCTCTAACCTTTTCTCAGAACCGTCTCCTGCCCCATTTCTGTTACCTGTCTCCGAGTTCCCTCTAATTTGTTCCCCTCCTCCTGGTGCCAAGAGCCACACCCAAAACCGATGCTGCACTTGACTGTCAAGAGACTTGCTGTCGACTTCTTGCTCTGGGTTTATAGCTCAGAATGGCTTGTTCCACTGCAATATCGCATTAGAAGCTCCTATCTAATTTGCTGTGTGCTATCTCCTAGGTCTCTCAGGGTCATGGCTTCCCAGATTCTTGTATGTCTCAGAGTCCTTTCCCTGAAACGTAGTGACTGTCTTTTCCCACATTTGCTGGCTGGCTGGCTGTATACGGTGGGATGTTGCTCACTCCCTGTCCCTGTAAGGCCCAGGGGCCAGAATACACAGGGATTGCCTCTTAATGACCAGGAAGGAAAAGCAACGTGGTTCCTTCGTGCGCTTACCTGACTTTGATGGGCTGTACTCAGCATTTCAAACCTGATGGCAGCTGATGTCAAGACGCTGATGATCTCAGTCCAAGAGTCATCTGCGCAGAAAACATGACAAAGAACATACAACTGGAAGGGCCTGGCTGAGCCCACCAGCCATGCCACCCGCTAAGCCTGCACATGGTCATAGCTGGGACATATCTCTCAGCCCCAGTCCACTTCTTGCCAGAAGAGGAGGGCATGTTGGGGGGGGCAGCCCAGCCGCCACCTGGGAAATGTGGGCTTTGTGAGTTTTGTGCAGGTGCAGGAGGCTGGGGTACAGCTGTGGGGGCCAGCTCCCCCTCTCTCCACACGCCATGCTGGCACTGGTTGGGCATGCTCCCCATCAGCATGCCTCAGCCCTGCCCAGGAGGCTGCCCCGGGGGCAAGAGGGAGTTTGCTGGCCATTGCTTGTGAAGTGATTGGACTCGCTGAGGCCCCAGCTATTAGCCTGGTGATGGTGGTTTGGATGCCTCCTCACCGGATGAACACTCATCGTGGGAATGACTTTCAGTCCCTGCTGATCTGGACTGGGAGAACCGAAAGTCAGGGCCCTGCAAATCTGCTTGAAATCCACAGACCATGTTTGCAGCTTGGATGCGGGGGTGCTACCAAAGGGCTCTGAACTCCTCTGGGAAAAGCAGGCCTGCGGCAGCATGGTGTAGGTGCTGCTGGGGAGAGAAGAGCCACCAGTGCTAGCCTCCAGCAGCTAATTCCCAGAGGCTGGGCTCTTACGCCTGTGACTTCACACACACAGCAGCTAACGTGCAGCAAGAGGAGCCGCAGGTGACGCTAGCCCTGGTGAGAGGCTGCCTGCACAAATGCAACCTGCGGGTGAGGAGGCTCCAGGGGCTGCCTGGTCTCCTTGGGTCAATGAAGGCACAAGAGCAGGAGGAAGCATCCCCTGGCCAAGCAAAGGCTTGAAGCCTTACCCTGAACAAGGTCTCCATACTTCATGACCGAGGCTTCGTACATCTGGCACCTGCGGAGCCTGGGAGGAATAAATGCAGTGATGCAAGACAGCCCAGGGCTATCATCCCCTTGCCAGCTCTCAGCTGCACTTGGCACTGCCCTGGCCCATCTGAGTACAATGGCAATGCCCACCCAACAAAGCTGGGGATCAGACAGTGTCCAAAAGAGCCACCCAGCAGAAAGAGGCACTCTTATTGACTTGTAGCAATGAATCCCCCCTTGGTCACATCTCTGCCTACTCCCACTGGCTGCCAGGGTTTTGGCTCCAGCTCTGCCAGCCCAGAGAGGCTGGGCTAAGAGACCAGGTCTCGTTTCTCTTGGGCGGCAGAGTGGCAACCCAACAACCAACAGGGGGATGAGGTAGATGAGGCTTTCTTCCGGCAGCTCACGGAAGCTACTAGATCGCATGCCCTGATTCTCATGGGTGACTTTAATTTTCCTGATATCTGCTGGGAAAGCAATACTGCGGTGCATAGACAATCCAGGAAGTTTTTGGAAAGCGTAGGGGACAATTTCCTGGTGCAAGTGCTAGAGGAGCCGACTAGGGGGGGCACTTTTCTTGACCTGCTGCTCACAAACCGGGTAGAATTAGTGGGGGAAGCAAAAGTGGATGGGAATCTGGGAGGCAGTGACCATGAGTTGGTTGAGTTCAGGATCCTGACGCAGGGAAGAAAGGTAAGCAGCAGGATACGGACCCTGGACTTCAGGAAAGCAGACTTCGACTCCCTCAGGGAACGGATGGCCAGGATCCCCTGGGGGACTAACTTGAAGGGGAAAGGAGTCCAGGAGAGCTGGCTGTATTTCAAGGAATCCCTGTTGAGGTTACAGGGACAAACCATCCCAATGAGTCGAAAGAATAGTAAATATGGCAGGCGACCAGCTTGGCTTAACGGTGAAATCCTAGCGGATCTTAAACATAAAAAAGAAGCTTACAAGAAGTGGAAGGTTGGACATATGACCAGGGAAGAGTATAAAAATATTGCTCGGCATGTAGGAATGAAATCAGGAGGGCCAAATCGCACCTGGAGCTGCAGCTAGCGAGAGATGTCAAGAGTAACAAGAAGGGTTTCTTCAGGTATGTTGGCAACAAGAAGAAAGCCAAGGAAAGTGTGGGCCCCTTACTGAATGAGGGAGGCAACCTAGTGACAGAGGATGTGGAAAAAGCTAATGTACTCAATGCTTTTTTTGCCTCTGTTTTCACTAACAAGGTCAGCTCCCAGACTGCTACGCTGGGCATCACAAAATGGGGAAGAGATGGCCAGCCCTCTGTGGAGATAGAGGTGGTTAGGGACTATTTAGAAAAGCTGGACGTGCACAAGTCCATGGGGCCGGACGAGTTGCATCCGAGAGTGCTGAAGGAATTGGCGGCTGTGATTGCAGAGCCATTGGCCATTATCTTTGAAAACTCGTGGCGAACCGGGGAAGTCCCGGATGACTGGAAAAAGGCTAATGTAGTGCCAATCTTTAAAAAAGGGAAGAAGGAGGATCCTGGGAACTACAGGCCAGTCAGCCTCACCTCAGTCCCTGGAAAAATCATGGAGCAGGTCCTCAAAGAATCAATCTTGAAGTACTTGCATGAGAGGAAAGTGATCAGGAACAGCCAGCATGGATTCACCAAGGGAAGGTCATGCCTGACTAATCTAATCGCCTTTTATCATGAGATTACTGGTTCTGTGGATGAAGGGAAAGCAGTGGATGTATTGTTTCTTGACTTTAGCAAAGCTTTTGACACGGTCTCCCACAGTATTCTTGTCAGCAAGTTAAGGAAGTATGGGCTGGATGAATGCACTATAGGGTGGGTAGAAAGCTGGCTAGATTGTCGGGCTCAACGGGTAGTGATCAATGGCTCCATGTCTAGTTGGCAGCCGGTGTCAAGTGGAGTGCCTCAGGGGTCAGTCCTGGGGCCGGTTTTGTTCAATATCTTCATAAATGATCTGGAGGATGGTGTGGATTGCACTCTCAGCAAATTTGCGGACGATACTAAACTGGGAGGAGTGGTAGATACGCTGGAGGGGAGGGATAGGATACAGAAGGACCTAGACAAATTGGAGGATTGGGCCAAAAGAAATCTGATGAGGTTCAATAAGGATAAGTGCAGGGTCCTGCACTTAGGACGGAAGAACCCAATGCACCGCTACAGACTAGGGACCGAATGGCTAGGCAGCAGTTCTGCGGAAAAGGACCTAGGGGTGACAGTGGACGAGAAGCTGGATATGAGTCAGCAGTGTGCCCTTGTTGCCAAGAAGGCCAGTGGCATTTTGGGATGTATAAGTAGGGGCATAGCGAGCAGATCGAGGGACGTGATCGTCCCCCTCTATTCGACATTGGTGAGGCCTCATCTGGAGTACTGTGTCCAGTTTTGGGCCCCACACTACAAGAAGGATGTGGATAAATTGGAGAGAGTCCAGCGAAGGGCAACAAAAATGATTAGGGGTCTAGAACACATGACTTATGAGGAGAGGCTGAGGGAGCTGGGATTGTTTAGCCTGCAGAAGAGAAGAATGAGGGGGGATTTGATAGCTGCTTTCAACTCCCTGAAAGGGGGTTCCAAAGAGGATGGCTCTAGACTGTTCTCAATGGTAGCAGATGACAGAACGAGGAGTAATGGCCTCAAGTTGCAGTGGGGGAGGTTTAGATTGGATATTAGGAAAAACTTTTTCACTAAGAGGGTGGTGAAACACTGGAATGCGTTGCCTAGGGAGGTGGTGGAATCTCCTTCCTTGGAAGTTTTTAAGGTCAGGCTTGACAAAGCCCTGGCTGGGATGATTTAACTGGGAATTGGTCCTGCTTCGAGCAGGGGGTTGGACTAGATGACCTTCAGGGGTCCCTTCCAACCCTGATATTCTATGATTCTATGATAACCTGGGGCAGAGCTCCATGCAGCAAGGACAGCGTCAAACTGAAACCAGCTCCCTGAAATTGTTGTGTTCCTGACCAGAGACTGGACCCCTCTGCTACTGAACCAGTAACATGGGACGCTGATTCATGATGTGAGGGCAGCTGGACCTTTAGAGCACCACATCAAGCTGGGCCCCTCACAGGAAGCAGAAGAGAGGAGTTCCGAGTGGCCTCTCTCGCCTTTCAATGGCTGAGGAAATCAGAAAGCCATTGATCAGAATCTTAAGGATGCAGACTTCTTTCCTGCCCGGGTCCCTGGCTGATGGCACTGATGCAGGGATCGGCAGAATCTCTGGCCAGAGCAGAAACGGGGGCAGACAGCAGGCTGGACACACAACTGTCCATGCCCAGACCTGCCCCTCAAAGATGCTGCAGTGAGCTGTCCATCCAGCACCAACATCCCAGCCTAGTTCTATCAGGCCTGCCTGCTTCTGTCCTCACCTCCCCACCGTGTCTTTGCAGGACAAACATTGTAAGAAGGGCTTACCCTCTCTTTCCATTTCCCACAGCATTAACCAGTGACCCCACCGCAGAGCACTAGCCCTCCACAGTGCAGAGTCAGGGCCTGCTCCTCAGGACATGAGCTGTAGCCCTGCAGGGCTATGCAGATCAGGGTTGCCGGAAGCACAGCTAATGGCTTGAAGAGGAGACTGGAAGTCAGGACACCAGCGTTCTCTTCCCAGTGCTTGCTATGCAACTTGGATTAAGCCTCCTCCTTGTCCATCCTAGCCACCTTTGTACGGTGCTGCGTGCCACTCAGAGGAGTTGGGCTGAAGAACCACTGCGAGGGTTACAGAATATTCTACAGTGCCAGCAGCTTGGGCAGCACTTTTACAGACGGAAAAAACACCCTGATTATCAGCCACCTCAGCAGAACGCAGGGAAACGCGCTCGGTTGAACGGCTGCAGCAGAGTCCTTGCTAAGTGCCAACTTACTGGAAGTACTGGGGTGCCCCCACAGGAGAGGGGGAGTTAGCGACCTTCACTGGCCCACAGACGAGGTGTTTCTGAGAGAGAGGAGGAGAGAGTGAATCCTGGGACAAAGGAGGGGCAAACAGCTCCCTGACCTTCTGCACTTCACCAAGGGCTTTGCCCGTTCAGGCAGTATTGGGATGCGTGAAATACAGAGTATGCCAGACAGCACAGCCATTCAGCTGTGCTTAGATCCCAGGGTGATAGGCACCACAGACCAACCTGAGCCCCGGCTCTTAATGGATGCGCCCAGACCGTTGTAATGTCACAGCTTATTCAGTCAAAAGAAAGCAGCCGTGCTGTGAGTGATTCCAGTTTCGTCTACCCTCCTCCCCCCGATGCCCTATCACCTTAGCATCAAGGTCTTCAGGGGCAGGGACACTGCCTTTCTTATCTGTAAAAAGAAAAGGAGTACTTGTGGCACCTTAGAGACTAACCAATTTATTTGAGCATAAGCTTTCGTGAGCTACAGCTCATGCTCAAATAAATTGGTTAGTCTCTAAGGTGCCACAAGTACTCCTTTTCTTTTTGCGAAGACAGACTAACACGGCTGTTACTCTGAAACCTTTCTTATCTGTAGTGCTCAGCCAGAAGGGCAGGGGGAGGCTACAGAGGAGGAAAAGGAAGGTTTTCAAGGAGATAAGGTCTCCTTTCACCATGAGTTCTTCCTGGGGGAAATCAGAGGGAGCCATGCTCAGACACCCCTACCCCCAACTCAGACAACTTCACACAGCAGCAGAAAACACTTTCCCATCGTTGCCCTCTGCTGGGTGCTGCCATGGGAGGCAGCAATGCGGGAGTCAGAGACGTGCCTCACCTGCAAGGCTGTGTGAGGTCCCAGGTCCAACATCCTCCAGAGCAAATCCACCTGCTGCTGCTGGAACTCGCCCTTACAGCTCACCACATGCACCACCCTGCAGCAGCCTGCCGGTCCCGTGCCCTGCAGCAAAGCGGCAGCCTGGTTAGATGTACTCCCACCAAGCACAGAAAGGAGCAGGGCAGGCGCTCTGGGTTCCCTGTTTACCAGAGCAGCACAAAGCCACAGGCAGCAGGGTTACTCACCGCACAGCGCAGGGCCATCTGCCGCAGCTCTGCCAGGACCCGCAGCTTCTCCTCAGTCACTGCCAAGGAGGAGGAGAGGACTCAGAAAGGGAGGTACAGGCTCTTTGCACCCTGTCTCCACCCCAGCCATTGCTGCCTCAGTCAGTGTCCTGTGGGGCTGTAACTTGCTAAAGGCTGGTGCGCCGGAACCAGGAAAGAGCAATGGGAGTGGAAAGGGGGGATTTGAGCCCAAACACCCCATATTTTCTGTATGACAACAGAGCCAACTGCAGCCTTGTGCCCACCCAGTCAGATAGCAAATGTTAAACATGTGACGCTTACCAAGACAGACATCTAGGTTGGGGTCATAGCCCTCCAAGCTCTGCTGCGCCAGGAAGTTTTTCAAATGCACTTTATATATTACTTCATCAGCCAGCCTCATCTGCCGTGGCTCCAGCCCTGGGACTGTAGCATAAGGGCACTGGCTGAGGACTTGCTTCAAGGCCAAAACATCCTCAGGAATGAATGCTGTTTCCAGCTCTGAGGGCCAGTCAACTCTCAGCTGGTGCAGAAACTTCTGGATTCCTTCATCGGGCACAGCAGGAACCAGGTGGACATTCATCCTAGAATCAGATACAAACACCATTCACGAGCCGGTGCAACATCCAAGGAAGAGCATTTAAAGAGCTGGAGAATTCAATCCACTGACCCCTGTATTCTGAGCACTTCAGCCAGGTGGTCAGTTACTAGAATGGCTCTCAGATTGCTCAGGCTAAGCATGTCCAGGCTTCTCTGGCCCTGGAGGGGTGTGCAGTTCAGGATGATACTCTGCCCACTTGCTGCCTGGGAAGGCTTTGTGAACTCAGCAATAGAATTCAGGACCTGCTGGAAGGCAGCAGGTCTCTGTAACTGAACAGTCAGCCCCAGTGGGGTCTGCTGACAGCTCTGGAGAGGTGGTACTCCAGGGCATTTTAGTGAAATCACATCTTCTATGATGCCTTTGGGAACCTGCAAGAAGACAAGACAGACACATTAAAAGGTCCTCTCGCAGACACCTTCTTTAACACCAGTGTGCCATCTTGCAAATTCCTCACTCTTACTGACAGAAATTAGCTGAAATCTCACCAGTCTAGGTTAGATTCATAAACTTTCAGGCAGTTACTGTAGCCCATGGTGGTAGGGGCTAGTTGTGAGCCTAGGACCCTAGTGTGGTGCAAGGGGGACGCCTGGGGGAATTCTGCGCCACTGCGCAATGTAGAATTTTTCAGAAATTAACATTCTGCATGCAGACTTTCCTTTTCCCCCACATAAATGGGCTGCAGTGCTGCGAGCTGCTACTGGACTCCCTAAACCCAGCGTGCACATAGTCGATACTGCTGGGGAGAGGAAAAGGGAGCTCGAGGGTTCCTGGCAGCTGCAGTTCCCAGCACGTCCTGAGGGAATGTAGGAAGCTGTGCAATCTGGGGGTAGGGGCTTTGGGTATCTAGCCCCCACAGCTGGGCTCTAGGGTGGGAAGGGGGCAGAGGAACTGGAACTGGGTAGTCATAGGGGATTCTTTAACTCTCTGGGGGGGGGGGGGGGAATTTTTGTGTGTGCTTATATTGTTACAAAAAGAAAAGGAGTATTTGTGGCACCTTAGAGACTAACCAATTTATTTGAGCATGAGCTTTCGTGAGCTACAGCTCACTTCATCGGATGCACGAAAGCTTATGCTCAGATAAATTGGTTAGTCTCTAAGGTGCCACAAATCCTCCTTTTCTTTTTGCGAATACAGACTAACAAGGCTGTTACTCTGAAACTTATATTGTTACAGACATACTTGCTGACCAGTATTTTGAAATAAATTACCAAACTAACTGAAACTGGCATGATTATGTCGTGCGATTTTGACAGACAAAATTTCCAGAGTTTTAAAATATTGTGCGCAGAAGTTTCAATTTTTAGTGCACGTTTTTCAGGGGCTGGGCGCAGCGTGCTCCCAGGAGTAAAAGGGGCTCCGTCCCATGGGCGGTGCCTGGGAATGAGACACCACAGCCAAGGTGCCCCCTGCCCGCCCCCCTGCCCTGCAACAGGGGCAGGGGGCCTCGGCCCCAAGGAATCCCCTCAGCTGCGGGGGCTGCACCTCTCGCCCCTCCCCCTCCCCGCCCCGCGTGGCCTTAGGCCCCGCCCCGCGCCCACAGGCCCCTCCCTCTCCCGGCCCCGCCAGCCCTGAGCCCCTCCCCCTTCACTCTCCCCGCCTACCGGCCCCCCCGCGAACAGAGCCCGCAGCGCGGCCTGGGGGGCCAGGAAGTCGCGGGTCCGCAGGTTCCGGGCGCTGCTCTCCTTGAACCAGACGGAGGCGGGGGGGCCGAGCTCCTTCTTCAGCGCCGCGTTCAGGGCCCCCAGGGTCTCCGACACCCCGAACCGGCCCCCGCCCGTCTCCATGGGGACCGAGGCAGCTGCCGAAACCGGAACCCGCCGCCAGGGCTTCGGGGGCAACGGATACTGAGCAACTTCCTGTTTGTCTAACCGGAAGTTGCGTCACACAGTCGAGCGGCCTTCTTGGATGTGGAGGCAGGTGACGGCGGCCATTTTAGGTGTGGCGGGAAGTTCCGCGGACGCCATCTTGGGTGTAGCCGGAAGAGGGCGGTTGCCATCTTGCCCGTAGCTTGTGGTGGCGGCCAGGTTAGGTCTGGGGGTAGCCGACCCGGCTGTGAGGCCCCGGCCCTGCCCCCTCCCGGACCGTCTGGCATGGGCCTCGCCCCCTCTTCCTGGCGCCATGCCCCCCCCACCACTGGCCTGGCGCCCATCCCCCCACCGCCCCCCAGCCCTGGCCTAGTGCTCATCCCCCCACTGCCCCCCAGCCCTGGCCTGGCTCCTTTCGCGACCCCCAGCTCTGGCCTAGTGCCCATCCCCCCACCGCCCCCAAGCCCTGGCTTGCCGCCCACTCGCCCTCCAGCGCTGGCCTAATGCCCATCCCCCCTACCCTCCCAGCTCTGGCCTAGTGCCCATCCCCCCTACCCCCCCAGCCCTGGCCTGGCGCCCATCCCCCCCCAGCACTGGCCTAGTGCCCATCCCTCCACTGCCCCCCAGCCCTGGCCTGGCTCCTTTCACAACCCCTAGCGCTGGCCTAATGCCCATCCCCCCACCCCCCAGCTCTGGCCTAGTGCCCATCCCCCCTACCCCTCCCCCAGCCCTGGCCTGGCGCCCTTCCCACCCCCAGCACTGGCCTAATGCCCATCCCCTCACCGCCCCCCAGCCATGGCCTGGCTCCCATCCCCCCACCGCTCCCAGCCCTGGCCTGGCGCCCTTCCCACCCCCAGCCCTGGCCTGGTGCCCATCCCCCCACCCCCACGAACGCTGGCCTGGCGTCCTTCCCACCCCCGGCACTGGCTTAGTGCCCTTCCCATCCTCCGGCACTGGCCTAGTGCCCATCCTCCCTCCCACCCCCACCCACGCTAGCCTGGCGCTCTTCCCACCCCCAGCACTGGCTTAGTGCCCATCCTCCCACCCCCACGAGCGCTGGCCTGGCACCCTTCCCACCCCCAGCACTGGCCTAATGCCGATCTCCCAACCCCCACCAGCGCTGGCCTGGTGCCCTTCCCAACCCCAGCACTGGCTTTGTGCCCATCCCCCCACCAGCACTGGCCTGGTGCCCACCCCACCCCACCCCACCCCTCAGTGCTGGCTCCCAGCCCTCCCAGTGTCCTGGTCGCCCGATACCCACCTGCCAAACTGGCTGGGGCGCAGGGTGAGCGGTGCCCAACAGAGCCGGCCTGCTCCTGTGCCAAGGGTGGAGTGTCAGACAGCCTGGGGAGGGGGCTGAGCGAGGGGAAGGACCCCCAAGGACATGGGTCTGCAGGGGGAGAGGGAGGGCACATGGTGGGGGGAAGGTCTCGGTGAGACAACCTCAGTGCTATGGGAGGGGACGGGCTGAGGGCAAAGCAGAGCCTCAGATGAGGACTGTGAACTTGATCTTCATGCACAGGCAGGGAGCCTGCAGTGGGACTCAAGGGCACAGCAGCCGAGCTGTGGGAAACAGTAGTAATTTCAGCTGCTGGCTGCTGAACAGACTGAGCTGGAGAAGGCTGGAGAGGAGGGCACCGTTGCGTACATGAAAGAGACTCATGCAGTGAGTTGTTTCAAACACAGTCACCAAATATCATGAGTTGATGGGGTTTTTAAGCTGCCCATGATCTTAGGAGTGCTAGTGTCAAACTCCTGAATTTTCCCCAATCAAAATGGTTGCCATCTGTAATTTTCAAGAGCGTTGAAGCCAAGTTGGCCTGAGTTGAAATGACCACAATTTCCCTATAGTCTTTGCATGTAGAGGTGAGGCTGCCCCAAGGGAAGATGGCCACGGCCACCATCTCATTGCTTCCAGTTAAACCGGAGACAGAATGTCTTTAGCTGGGCAGCTACCATGCCATGGCGAGGGGCCTCCTAAGGAAACCGAGGAGTTGGGAGTGTAGACTGCAGGAAGGTGCAGGGGTTGTGAGAGAGATTGAAGTGTGCAGGGGCATGTGGGGAGTAGGGGAGAGAGGAATAGGGATGCACGGGAAAGACTGAAATGTGTTTTTGGGGAGCCATGGTTCATGGAAAGAGATTGAGGGGCAGGTGGATCAGATGTGGGGTGCAGGAGGGAGGCTGAGGGATTGCAGTGAAATGTGGGGAGAAGCCAGAGAATGAGGGGTAGAAGGAAGATGTAGGGCAGGGTACTGCGAAGGGAAAGGGGGAAAACGTAGGGCCAGCGTACTGGGGAAGAGGAGACAGGCTAGTGATAAGAGAGGGGGATGGAGAGGGGCAGAATAGCCTAGCTGGTCCCTCTCCCCAGGCTCAGAAGAGTGCACATGGAAACCCCTCCAAGCAGCCAATAGGAAGCCTGTATTTGTGTGTGTGTGTGAATTTTGAATGTGAAATGCTGTCACGCAATCAGTACCAGGTTTACCATGGCGCCAAGCCCATGCTCAAAAGGGGACCCAGCCTGGCCCATTCCACTTGCACTGCGCCCTGCGCTGTTGGCTCCTCTCCCCCAGCCCTGGGCCCCCTCTCACAGGCTGGGTCTCTCTCCCCCGCCCCCCTCATAGAGAGGAGCCCTTAGGCTCTGCCGCTCTGGGATGGTTGACTGTCCGCTTCGGGCTCCTGGGGGCGGGACCTACCTCTCCCTGCCACACTGCAGAACCCGCAGGCTGGGGAAGTCACCTTCACCTGGGCACCAGCGCCAGGTGGGCAGGGCTGGGTGAGGTCCTGTGGGACGGGGCTGTTCTGTACTCCCAAGCTTCAGCTATCCTGCTCCCTAGCATTGTGCTGGGAGGGGGGAATCCCTGCTCTGCACTGGCTCCACAGGGCGTGGAGGAGTGTGTCTGGGGGGAGCTGTAGGGTGGTGCTGGGCAGGTGGGAGGTTTGTGTGTTTTGGAGTTCTAGGCAGTGGGAGGGTCTGTTGGGGGGGGCACTGAGCAGTGAGGGGGGGTCTGTATGGGTCACTGTGTACTTGTGGTGGGGCTGTGGAGAAGGACACTGGGCAGTGGCGGGTGGGGGAGATCTGTGTTTGAGGTGCTAGGGAGTGGGGGTTCTGTGTGGAGTGCTGGGCCGTTGTGGTGGGGCTGTGGGTGGGGAAGCGCTGGGCAGGGATAGTGGTGCACAGGGCATTGTGCATTTGTGGTGGGAAGGTCGGTAGGGAGTGGCACTGGGCATAGTGGGTCTGGGGGGCACTGGGTATAGAGAGTCGGGGGGTGTTGGGCAGCGGGGCTGTGTGGCATGGCGTGGGCCTGCCCCCGAGGGGAAGGGGCACGCTGGCAGCACAGGGCTGAGCAGGCCAGCTTCTGCCGGTTTGTGAAACAGTGCCCTCGCACTGGGCTGGATGAAGGGGGTCACCCCCACCATGCCATACCCCATTTCCCCTAGCTACCCCCTAGCTCCAGGGACCAACCTCCCTGCACCAGGCTCCATTGCCCTCATAGGGGCCCACAAATAACTTTGGTGCCGGGCCCACAAAAGGTTAATCCGGCCCTGCCCACAATTTGAGTGCAGGCAATTTGCACCTAAAGGCTCAGAATCCAGTGTGCAGATTAAAAGCCCCATTTGTTAAAACCATATGATTTTCAAAACCATCTTGTGATGTGTTGGAATCTGCTTCTGCTGTTTGAACATGTGGGGATGGGAATACTGAAAAGATGCCAGCTCTTCCACAATAGGCCGGGGCTTGTACTGCCTGAGATTGTGGAGCACAGTCCCCCGAGGGTTGGGGCTCCTTTCATAGCCCCGGTGTTCTTTCCACTTAGGGGACACACACAACGCTTGGAATTAGCATCACGCAGGCAGTGTGTCTCTCTGAGGAGCTGACGGATTAAGACATGAAGACCAGGCTCTTACTGAGAGGGACTGTGCTGCTCCCTTCAGATATGTCATGAATGTTGGTGTCCCCTCCCCGCCTTGACAGAGCTGTAATGTTACTGAGCTCAGATTGCTGAATGTGGAGACACTGTCCTGTACAGACCTCAGTTGTTCAGGGTTAGGTCTGTTTCATTTCTTGCTCTTGACCGAATGGACTATCAATAGTTGGGTTCTAAGGTGCAGCAGCCACACTTGAAGTCTACCCTGTCTGATTTGGTCGGATCCTATCCATTCATTGTCATCAGTCCTTAAAAGCCTCACATGCAGGTTTTGTTAAAGGAAGATGCCAGGACACCAAAGACCAGCTGAAATGTTTTCGTCACAGATTTCGTAGACTCTAGAACAGACAGTTATTTGTTTGGATTTTGTGGTGTTCACAACTCAGAAAATTAAACAATTTGAAACTGATCAGAAACAAAAGTGAAAGGGGCTAATCAGCTTCCTTGTCCAGGTGAGAGGAATGCAATCAGCCTGTGCAACACAGGGGCCAGGAAATGGGCTTTTTTCTGGTTAATGTATTATTTATGGCGCCCAAAAGGATGCTGAGCATTTTTACAGACCAAATAACTGCCCTGAAGTCGTTGGGAGTTCGGGACATTTGGCACCTCGCAGGAGCAGGCTCTCGGAGGTTAGTGGCAATATAGGTGGGAAATATGCTGCATGTTGAAATCTGGAACTTGATAGTATGTCTAACTTTTGGGCGAAGGTAGGTGGCTTGAATGTGACTGAACAGGTGCTGAAGTTGCTGACCTAAGAGGAACCTGCTAGCATCTGCTATGGGGACAGACACAGCTGTTGTGACCCTGACAAATCTGAGCGTGGGCTTCTGCAGCTTGGGCCTTTGACCCACTGAAGGACATGACCATGTGCTGGCCAAGTAAACCCATTACTGAAACTCCATTAGGTCTATTTCTTTCTCAGCCATAAAGGAGTTTGTCTGCAAAGAGAAACCTGCTCCAGCTCCTTCCACACACTCACAAGCCTGTTCCCTTCTCTGAGATCACTAATATTCTACACTGGCCTGTTCTCATGGGTGGGGGCAATAACTCACAGAGAGTACTGGTGAGGAGAGGGAGGCTGCTCGGGGAGAGCCAGCACATCTCGTTAATCAGGCACGACAGGAAAGGAGATAGACAACTATCAGAATGTGTGTCAGACTCTCCATTAGATCTACACCGCTACGTTCCTCCTGGCATCATTTCAAAGGCCTGTTTATAGTCACAGAACTGAAGGCCTTAGAGCATTGTGAGCAGCTAGTCTGACCTCCCAATTCCTGTTCAGCAGAACTCATTCAGTCCTGGGATGGAACTTGGGCAGCCCAAAATTCAGGCCAGTTGAAGCCCACAACTGAAGGCCATGGTCAGTGGCTGAATTTGCTCAACAGGTGGCTTCCAAAGAAATTGGAACCACTAGAGCCACTCACCTACCCCAAAAAAACAACAGGGAGTCCAGTGGCACCTTAAAGACTAACAGATTTATTTGGGCATAAGCTTTTGTTGGTAAAAAACCTCTACCCCTCTTCCACTTCTTTCCCCTACCTCATTCTCCTCCTCCCCATGTCTCTTCCCTGTGGGCTAACAGTCTGTGGGCAGAGCAGGCCCCGTGGGGGCAGAAGGGTCACTATCTAGGAACTTTATCCATTGCTTCCCAGTGGAGGATCTTTAGACAAAGAAAGACATATATTGCCCTGTCCTAGAGGGAATAAAACTCTTAGTCCTCTGCTGCCTGTAACAATTGTTAATATGCCTAGCACTTTGGTAGCTGTTTAATCTATAGATCTCAAAGTGCTTCACCAAGGTGGTTTATTTGAGCATGAGCTTTCGTGAGCTACAGCTCACTTCGCTCACGAAAGCTCATGCTCAAATAAATTGGTTAGTCTCTAAGGTGACACAAGTACTCCTTTTCTTTTCACCAAGGTGGGTCACCGTTATTAGGCCCTATGCTGTTTGTTGTGCAGTAGCTTGGTATTTTTGCAAACTGCAGAAAACCAGCAGAACCCAGCGGAGATGAGATGGGAATTTAGGAAGGGGGGATTTCGCGACCCAAGCTGGAATTGACCACAGCTGCTGCACTTAGTCCGACTCTTCTCCACAGCAGACTGACTGCTGTGCGGTACAGTAGTGCCTAGAGGCCCAAAGCAAATCAAGGACCTCCAGCAGCAGGATCTAGAGGCAGGCCAAGGGGATTTGAAGCCTGTCAGCTTAGCCTTCTTTGTCACATTCTCCCTGCATCCTGGTCTCTCCTGCCACTATGGCACTGGTGGTTGGCATTGATATGGGTGCCCAAAGTGCCATTGAGCTCTCTTTCCTTAGGTGACATGTAGCTGATGCACAAACAGGATATTTCCCAGCAGAAACTTGGGGAGATTCGCTGGGCCACAGAACATATGAATGGCCATGCTGGGTCAGAACAAAGGTCCATCTAGCCCAGTATCCTGTCTGCTGCCAGCAGCCAGTGCCAGGTGCTTCAATGAGAATCAAGAGAACAGGCAATCATCAAGTGAGCCATCCCCTGTTTTCTAGTCCCAACATCTGGCAATCAGAGGCTTAGGCACATCCAGAGTGTGGGGTTGTATCTTGGCTAATAGCCATGGCTTGACCTATCTACCTTGAACTTATTTAATTAGTTTTTGAACCCAGTTATACTTTGGCCTTCACAGCATCTCCTGGCAATGAGTTCCACAGGGTGACTGTGTGTTGTGTGAAGAAGTACTGCCTTGTGTTTGGTTTAAATCTGCTGCCTGTCAATTTCATCGGTGACCCCTGGTTCTTGTGTTATATGAAGGGGTAAATAACTCTTCCCTATTCACTGTCTCCAAACCATTCATGATGTTACAGACCTCTATCATATCCCCCCAGATGGTAGCTACAGAGTGTGTGCTGAGGCCTGGGGGTCTGCCCTGCTTTCCCAGCCCTGGTGAGTGCTGCTTGTTATGAGAGCTGGCAGTCTGGCTCCCCTTGATATGTTGGACAGTCCCCTTTTGGGGCTCCATGTTTGCTCTGGAGATACTGTTGTTAGGTGTATAGTGCTCTCAGTGGGCCTGGTGCTACCAGGTGGGTGGAAGGATGAGCTCCCTGCCTCAAAGGGCATCTAAGCTAACGCTAGGCCAAACCCATGCTCAAAGGTCAGTAAGCCATGGAGGGCACGTGGGGCAAAAGGAGGGAAGATCCCACCTTGGAGCGCAGCTTCCCATGGGCAGTATGAGGGAGAGCTGATCGCATTGGGTTTGTGAGTAACAAGAAATGTGAATGAAGGGGTGTTCACTGGAGGGCTAGCACCAAGAGGGCTCTGCAGTCAGACAGCATGTCTGGCCAGTAGCCAGCCCTGGGGGTTGGGCCATGCTGGATCCCCCTGTAGCCACAGACCGGTTAGAGATGGGAGAGACCTCTCTGTCCCCTCCATGTCGTCTTCCCTTGCTTGACATGCAGCAAAGGTGCACTGCTCTCTGCTCCACCACTCACAGCCAAGAGGTGATCTGAGAATTCCTGCTCACGCCAGACCAACTACTGACTGTCTGCAGTGACAGGAAGAGACCTGTGTGCCTCAGGGTGTTCCCCTGCTCCTGCCTAGCTCTGCTGGGCTCTCCAGCCTGCGGGCCCAGCCGTGTCCAACCTGAGAAGAGAGGAGAGGCAGGAGAGAGCGATCACAAGGCAAGAGGCTGGATCTGCACATTTTCCACCCTTGCAGTGGCAACGCTCAGGCTCTAGTACAGATGAGGCGCTGTGCTAACCACTGTGTGGTCTGGGCTTGCTCTGAGCAGGGTTAAACATCTCAGTGGTGAAAACTCCAGCACAACATCTGCACTGGGGCTTCCATCGTTGCTTCCCCTGGGTGAGATGCTCTGGTGGGTGCACAGTGCTGTGAGCTCAGTGCGGAGGGAGCAAAGTCCACCAGCAAAAGTACCCTGCTTTGGCTGCTCCCCTGCCCTGGGGAGTGCGCAGGAGCAGCTGTCCCCTGGCCAGCTGGGAGGCCAGGCAGGGGTTGCCTCAGGAGGGCTGGCTCTGTCCTGACTCTGTGGGTACCAACGCATAGTGGCTGCAGCGCAGGCAGGGAGGAACCACTCCAGCCCAGCAAGCAGCCCAGCTTCAGGGGACTCGGTAGGGCAGACAAAGGAGACGAGGCATTATTGGGAGTCAGGGTGCTGGCGGCACATGGCTCAGCAGGAGGCTTGGAGCTGTTGGGGTGTGGTGATCAGGACCTCCTGAGGGTCTCCCCCAGTGCACGGATCTGCTCACTTTCCCATGACGCAGTATGTGGGGAGGGCATGCGAGCTGTCATGGACTTGGGAACTGACTCGGAACCAGACTGGGCACTTCCAGCTGAGACAGCAAAGCGAGGGGGGCACTAGGAAAACAGGCCAACACAGCCTGGATCCAGGCCCTTCCGGGGGGTCAGTAGTGAAGACTGACGGCCCTGTTGGAGGCTGGGAGGGGTGTATCATCTCCATGGGACAGGCAGCAAAACGAAGGCCCAGACAAAGTAGTGGCAGGGCTGGAATAGAGCCCACATCCCCTGTTCAACTGCTAGACCAAATCTAGGAGTCCTTACTCCCAGCCTCCTCTGCCCGCTAGGTAACGCTGGCTGGGGAAAATGATGAGCCACGTATCAAGTCATTTTGCACATTGTATTGAGAGCTCTTCCAGAGGCAGGCACACGTGGACTGAAGGCCACAGACCAGGAGAGGGAGTCAGTGGGAAAGCAGTCTGCCTTCAGTCACAGAGCTACATTCAGGCAGGGTGGGATCCTCTGGATCGCATGCTGGGCTAACGGCACTCAGTCTTCCTCCAGGAGGTGCCGAAAGAGCTTTGGACGGACACGACATTCCCGATGGCTCTCTGGCTGCTCGCTCAGCGGGAGTGATCGTGTCATTCCAAAGCAGTTTCTCTCCAGCGGCTGGATGGTGGCAGGGTCGCTAGAGTCTGTCATGTTCCAGCTCAGATCACCCACGTGGCTGCTTCTCCATGGAAGACCATGCTGCCCCCCACTGTCCCGGCTGGCTCCAGTGTCACCCTGGTTCCTACGCCTGGAGAGCAGAGAGCGCCCCCCACCAGCCCCATTTAGAAGGGACGAGGAATCTCAGGCAAACGTGTGAGCGCCCCCCACCAGCCCCGTTTAGAAGGGACGAGGAATCTCAGGCAAACGTGTTCTGTGCTATCCCCTCAGCTGCGCTGCTCCCTGCATGCCAGATTGCTGCCGTGGACTTGCCTGCTGTATCTCACTGCTGCCCTGCTCATGGCACTAGCTTAGAGGCTCTGGTTGGAGCTTCAGGTCCTCACTGGTCTTCCCTTGCCTTAGTTTCCCGCTCCTCTTGACTACTGCTGCTTCCAGCCCAAACCTGGATCCAGCCCGCTGGGTGCCTGTGAGCACCTCCTTCCCTTCAGTGGCTGTCTAGGAACATTTCGTCTGCCCTCAGCTCTTTCCTTGGGCATCTGGGGACTGAGGTCAGGCAGCTTTGAAACCGAAAGGGCAGCAGGATCGTGAAGTGCTGCCCAAACTCTCCATCCCGGGCTGGAGGGAGCCTCCTGCTAGGGGAAGAGGAATTGGCTCTGGGTGTGTCCCTCCTGCCCAAGGCTGATGCCATGTCTCAGGGGAGAGGCACTGTGGGCTTGCTCTCCAGAGTCTGGACTCACCTGTGCCCAGTTGTGCCCTGTGGCATCCCATGATTTGGGACCTCGGGGTGTGCCACGTTACTTGCACCTGTGCACCACCTGCACAGAGGAGCTGCTACAGACAGTGCAGTCACCCACTAGCAGGCAAGGCCAGTCCGTTCTCCAGTAGATAACGGGAAGGTCCTTGTAGACACGACCCTGGGCTTTTCCCATCCACATCCCCCTGTGGCTCTGCCCAGGAGTTCTCTATCTCCCAGTGCTGGGCTGGTTGGATCCCTCCTGCTGCATCACTTTTCTGAGCACTAGTGCGTGCAAGGCCCAGCCTGTGGCGCAGAGCTGGGGAAGAGCCCTCCTCCCTCCAGCCTGAGTTACACTCACAGCAGCAGGAAGCACGTGCATGTGTCTTGTGACTTCAGCCTCCTGCTGGGGTCCTCTCTGGCCTGCTGCAGGTGGCCACATCCACATTGTGGCCGGCAGCTGGTGGCTGCCGCTTCTGCAGAGACTCTTCTGGTGGTTTTCCCCCAGGAAATGCACAGCTATCTTTAGATAGCTAGAGCACGAGACTGCAGGAGAGCCCTGTGGACTCAGCCTCCTGCTGCTCAGCTGGTTCAGTGCCTGCAGTGAGGAAGCAGGGCCAGAGTTTGGGGGCCAGCTCCTCCCTGATTGAACCAGACCTCACTCATGTCAAAGGGAGCCCTGCTGGGTGGGGAGACGTATTGTGCCTCTCCCCTGCACATGCAAGCCCAGATGCAATCTGGGACCTGCCTTTGAACTGCAACTAGGTTCAGTTTGTGGGGTGCCCACTTTGCCCCACCCAGCACGGCTGCTGCAGTAGGTCCCAAAACCACATGTCCTTTGAGGTGGGGCTTTCGAGTACAGTGGCAAGGCAACACAGTGCCTTGGTGGGCGTGTGCCCTGTGTGGAGTCCTCTGCAGGTCCCAGTTCAGGGTGGGGAACCGGCCACTTTACCCAGCAAAGTGCTGAGTGCCAGCCTGTCTGTCCGTCCCCTCCTCCCCAGGACTGGGGTCTCTTGGCTTTGTTTGATGCTCCCTGGCTGGTAGACCGGTCTGCAGCCAAGCACCTGTTACAGTAACCGTTGGGTGGGACTGGAGGTTTCTCTTTCGCTTGTTCAGGCCCTGCCTTCACTTCCTGTTTCTCCCGCCTGCAGAGAGTCTCTGCTTCCCCAGCACAAGGCATGCAGCCACAGTGGCAGCCCTTGCTGTGCTCATTCATGGGAGTGGCTGCCCAGAGCCGCAGGGGCCCCACAGCAAGAAGGAGCCTGGGCATGTGAAAGAGCAGAGTTTAAAACGCCTGACTCCCACCACCTGGGGTATTCCAGTCTCCCTCATTCTACTGCTGTGAAGCAATACCAGCCCACAGACCGGCAGGGCCGCCGCCTCGTAGCCCTGGTCTGCAGCCCCTGCTATTCCAGCTCTCCCACTCCTGAGCAGTTGGCCCCAGTTGTCTGTGCAGAGATTTTTGTTGCAAGACGGAAAGAACCAAATTCCCCTCAATCCAAGAGGTTACTGTGTAAAGCCATAGGCCTCACTCCCTGTGTTGGTGCGTCCCGTTGCTCTCACCCTAACTCACTACAGGAACTTGTGTGGTCTGTGTTCCTGTCACCACTATGCCTCTATCCCACCAACTCTTGGCCCGTTGTTTAAAGCAGCCAAATAGCTGTCTGTGTAACTACCTGAGACTGGCCTGACTCTTGTGGAGTACACAGAGAGCAGCAAACCATCCAAGGTCCCTTTGCTCCGAGAAAGTCCTGCAGAGGCTGTGAAGGGAAGGAGTTACTTCTAGTCCATTAGAACAAACCATTATTACAAGGAAGAGACTTGCATTCTGTAACCCAGGAAGACCCAGTGCCTACCAGTAGCATGACCAGATGTCCCGATTTTATAGGGACAGTCCTGATATTTGGGGCTTTTTCTTATATAGGCTCCTATTACCCCCCCATCCCCATCCCGATTTTTCACACTTGCTATCTGTCAGTACCTACCTGTCAGTAATGTTCCTTGGAGCAGTGTCTCGGGGGCTTGGCAGAGAGCTTGAAAATGCATATGATGCTATGAGCCCTTGGTGTGAGGTTGCCCCAGTGCAGGATGGGCTGACAGATGCCCGGGCAGGAGAGCAGGTAACGAAATCCAACCGCAGCTGGGATGCTCAGAGGAAGACAGCTGCTTTTGGGATTCCGTTGCCCGCTGTCACGCTATCGAGTGGGCAGGTGGGTATCTGGTGCAACAATCCCCAGGAACCAGGCCCAGCAGAAAAGTCCATCTTCAGATTCCTGGGGTGGGTGTAGAGCAACAGGCTAACACCATGTAAAATAGCACGGCTACGACAGCACTGCAAACAGTCAAACCGTCCGTGGGATACACCAAGGAGCGGACGATCACTTACCACAGCTGCCAACAGCGGGACCCACATGAGGGAGCGTTGAGACTGTCTTGAACTCACCGAGCAGCCTCTTCCCAGGGTCTACAAGCCCGCAGCAGATCACTGTAGGAAGAGGAACTCCTCCAGAATCAAGGCCTCATGAGCATGGTTAGTTAATGCTGCAGACCTATCACCGTCATGCAAACTAGCCATAGAAACTGTGTACATGGAGCAGAGAAGCCTCTGATCCCAGCCGAGGGGCCGAGGAACGGAGCCGCCCTACTCACTGCTGGAGCTGTGATCTGCTGCGACTTCAGAAGCTAAGCTTCTCTGCGCAGGGTCAGTCGCTGGGTTTTAGAAATCCAGGGAGTGGCAATAAGTGGTGATGTAAAGTGGTGCTCATCCCTTGGAGTCATTAGTGAGCCCAGTGTGTGACCATGATCCTATGGGGCATGGACTGCTGGAGGTGTCCTCTTTCCAGTAAGACCTGCCCAAGGGCCTGGCCATGCAGGGTTATTAAAGATCGCCTGGCGTGTGTCCTGGCCAAAGCAGCATGTGGGTAATTACGTTCTGCTAAATTCCTTTTGCCCTTTCTGTTCGATAAGGGATTCTTCTTCACTCCCCCCTGCTAAGCTGGTGCTGGGTGCTGTTAGAGAGTTTCTGTGCTCCACCCCAGAGGGAGCTGCATTCTGATGGTGGGTATAGTAATCTCTGTGAGCACATGCATGGTTTGTAAGGGATTGGCGTAGGGAAGGAGCTGTAGGGATACAATTGTAATGGGGGGAGAGGGATCTTGCAGCAGCTCCACTCCCTGCAGGAGGCTCCACAAAGAACAGGGCAGAATCACTGGCTATGGGGCAGAGGCCAGCCAGTGCAGTGCTGGAAGAGGTTCTGGTGGGGGAGTCAGTGTGTTGGTGGCAAGAAGAGGCTGGTACCGGCGCTGCTGGCCTGGCCCTGCTCCCAACAGGAGGGGCTCTGAACAGAATGGCTGAAGCTGCAAAGCTAGACAGCAGAGAACAAAGAGCTCACCTGGAGGTTGGTTGGGTGGTCCAGCCCTTTCCTAAGGAAGGAGCATCTGGCATTGTAGGAGAGGCTTGTTTAATGCCTGGAAACCCGAGACAGCCCCCCCATCCCCACCCCCAGTCCTTTCATCCTCGCTTAGGCACCTGTGGCTCCTGCTGATGGCGAGGGAGGGGGCCCAGGGGTGCTCAGCACCTCACACAGGCTGGCTGGCTCACACAGGGCGGGGAGACGCAGCCAGGGCTGCCAGTTTGAGCTGGGCAGCGGGAGTCAGGGTTCAGCTGCCGGTTGCTGAGCACACAGCCAGCCCCAGGGAGCAGCACCAGCGCTGGTAGAAGGAGGGTCTGTGAGGGGGGTTAAAGGGAAAGGGGGGTGACGAGCCCAGAGGAATTCCTGACCTGGCATCTCTTCTCTTCTGCGCCTCTCTGAATGTTTCACAATCCGTCGCTAGCAAGGTGTGACCAGCCCTGATGACCACATGCTGCTCTGGCCTGCAGGCCACTGGCCCTCCACTCAGTAAGGGGAGCCAGCTGGTTGTGCCCTCAGTCGGGTCTCTGGGGGAGTCCCCTGCTGCACATGGAGGGAGGCGCAGGAAGTGAAGTTGCTCCCCCTCCCCCACGTGCCCAGGGTAATTCCAGGGCAGGCTCTGAAAAGGGGCACAAAGTCAGCTGTGACCAGTGCCCGGACTCCTCAGCAGTGAGTCACAGCCACAAGCTGGCACAAGATAGGGCTTGGCTCTGGGAAAGATGGCGCTTGGAGTCGGCTCTGCCCTGGACCGTCTGTGCCACCCCGAAGGCTCCGGCGCTGCCTCTGAGTGGTCGTGGGAGGCCTGGGTTGGCGCTGACAGGGGCTGTGGAATGCCAGGGGCCTGAGTCCGAGCCTCAGGGCCTGTGAACAGTCGGGCCTGTGAACACTGGCTGGCCTCCATGCGGCTCGATGTCAGTGGTGAGTCCCCTAGGTTTAGTGACAGGAGCGTGGTTTCAATGGGCAATGCTAGTGCCAATCCCAGTGCGTCGGGGGTGAGAACTGCCCTGGGACGTACACTACCAGCAGCACTGTCAGCAGGAGCCCGGAGTGCCATGGAGCCAGTTCCAGCAGGATCCCCTCCCGCAGTCCTTGGGCGCTGTGGCTGGGGTGAAGGATGCAGGGGAGGACAGTGGGTTCTGCCCGGAGTGGCTGGGGGCCATGCTAATCATGGGTTATTACTTGGGTGACAGTGTTGGCTGGAGATGTGGGCATGGTGCAAATACCTAGGGAGAGACACCCCAAGATTCTCTCTGCCAGCACCCACTGCCACCGTGCCCCCGCTTCTTTGCACCCTCCTCCCCCTCAGCTCTCTCCAGGCCCCCTGGCGCTGCCCGCTCCCCTTCCCCCTCACAGGCACTGGGACGGCAGGCTCTAGTGCAAATGTTAGCAAGCTCAGTGGGGCGGGGCAGACAGGCACTGAGGAGCCACATCTGCCCAGATTGCACCCCCCCAGTCCTGCTTCTCTTCCGGCACAGACCAGTCCTTGCCTGGCTTCCTGCTGTGTCCCAGGACTCCCTCAGCCCTGCCAGGAGAGGGCACCACTCCCAGTCCTGCTCAGGTGGCACTCACCAGACAGAGAAGCTGCCTCCTTAGTGGAGCTTCTCTGCAAACCCCCCTCCCCTGACAAGCTGGCGCTGCCTGGCCCCTAAGGTCTGGGGAGGGCCTGCCCGGCTAGGTGAAGCGAGGCAGCCTGTCTCCTTGGTCTGCGTTGTGCCCTGGCCCACTGCTGAAGTACCTACAGCTTGGGCCACCCGTCCCCAGCCCAGTGCAGCCAGGCTGAAAAGCGCAGAGGGTCAAATTGCAAATACCTAATTGTTATTCATCTGTCACTGGATCCTCCCAGGACCCTTCCCTGTAACCCCCCCCCCCCAGCAGGAACACTGGGCCAGGGACGGTGGGTGTGTGGGACAGGTGGGACATGGGGAGGCAGCTAAACACACATACACCGCTCCCTATCTAATCCCCCAATGGCATCAGTCCGGCTGCAGGCTCTTTGGAGCAGGGGCTCTGCCACCTATTTGCAACTCTGGAGTGCTGTATAACTAAGACACCATCACTGTAACCTGGGCCCCATCTCTGCCTGCCCCAGTGCAACAGGGTCAGGCAACCTTGCCCCCTCAAGCCAGTCCCCTCCGCTGTGCGTTCTCTCTCTGTCACCTGCCTTCGAAGCCCCCTCCCTGCTCTCTGCTGGCTGGGCCTTTCCCCACGGTGGGGCTGAGCGCTCTTGGCAGGCAGAGCAACTGCAAGGAGGAAATGCTTGTGGGGAGCTGAGGAGATGGGAAACAGGAACTGGAGAGTCAGTGGTGTGTGGGGCAGAGGGGAATCCAGACCAGCAACAGTAGCTTTGACACACTTTTCATGTGAGCTAGCTGCAGCTTGCAGCGACAGAGGAAAGCGCACGGCGTGGCAGCATGCACAAGTTCACAGCACTAGCTGCAAGGGTGCTCACGGTGTGGGCGGGATGGGGGCAGGAGAGCTTGGGGGAGAGCCTGGCTACTCTGGTCCCAGACTCTCCCAGCAGGGGGCACTGTGGGGGGGGGGCAGGAGTGCCAGCCATGCGGGAAGCTCCCGGCTACTCTAGCCCCACCCTCTCCCAATGGGGGGAACGGTGGGGAGCTGCTGGCTACTCCAGTTCTGGCCTGTCTCAGCAGGGCATGCCCGACAAAGACAAGTGTCCAGCGCTTAGCGGGGTGCTGGGGCTCAAGCAGTTTTTTTACTTTCGTAACGGACGCGCCAGGCACAGAGGTGCCGGGGCTCTGAGCTGCCCGGCCTGGAGGTGCCGGGGCTCTGAGCTGCCCGGCCTGGAGGTGCCGGGGCTCTGAGCTGGCACAAATTAAGCCCTGCAAGTGCCTGCGTTGGTAAAGTGTTCAGCAGGTCCCTCTCTCAGTTCCAAGGGTCAGAAGTGGGGCTAGGCTGGGAACCTTCCCCAGGGGAATTCCAGCCCAAGGGAGGAGTGACTAAGCTAGTGGTGTCTCCCTAGCTCCGTGTATCCCAAGCGGTGGGTCACAAGAAGGTTTTAGAGGGGTTGCCGTGTCCGGGGCTGGATTAACCTGTCACCGGGCCCTGGCCTAGGCAAACACACTTCTGTTGGAGGGGAGGCCCCAGGGTCGGACTCGTGGCCAGGCCAAACCCTGTGCAGCACTCTGACCCCGAGCACCAGGTCACAGTGCAGGGAGCCAGGGTAGCAGGTTAATCAAAGCCCTCCCGTCCCCTTGCCCGGGGGCACTGGCTTCCCAACCTGGGCACAGGTAGGTGGGCAGCCTGCGTGCTCCTCGCTCCGATTCATTTCCGCCATTTTGCCCGGGCTCCCCGCCATGGGCCACACCCCAGCTGTGGTGCTGACAGCTTCCTCCTGCCCCCAGACACATGGCAGGGCCAGCCCAGGGGCACTTGGGATGCGTCCGGCTCCTCCACCCCTCAGTCGGTTGCTCAGTCAGGAGCCCTGAACACCCCCGGGGCACAGGGAGCAAATAGGAAATCCTCAGGGCGGGATTCAAACCTGCACCGCAGCAAGTGGCTGGACAGGGTCAGGGGTCAAATGCCAGCCCCCGGCTGTGCCAGTCAAGTGCAGCTCTCCCAGCCAGGGCACCAGCTCCCTCCTCTCACCTGCCAGTCCTGAGGGCGGGAGTGTTGTCCTGTGCAGCCGTCCTCAGCCTGTGCCAGGTTCGGGAGCTTTCCCCAGCCCCCCGGGTAGGACTGGAGGCTGCGCGGGGTCCTCTGGGCACCAGGCTCCCCCGCTGCGCCCCAGCCCCCCACAGAATGCTGCATGGGGCCGGAGGCAGCCCAGCGGGGCAGGAGGCAGCCTGGCAGGGCAGGGCAGGGCAGGGCAGGCCTGCAGCCAGGGCTGCCAGCTGAGCGTGGAGTCCGCTTGGGTGGCCCCAGGCTGCCCAGAGGCAGAGGCAGGGCTGGGGGGGGAGGCGGGCTCCTTCCCTCCCTCTCCAGCCGGTGCCTGTCCCTGCTTGCCAGGCTGCCCCTCCAGCTCTGGCTGCTTTATGCAGAGACGCCCAAGGCGAGTCCCTCTCGGGAAGCCCAGGGCAGCCAATCATGGACTAGCCCCCCCGCCCCACACACACACACTTCCCCTTTTCAAGCAGCAGCAGTTTCACTTTTGCTATTACTCTGCCCTGTTCGCCCTGTGCTGCCTGCCGAGGCCGGGTGCAGGCTCGGGCTCCCCCAAGGGCAGGGAAGGGCAGCCCCTCGCTCTGCCTCCCTCCTGCTGTCTGTGCTGGGGGCTGGTCATCCCTGGCCGTGCCTGCCCCTCGCACAGAGCCCAACCCTTTCTGCAGTGCCTGGCCATTGCCTCAGGGCACATGCAGGGGCTGTTGGCGGCAGTGTCTCTTTCCGTGGCTTTGGCACAGTTGTGTCAGGTGCCAGGCTTTGGGTCCTGAGCCAGGACCAGGGCTGGGGATTTCCATCTGCCGCAGATGTTTACAAACCAAATGAACTGAAGGTTGTGATCCCACTGCCCCCTTGCTGGGAGCTCAGCTGGGGTGGGCCAGGGAGCACATGGGCCTGTCTCCCCAGCCCTTCAGCTGGCCTCAGCACCATTCAGCTTGGGTGATAACAGAGCCAAGCTGAGTTACACCCAGTCTAAAACCTATGTCCAGTCTGGGAATGGAGCTGGGCTGAGACAAGAAGGATGTGGAAAAATGGGAAAGCATCCAGTGGAGGGCAACAAAAATTATTTGGGGGCTGGAACACATGACTTATGAGGAGAGGCTGAGGGAGCTGGGATTGTTTAGTCTGCGGAAGAGAAGAATGAGGGGGGATTTGATAACTGCTTTCAACTACCTGAAAGGGGGTTCCAAAGAGGATGGATCTAGACTGTTCTCAGTGGTAGCTGATGACAGAACGAAGAGGAATGGTCTCAAGTTGCAGTGGGTGAAGTTTAGGTTGGATATTAGGAAAAACTATTTCACTAGGAGGGTGGTGAAGCACTGGAATGCTTTACCTAGGGAGATGGTGGAATCGCCTTCCTTAGAGGTTTTTAAGGTCAGGCTTGACAAAGCCCTGGCTGGGATGATTTAGTTGGGATCGGTCCTGCTTTGAGCAGGGGGTTGGACTAGATGACCTCCTGAGTTCCCTTCCAACCCTGATATTCTATGTTCCTTTAACCCCCACCATGGCCATTGCCAAGTATTTGTGCTGCCACGATTCTGCACATAGCTGAAAGCCTCTTCCCATGTCGGCCTCCCCACCCCCTGGGGGGATAGACTCTGCCATGGGACTGCTGAGATCCATGATCAAGGGTCGCATGGTAACCTACAACCATGCTCTCGCCAAGTGCCTTCCCAAGAGCTCCCCCCCCCCCCCCCCGTGCTGCCGGGTCCGGTGGGCCAGGGTCACTGTCACCAAGTCGCTGGGCCTTCAGGGTTTGAGGTTGGGTCGTTCTTGCAGCTGCCAGGGCCCCACTTACCTAGCCAGTCGGGAAGCTGAAGTGTGCATGTACTGTGTATGTGGCCATCAGGAGCCTTTGTTCCCAAGAGGCAAAGTGAGCCATAGGCTGGGCTGGAGACGTGGAGATGGCGGGAGGGTGAGTCAGCAGGGAACACGGATCTAGGGGGACTTCTACACTGAACCTGACACAGTGGTCCACTCCACTCCTGCTGTCTGAATGCTCTGGGCTGGCTTCGCTCCCATTCTTGTCCACAACTAGGAGCCACCAGTGGGATGCACCCATGAAAAAGGCTAATGCAGTCCTAGGTGAGGTATTTCCAGCAGAGACAGGGAAGTGTTAATACCTTGTACAAGGCACAGGGGAGACCTCATCTGGAATGCTAGGTGCAGTTCTGGTCTCCCGTGTTTACAAAAGATGATTTCTAGCTGGAATGGGTGCAGAGAAGGACCACTAGGATGAACTGAGGAATGGAAAACCTGCCTTATGAGAGGGGAATCTCAGCTTGTTTAGCCTGACCAAACACAGGTGAGGGGAGAGCTGCTCGCTGTCCAGAAATCCATGCGAGGGATAACACCAGGCAGGGAGAGGAGTTATTGCAGTTGAGCGAAAGTCTCTACTGGAAATTAGGAGAGGGTTTCTAGCTATCAGAGGAGTGACGTTCTGGAGCAGCCCCCGAGGGGCGCAGTGGGGGCAGAAAACCTAACTGGCTTCGAGCCTGAGCTTGAGAAGTGTCTGGAGGGGCATGGTGTGATGGGGCTGCCTACGATGGCAGGGAGCCGCTCTGCAACTGCTAGCAGGAAATATCCCAATGCCCGGAGATGGGACACGAGCTGGGGAGGGCTCTGGGTTACTGCAGACAGTTCTCTCCCAGGTGGCTGGCTGCTGGGTCTTGCCCATGTGCTCAGGGTCTAACCAATCGCCAGGTCTGGGGTCAGGAAGGAACTTTCCCCTGGGTGAGCTTGGCAGAGACCCTGGGGGAGTTTCGCCTTCCCCGGCAGCATGGGGCACAGGGCACTGGCTGTTTTGAGTTCGTGTCAACGGTGGATTCTCACTGGAAGGTTTTAAATCTGGATTTGAGGATGTCAGTGACTCAGCCAGAGGCTGGGGTTGATCCCTGGAGGGGGTGGGTGAGGCTCGGTGGCCTGCACCATGCAGGGGATCCATCCCTGTGTAACACTGAGGAACGAGGGGAAGGGGGAGAATGGGACAGCACCACTGCCAAAGCCTGAGTCAGAGGAGGGCATCCTTGTATTTAGGGCACTGGCCTGGGACCCCCAAAGTCTGCGTTCAGTCCCCAGTTCTGCCCCAGGCTTCCTGTGCAACCTTGTGCTGGTCCCTTCATAGTGCAGCCCCTCAGGTCTCCTCTGTGTAACATGGGGGGAGAACTGCATGCCTCACAAGGAACTTGCAGAAATGTCCTTTGGGAGGCTACCCCAGCAATGGGGCCATGGAAAGTCCTAGAAATAACTATACCCCGAGCCCGCTTGTGTACGGTGCCAGGGAAAGCAGCTGGTGTGCGGAGCCCCCAGTTGTGCTGAGCTTTCAGGGCTGGCTAATTGCAACTTGTGGCATTGGGAGAGGCGGTTCCGCCCTGGCAGGGTGTAGCCGCACAAGTCAGGGGAGGCGTCTTGAATAACACTGACAGGCAGAGAGGGACGGAAACTGGCATATGGGACCTGACCCAGCCCAGCCCTGCTGCTGTTTTACAGGGACAAGCAGGGAAACCTGAGCCCGAAATCCAAGCGGATTAGCTGGCTTGGGTTTCTGCAGTGGCTCAGGTCCAGCTTGCAGGTGTTTGGTGGGGAGGGGGTCTGCCCCCAGCTTCACCCACAGCTACTTTCCTGCTTTCCCAAAGCAGCCCTAGGCTACTTGGATCCAGTGCAAGCCCCTTGCAGACATCTTGGGGGGAGGAGGGGAGTAATGGAGGTAATTGTAATCCCCTCTTTGTCCCCACAGAGCCCAGGTGATGCCCCTCAGTCCCCAGGAGGCAGGGGAAAATATCTTTGCTGCTTCTGGAGGGGTGGGGGTGTCTGTGAGGCACAGAGAATCTGGGCCAGAGCACAGCATTGAACCCAGAGCGTTTTAGCCACAAGGACATCCTGCCTGCCTAGCCACAGCCCACAGGGCCTTGTGCTGAGCACCCGCAAAACCCACACCCCAGGGCACCCTTCTGGACATCGTGTTTCAGCCAACGTGATGCCCTCCTCCAGCTGAGTGCTAACGGGCGCCCATGCTGCAGTCAGGCAGTGCAGGCCTGTTTGCGAGAAGCCGCGGGGACTTGTACAGGCTTGCAGGTGTGTAGTGCAGTAAGGAGAGGAGGTTGGCTTTCCAGAGAACAGTTTGCAGCCAGGCCCCATTAGCCTTTCTTTGTCCTCAGTAAGGAGCGTGTTCAGCCTGTGATCAGGGCGAACTCTGCCCCTGTGCTAAGGCAGCATTGGTGTCATTGAGCAAACTGGCCTGGCTTTGGAACCAGTTTTGGTTTTGGAATGTCCTGGAGTTCTGTCGCCATCCCAGTGAGTCCCAGCGAGCAGAGCCTGGCTGCACTGTCTGCAAGGCCCCTGCCTTTTGGAGCTCGGCTCCTGGAGCTGTGACCTAATCTGCAGAAGTCCTGGGCCTGCCCCACCCATGCAGTGTCTCTGAGGTCAGGAGCTGGGCCAGCAAAGCCCACTTCTCCAGTGCAAGAGGTCCCGGCTAGCACTCAGCCCTCCTCCAAAGCTGCTTTGGCTGTCTTTACCCGTGATGCTCTGTGCCAGGGCTCTCTTCAGTTGACCATCCCTCAGGTGGGGCACTAGCCAGGGGCCAACGTTGAGCCCCCAGCCCATCTCCCCTCTGACAACTGCGAGGCCAGCTTGGAAGTGATCTGTGCAACCATCTGCCAGCACCGCCCTGGGAGGGGACAAGCCGGCTCTGCTCTGCTGAGGCTGAGAGACTCATTGTCCATTAATTGACACCTGGGAAAAGCCCCCTGGTCCCCAGGGGCAGGTGCTTTCCAGCAGCCCTGGCACTTGGCTCAGCCCCACCCTAGTGAGGGCTCAGGTGTGGGGGAAGCAGTGCCAGGTCCCGGGGTAGGGGGACTAGTGAAATCCACTCCAGGCTCCTCCTCTACTCTGGCCAAGCAGACACCTGGGGGGCTTGCAGGGAAGGCTGCAGGCCCCATGTCTGAGCAGCCCTGATGCTGCCGTTTGGCTGCAGGGGCCTGACCATGCCACAGCAACCCTGGCCTGGGCTTGGGGAGCACCACAGCCCCCCAGTGCATAGGGGTCCCACGCCCCAGCACACCATGAAGGGACTGGGAGAATGTGCAGAGTGGTAGTGGGGTGCCTGGAACAGAGCAGTGGGGCTCGGGGTGGGGGCCGGCACGGAGCAGTGGGGCTGGGGGCAGGTGGGGCTGGCGCGGAGCAGTGGGGCTGGGGGCAGGTGGGGCCGGCACGGAGCAGTGGGGCTGGGGGCAGGTGGGGCCGGCACGGAGCAGTGGGGCTGGGGGCAGGTGGGGCTGGCGCGGAGCAGTGGGGCTCGGGGTGGGGGCCGGCACGGAGCAGTGGGGCTGGGGGCAGGTGGGGCTGGCGCGGAGCAGTGGGGCTTGGGGTGGGGGCCGGCACGGAGCAGTGGGGCGCAGGGGCCGGCAGACCCTGGGCAGCACCAAGCGCTCCCGAGCCCAGCGGGGAGCTCCCAGCGCCGGGCAGCAGGGGGCAGCAGCGCGAGCGGCGGCAGGGCCCGGCCGGCCGCTCTTCCCGCCGCGCTGCTCCTCGGCAGCGTCTGCAGGCCGCGTAAGCGGGGCTCGTGCAGCTGGGGCCTCTCCCCCGCCGGTGCCCCTCCCTCCCGACCCGCAGCCCCCCCCCGCTCCCCCCGCCGGTGCCCCTCCCTCCCGACCCGCAGCCCCCCCCCGCCGGTGCCCCTCCCTCCCGACCCGCAGCCCCCCCCCCGCTCCCCCCGCCGGTGCCCCTCCCTCCCGACCCGCAGCCCCCCCCCGCCGGTGCCCCTCCCTCCCGACCCGCAGCCCCCCCCCGCTCCCCCCGCCGGTGCCCCTCCCTCCCGACCCGCAGCCCCCCCCCGCCGGTGCCCCTCCCTCCCGACCCGCAGCCCCCCCCCGCTCCCCCCGCCGGTGCCCCTCCCTCCCGACCCGCAGCCCCCCCCCCGCTCCCCCCGCCGCTGCCCCTCACTCCCGACCCGCAGCCCCCCCCAGCTCCCCCCGCCGCTGCCCCTCACTCCCGACCCGCAGCCCCCCCCGCTCCCCCCGCCGCTGCCCCTCCCTCCCGACCCGCAGCCCCCCCCCGCTCCCCCCGCCGCTGCCCCTCCCTCCCGACCCGCAGCCCCCCCCCCGCTCCCCCCGCCGCTGCCCCTCCCTCCCGACCCGCAGCCCCCCCCCGCTCCCCCCGCCGGTGCCCCTCCCTCCCGACCCGCAGCCCCCCCCCCCGCCGGTGCCCCTCACTTCCGACCCGCAGCCCCCCCCGCTCCCCCCGGCCGGTGCCCCTCACTCACGACCCGCAGCCCCCCCCAGCTCCCCCCGCCGGTGCCCCTCACTCCCGACCCGCAGCCCCCCCCAGCCCCCCCCGCCGGTGCCCCTCACTCCCGACCCGCAGCCTTCCCCGCAGCCCCCCCCGCCGGTGCCCCTCACTCCCGACCCGCAGCCCCCCCCAGCTCCCCCCGCCGGTGCCCCTCACTCCCGACCCGCAGCCCCCCCCAGCTCCCCCCGCCGGTGCCCCTCACTCCCGACCCGCAGCCTCCCCCGCAGCCCCCCCCGCCGGTGCCCCTCACTTCCGACCCGCAGCCCCCCCCGCTCCCCCCGCCGGTGCCCCTCACTCCCGACCCGCAGCCCGCCCCCCGCTCCCCCCGCCGGTGCCCCTCACTCCCGACCCGCAGCCCGCCCCCCGCTCCCTCCGGCCGGTGCCCCTCACTCACGACCCGCAGCCTCCCTCGCAGCCCCCCCCGCCGGTGCCCCTCACTCCCGACCCGCAGTCCCCCCCGCTCCCCCCGGCCGGTGCCCCTCACTCCCGACCCGCAGACCCCCCCCAGCTCCCCCTGCCGGTGCCCCTCACTCCTGACCCGCAGCCCCCCCCCCCGCTCCCCCTGGCTGGTGCCCCTCACTCCCGACCCGCAGCCCCCCCCCCGCTCCCCCCGCCGGTGCCCCTCACTCCCGACCCACAGCCCGCCCCCCGCTCCCCCCGGCCGGTGCCCCTCACTCACGACCCGCAGCCCCCCCCGCCGGTGCCCCTCACTCCCGACCCGCAGACCCCCCCCCAGCTCCCCCCGCCGGTGCCCCTCACTCCCGACCCGCAGCCCCCCCCCCAGCTCTCCCCGGCTGGTGCCCCTCACTCCCGACCCGCAGCCCCCCCCCAGCTCTCCCCGGCTGGTGCCCCTCACTCCTGACCCGCAGCCTCCCCCCAGCTCTCCCCGGCCGGTGCCCCTCACTCCCAACCTACAGCCCCCGCTACCCCAGCCCTGGGCTCCTCCCGCCAGTGCCCCTCCATCCACCCCCACAGTGCTCCGTGGTTCAGCCCAGGGCTCTCCACACAGCTGGCGCTGGTGGTTTCTCCGTGTGCTGGGGTTGCCAGCTGCGGCCCCAGGCGGGCTGTGAGCAGGCGTCCCGCGGCTCTGCCCTGACCCCTCTCTCCCTCTCATTGCAGCAGGATGGTTCTGGCCTCCGTGAGGATGCTCTGCCGCGGGGGCTTAGCTCCTAGCTGGAGGCTGGCAGCTGCCAGGAGAGCCCCGGACTGGTAAGGTCGGGAGCGCCCCGTGGGGCCCAGCACCACGTCTCCCTGGATTTCCCTTGGCCCAGCGCAGGCCTGACCTCCCTCTGCCTGGGAGAGGCCGTCCTCAGCAGCTAGCAGAGCCTGTCCACTGTGGTGAATGAGGCCAGGTCCAGGCTGACCGGTGCTCTAGCTGCAAGACAGAGCTGGCCAGTAATGCCCATGGCCCCTCTTACCCAGGCCCAGCTGCTGCTCCTGCACTCAGTCCCTGCGTGGTGGGGCTTGAGCTGGCCACTCAGAGGCTGTCTGGGAGCCTTCGTCAGCCCTGCGGTTATGAGGCCCTTCACAGCAGTAGGGGAGCCAGCCACCATGCACAGTGGGGGGAGGTCTCTGCCCGAGGGGGACTGCGGGTGAGGAAGCGAAGTCTTGGGGCTTTTGGCTGGTGGGTCTCAGTCAAGCCTTCCTGTGACAGGCAGCCTCGCCGGGGTCACCGCCTCACCCCTGCAGATGACGAGCTTTACCAGAAGACAACGCTGAAGGCGCTGGAGCGGGAATCCTCCAGCATGATGTTCATAGACAGCTACAGCAGCCGGGGCTTCACCATCAATGGGGACAAGGTGGTGGGGCCCTGCGCCATCATCCCACGTGCCATCCTGCAGTGGAATGTGAGTGCCCCAGGGGTCCTCCCCCTCCCCACAGGGCCTGGGCCTTCAACTCCCCACTGTGTTGAGCTCCCAGGCCTGGGGCAGTGGAGTTCCCCATGCCCAGGTGGCCAGTCCAGTCCTGGGGGTAGGTGTGTGGGAGACCCAGGGAGCTAGGCCTGGTTGGGAACATGTCCGTCACTTTGACTCTTCCCTGCCCCCAAGGGGGTGTGCAGGTGGTTTGACCTGGACCTCCCTGGCTGTGTGTTGAAACCTGCCCAGTCAAGGCAGCAGCAAGCTCTAGGGGCAGGTTGCTATTGGACTAGTGTGGGCGTGATGGTTCAGTGGGGCATCTCCCCCATGCAGGGCACAGACTGCCTTCCAAGCCAGGTGGCATTGTGAGCAGGAGAGGTGCACAGGGAGGTGTCTTGTCTCTGAGTGTCCTTTCTTTCCTTCAGGTTGGCTCTTACCAGGACATCACCGAGGAGAGCCTGGTACTGTTCCGGCTGCTGGAGCCGAGAATAGGTAGGTTGGAGGCGCAGAGACGAGCCGGGCACTGGGTGGGTGTGCTGGTCCCCAGAGCGAGCCAGGAGCAGGGGCTGCACTGGCCAAGCCACACTTCTGACCTGCCCATGGCATGTGCTGGCACATGTCCTGCTACCCTGCCCTTGTCTGAGCCAAAGCAGAACTTCCCCTTCCCCAGACACTGCCCAGCAATGAGTATCGGGAGTGGGGCAGCCAGGCTGGGGTTACTCTGTGTCTTACAAGGCTGTGGCCACTGTAGTCTGAATGGACAGATGGGGCTGTGGCTGGGGGAGGGACTGGCCAGCGCCAGGATGGCTGTACTGGTTGTGTGCTGTGGCTGAAGCTGTAGGTGCTGAGCACCCACCACAATGTGGGGCGGGCGAGGGGCAGGGCTGGGTTTCGCCATGGGGCTAACACAGCCTCTCTCCCCTGGGCTTGTCTCTTGCTACTAGAAATCCTGGTGCTGGGCATGGGGGACAAGGTGGAGCGGCTGGAGCCCGACGTCCTGAAGTTCATGAGGGAATGTGGAATCGCTGTGGAGGTGCAGGACACGGTAGGGGGGACATGCTGGGAACATGAGTGAAGCTGAGCAGACTTGCCAGGCCCCTACCTCAGGGCTGTCTGCAGCAGCTCAGAATATCTGTTCAGGAAGCCCAGAACAAGGGGCATGTTCCGAGGCGAAGGTAACCACTCCTCCCCCAGGCCCTGCCCTATGCATTGGCCCCTTGCTCAGATGGGTGGAGGCCGCCAGGGAGTGTGAAGCATGACCTAGTTACTGGGCCCCCTAACACATCATTTCGCCGGACTGTGCAATGGCAGCATCCCTGTGATCATGCGCACAGCTCTGCAATGGTTGTGGGCCTGGGCACATGCTGGGACAGGGCATCTGTGCCTTGGTGGCTATTTGCTTGAGATGCAGTCCTGCCAACATGAGCTGAACCCTCAGGTGCACTGACAGGCATGGAACTCTGTTCCCTGCACCATAGACCCTGGGCTAATGATCACGTGTCTAGTGGTGAAAGGCAGGCCTGGGGGTATGTGGGCTTCTTCTCCCCTGCTTCCAGGAAGACAGGGGCTTAGGTAAATGTTCCACATGGCCAAGGGCTGTGCATTAGTCATTGATGGTTTCTGGGCCTCTGCCTTCTCTTTCACAGCCTAACGCTTGTGCAACGTTCAACTTCCTGACAAGTGAGGGTCGGGCAACTGCAGCTGCCCTCATTCCCCCCCGTGCTGTTGGAGCCCTGAAGTAGAAGCAGCTGAGCCCCTGTGGCAGGACATGATACTGGCCCTTGGGAACGCCACCCACACCTGGGGTGGGACAGGGCCTGGAAACAGAACATGAACTGTTACTAGAAAGGAGAAAATGGTTCAGAATAAACTGTGACCATCTGTGCAGGGTCATGGGTGTCTGTCTGAACTGCTGGGCCTGGCCCCTCACTCAGGTGGGGGCTTGCTGCTAGGGACTATGCAAAAGAAGATAAGGGCTGCAGGGGCAGCTACCCCCATGTTGGTGCAGAACTGTTCCTGGAACAGGCTGTAGCCCTGACTCAAAGCCTCTCTGTCCCTGGGCCCAGGAATGCTAGTGGCAGGACCTGCCCTGAGCTGGGCTGAAACTCCTCTTGCCACCCGCTGCCTTATTAGGACCTGCCCCTTCCACTCTGCTTTTGGGCAGCCTAGCATGAGAGGTTCTGAGCAGGCTGCAGCTGGATCGTGGCTCAGCTGGGTTTTGAAGGGGTACCTGCCCTAGAAGTTCCTCCACTTGGCAGTAGAAAACCCTCATGAGGCACTCGAGCAAGCTGTGGTGGTCAGGCTGAGAGCAGCAGGGATTTACAGGACAGACAGGGCCTGGAATTGTGACTGGAGTACATGGGGGCAATGGTTGCTCTCACAAAAAAGAGCAAATTCAGAGACCAGCAACAAAACCAGCTTAAGGGGTGAGAGTGACAGCATCACTCCTCAAACAGCACATGGGACAGGAGTCGGGGACTGCAACCTGGGGAAAGGAGGCCTGAGGTGGTGAGACTGAGAAAGGCAGACAAGTCCCACCTCTTTTCTTTTATTGTAACATATGTCCAACGCAGGCCGGGGCCTGAGTCCTGCTGCCCCCATGGCATCGGGAGCCCTGGACGGATGTCTTCACAGGGAAGGAGAACAGCTGCTGAACCCAGGAAGCAGCAGGTGCTTGCAGGATAATGGCACTTCTGTGAAAGGAGCAGCTCAGGTGCATGGCAGCTGAGTGCTGCAGAGCAGCAAGGTGCTGAGTACAGGCACAGACCCTCCTTCAGAAGAGGCGCTTCTCATATCTAAAGGGACAGGAAATAGTTAGCCATGGGCACTGGCCCCTCTAACTCTAGGCCTGCCCAGCCCAGCACACAGACCCCTGCTAGCAGAGGGGGGACACATACAGAGCTGGGCCTGGTGGCCCCAGGAGTAGTACACCAGAGGTCCTCTCTGCTGGGACAGTCAGTTGCAGTAGATCTGCTCTGTTAGGAGAATCCAAGGCCAGTGCAATCATGGAACAGCTCTGGCTGCTACAAACAGGGAAGCCAGTAACCATCCCCCCCAAAAAACAGCCCAGCTCACTGCAAGCCAATGAGCATGTACCACTGCGATGCAGCATGTACCACTGCATACAGGGACAGCAAGGGCAAGGCCAACAGCATTAGACGTGTGCTGGGCCACATCCAACAGTGTTTGGAGCCACCAAGAGCCCAGTGAAGGGCAGCACTGGCAGGACTTACGAATGGAGGCCGTGAACTCCTCCTTCCACTTGGGCAGATGTTGTTCTCTTTTCAAACTTCAGTTCTCCCGAGTACATCATGGCTCTGCCAAGGGAAAGCAGATTGGGGTCAGGCTCCCCCAGGCTGCAGCTAGAAGGCCTCTGGCCCTCAGTGTGCCATGAGGAGCTGCAGGACTGGGGAGAGACTGTACTGTGCAGTGGGGCAAGGAGATTTCACACCAACTGCAGCACAGGAAGAGCAAGGCTTTGCCTCCTTTCCCCTCCATTTCTGGCAGGAGCAGAGCCAGGCAGCCAGCTCCAGCACCTCCCTCAGTAAGACTGCCCGGGCAGTCTGCAAAGGGCAGTGCTCTCCCTCCCAGCACAACTCCTCCAGGGTGTGCCCACTGGGGACTGAGAGGAGAGAAGGGGCTCCAGCTCAGTTGCGCCACAGAGATCAGGGTCTATGAGACATGGTGGGCCTTGACTACAAGCTGCAAGAAGCCAGATACCAGACACTAGCTTAGGGATGACAAGATGAGCTCCATGGAGGCACTGAGGATTAGCTGAGCGCACACGCGGGGAGGTGTCTTACCTGACTTGGGTCAGACTCTTGGCACCGATATCCTGACAGGAGTGCTGGATCCCAGCGATCAGGTACGGGATGAACTTGTGGATAGAACCTTTGTCTTGCACTGCACCAGAGACCCCCTGGGCCACTTTAATTTTATCTGTCTCACTGTGGATGGTTGAAAACAAAAGGCCTGTGGAACAAACCCGACCTGGCAGGCTAAGGCAGTGATCTCACAGACTCAGGGACCTATTGCCTCTCATGCCAGGTCTCTCCTACCTGAAGTATCGGGTCTGGCTGCCCAAGTTCTTGTCCATAGCATCCAATGATCCCATTCCCCGGTATTTCTTCAACCTAATTCCGTCCGAGAAGAAGTACTCTCCAGGGGCTTCCGTGGTTGCAGCCAGGAGAGAGCCCATCATCACTAAAGTCAGTGAGAAGATTAGTGACAGCTCAGGGAGCAGGAGGGGGGCGTGCAATGCTCATTGTGGAGATGCAGCAGGTGAGCTTACATTGGAGCAAGGCTTTTGTTCAGCCACTGGGGGGAAGGGGAGGGGCAGAGCCTGCATCTTAGGAGGGGGGCAGCCTGACCCTGTGATCTGAACAAACAGTGAAATCTAAGTACACTATGTCCACTGGATCATAGAATATCAGGGTTGGAAGGGACCTCAGGTCATCTAGTCCAACCCCCTGCTCAAAAGCAGGACCCATCCCCAATTAAATCATCCCAGCCAGGGCTTTGTCAGGCCTGACTTTAAAAACTTCTAAGGAAGGAGATTCCACCACCTCCCTAGGCAACGCATTTCAGCGTGTCACCACCCTCCTAGTGAAAAAGTTTTTCCTAATATCCAATCTAAACCTCACCCACTGCAACTTGAGACCATTACTCCTTGTCCTGTCATCTGCTATCACTGAGAATAGTCTAGAACCATCCTCTCTGGAACCCCCTTTCAGGTAGTTGAAAGCAGCTATCAAATCCCCCCTTATTCTTCTCTTCCGCAGACTAAACAATCCCAGCTCCCTCAGCCTCTCCTCATAAGTCACGTGTTCCAGACCCCTAATCATTTTTGTTGCCCTTCGCTGGACTCTTTCCAATTTATCCACATCCTTCTTGTAGCGTGGGGCCCAAAACTGGACACAGTACTCCAGATGAGGCCTCACCAATGTCGAATAGAGGGGGACGATCACATCCCTCAATCTGCTCGCTATGCCCCTACTTATACATCCCAAAATGCCATTGGCCTTCTTGGCAACAAGGGCACACTGCTGACTCATATCCAGCTTCTCGTCCACTGTCACCCCTAGGTCCTTTTCCGCAGAACTGCTGCCTAGCCATTCGGTCCCTAGTCTGTAGCTGTGCATTGGGTTCTTCCGTCCTAAGTGCAGGACCCTGCACTTATCCTTATTGAACCTCATCAGATTTCTTTTGGCCCAATCCTTCAATTTGTCTAGGCCCCTCTGTATCCTATCCCTGCCCTCCAGCGTATCTACCACTCCTCCCAGTTTAGTATCATCCGCAAATTTGCTGAGAGTGCAATCCACACCATCCTCCAGATCATTTATGAAGATATTAATAAATAGAAATGAAGGGATCCCCCTTGTCCACATGTTTGTTGACCCCCTCAAAGAACTCTAATAGATCAGTAAGACACGATCTCCCTTTACAGAAACCATGCTGACTTTTGCACATCAATTTATGTTCTTCTATGTGTCCGACAATTTTATTCTTTACTATTGTTTCAATTAATTTGCCTGGTACTGATGTTAGACTTACCGGTCTGTAAGTGCTGGGATCACCTCTAGAGCCCTTCTTACATATTGGCATTACATTAGCTATCTTCCAGTCATTGTGTACAGTAGCTGATTTAAAGGACAGGTTACAAACCATAATTAATAGTTCCGCAATTTCACATTTGAGTTCTTTCAGAAGTGAATGCCATCTGGACCTGGTGACTTGTGACTGTTAAGTTTCTCAATTAATTCCAAAACCTCCTCTAATGACACTTCAATCAGTGACTATTAGATTTGTCACCTACAAAAGATGGCTCAGGTTTGGGAATCTCCCTAACATCCTCAGCCATGAAGCAAAGAATTCATTTAGTTTCTCCGCAATGACTTTATTGTCTTTAAGTGTTCCTTTTGTATCTCGATCATCCAGGGGCCCCACTGGTGGTTTAGCAGGCTTCCTGCTTCTGGTGTACTTAAACATTTTGTTATTACCTTTTGAGTTTTTGGCTAGCTGTTCTTCAAACTCCTTTTTGGCTTTTCTTTTTATATTTTTACATTTAATTTGGCAGTGTTTATGCTCCTTTCTATTTACCTCACTAGGATCTGACTTCCACTTTTTAAAAGATGCCTTTTTCATCTCTCACTGCTTCTTTTACATGGTTGTTAAGCCATGGTGGCTCTTTTTTAATTCTTTTACTGTGTTTTTTAATTTGAGATATACATTTAAGTTGAGTCTCTATTATGGTGTCTTTGAAAAGTGTCCATGCAGCGTGCAGGGATTTCACTCTAGTCACTGTACCTTTTAATTTCTGTTTAACTAACCTGCTCATTTTTGCATAGTTCTGCTTTCTGAAATGCCACAGTGTTGGGCTGTTGAGGTGTTCTTCCCACCACAGGAATGTTAAATGTTGTTATATTATGGTCACTATTTCCAAGTGGTCCTGTTATAGTTACCTCTTGGACCAGATCCTGCGCTCCACTCAGGACTAGATTGAGAGTTGCCTCTCCCCTGGTGGGTTCCTGTACCAGCTGCTCCAAGAAGCAGACATTTAAAGGATCGAGAAATGTTGTCTCTGCATTTCGTCCTGAGGTGACCTGTGCCCAGTCAATATGGGGAGAATTGAAATCCCCCACTATTATTGAGTTCTTTATTTTGATAGCCTCTCTAATCTCCCTTAGCATTTCATCGTCACTATCACTGTCCTGGTCAGGTGGTCGATAACAGATCCCTACTGTTATATTCTTATCAGAGCCTGGGATTACTATCCAGAGATTCTATGGAGCTTGTGGATTCATTTAAGATTATTTCATTTGATTGTACATTTTCTTTCACATATAGTGCCACTCTTCCCTCCCCCTCACCCAGCACAACCTCTTCTGTCCCTCCGATATATTTTGTACCCCGGAATGATTGTGTCCCACTGATTGTCCTCACTCCACCAGGTTTCTGTGATGCCTATTATATCAATAGCCTCCTTTAACACGAGGCACTCTAGTTCACCCATCTTATTATTTAGACTTCTAACATTTGTATACAAGCACTTTAAAAACTTGTCACTGTTTGTCTGTTTTTCTGATGTGTCAGATTCTTTATGTGAACGTTTCTCATCTGATCTGGCCCATACTTTATCCTCTTCCATCCCCTCCTCATGACTAAAACCTAGAGAATCTCTCTCAATAGACTCTCTTCTAAGAGAAGTCTCTGGCTGATCCACGTGCGCCTCTGCAGCTATCAGCTTCCCCCCCCATCTCTTAGTTTAAAAACTGCTCTGCAGCCTTTGTAATGTGAAATGCTGGACGGCTGGATCCACTTCGGTTTAGGTGGAGCCCATACTTCCTGTACAGGCTCCCCCATCCCAAAAGTTCCCCCAGTTCCTAATAAATCTAAACCCCTCCTCTCTACACCATCATCTCATCCACGCATTGAGACTCTGAAGCTCTGCCTGCCTACCTGGCCCTGCACGTCGAACTGGAAGCATTTCTGAGAATGCCACCATAGAGGTCCTAGATTTCAGTCTCTTTCCTAGCCCGTCTTTCCTACCGCTGGGCAAAATGGCCTAGATCACGAAGGAGCCAAGACACAGCCAGGTTTGTTTGGCACTCTGCTTAGAAGAAGCCTAGTGCATGGGGCATCTGGCAATTCAGGATTATGGGGCACCAGCACACCTGTTAGGAGAATGCTGCACTGTCCTGGCAGTCTCTCCCTGCCCAGAGCACTAGAGTAGTGTGATCAGTGCCCTATGCACAATGTAAATACACCAGCAATCTCTCGCTCCTGGCCCTGCTCTGATGGTGTTGGCACTGATGCTGACAAGGTCAGGGCTTTTCAATGCTACTGCCCTTGCAAAGCTCCCGTAACACTGCCAAGCGAGCACTGCAAAGTAGTCTGCAGTCAGTAAGAAGTTCACTCATTGGGTTGATATTCCAACGGCAAAAGCAAATCACCCACAAAGGAGACACCCCTCTGAATGCCCTAAGCTCCCCCCGGCCTCCACCCAACCCTCATTCCCCCTCACCTGTGGAAGCACCTAGTGCCAGGGCCTTGGCAATGTGTCCCACGGTTTGGATCCCTCCATCTGCAATCACTGGGACCCCAAATCTTCTGGCATATTCAGACACTTTGTACACCGCTGTGGCCTGGGGCCTGCCACAGGCCAAGACTAGATCAAGGAAGAGAAAGGGTGAACGGTCAAGTACCAGGTGCTGCAGCAGTCCCCCTTGGTTAACGGCCCTTCAGCTTTCAGTCACACACAGACCTCCCAGTCTGCTTCTCCCCGTGGAATAAACCACACAAAATCAAGCAGCCCTGGCCCCAAGTCTCTGAAGGCAGGTGAACGGGGGCTATGAAGTAACTGCTGCCCCAATGCCATAGAGCTTTTGCAGTGGTTACAGAATGAGCCAAGAGACCTGGTGAAATCATGGACACCAGCTGGTCAGTCCTTAAGGGTGCTGATTCACTCACCACCTAGTGTTCAGCCAGAGGTCTAGTAAGACACAGAAAGAAGCCAGACCCAAGAAACCCAAGCCCAGGGAGTCCCCATATGATTGCTGTGTTCCCAGCACTGCTGATCATCACAATGATGGGATGTCAGCCTCCTGACAGACTGACTCTGGCAGGAAGAGGCATCTGACCAAAAGGAGAGAGTTTGTTTATATGCAACAGAAAAGGAAAGACAGAGGGCGGATTGATGTGGTGCTGGAAATTTAAGTTTCCACAGCATAGCAGGGCCTCTAACGTTTAGCCATCAGTGGGGACAAATACAGATTGGTCTCAGATTTACCAGTGCTTTAGCAACTTCAGGCTTTTGACTGTACAAAGAAACACCAGAAGGGAAACCACTGAATGACATGTATTCGGGTACATTTAACAGCCAAGTGCATGCAAATATGCCACAATAACCTTCCCATCCCTCAGATTCCCCCAGCAACACAATCACCAGGAGGCCTTTCCTCCAATCACAGTTAGCACAATGGTTCAGATGGGATTATGAACATGCAAGATTAGTAATTCAGGATGCAAACATCATGTTTGATGCAGGGTTTCAGGCTGCCACTTTGGAGCAGCATCAAGCGTGACAACGCCTAGTAGACTGGTGCTTTGCCAGAAGAGGGATTCTTTACAAACTAATTTTTGCACTGGCTCACACGTATTTCTCCCTGTGCTCAGCACCAGCAGCTCAGGTTGAGAGGAGAATTCAAGGTGACGATCGTGAAAGAGTCAATATTAATTGGACCCAGCCAGCCGGGAAGAAGTGTCTGCTAGCAATAATGTGAATGCTGTTAGTGTTAAAGAGATGGTCTCATTTGGTACTGCATTGCTGAAGAAGAGACTGAGGGTGCCTTTACAGCAGCCTGTGACAGCACCATCTCTTCTGTGCAAAAGCCTCTGATTTCAAAGAAACCCAGGGCCCCAAGCCTCTGGATCCCATTATTCTCTACCCAAGAACAGAAATCTGCAGCTATATTATAGAAGTAACCACTGAGACCAGCCCTTTTTAATTCACCTCTTGGCACGGGGCACATGGGACCATCACAGGACTGTATTTGGCTGTCCCAGCTCCCAGTGCCAAGACTTAAACAGGAGGTGCAGGCTTCCAAAGCAGGGTTCAAAATGTACACACACTTCCCCTGTACTCGGAGCAAAGGCTTGTAAGGGGTGGCACTAAGAGAGGACGGTCATGCTAGTGGGTACAACCCAGGATCCGAAACAGAAACTTCATTCCCTTTGAAGTGCTTCACAAATAGCAAACAGGGCAAAAGCCAAGATTAATCTTGGTCGCCTACTTGATCCTGTAACAACATCAAAAAGTAGCGCTCGCAAGGTGAGAGGGAGAAGAGCCCTTCCTCACACACGCAGATCAGAATCATTGGCAAAGGGCATGGTTCTGGGATGTGCCTTCCAAGTTTGCCACAGGGTGAAAGTCCCTATTGAAGTTACATTCACACAGCATGGCTAGTTCACACAAGGCAAAATTGAGCTAAGGTGGAACCTCTCCCATCATTAAGAGACCAGAGCAGATTTGCAGGCTCTGCATAGGCACCATCCTCCCACCTGCCGCACCTTCCAGTTAGAGGCTCAGCAGTACCACTGAGGAAGCTCAATCAGGTTTTTAAATTGGGTTTGGATTAAAGACACTGATGAGCCCAGGTGGCCTTGATTAGGACAATTCAGAACCCTGCTTTAGAAATCCAAAAGACTTCTCAGCATCAGTTTTTGGGTCAACTACCAGTACCCAAAGCCACAAAACCCCAAGTGCATCTACAACCCACTTATTCTCAAACAAGCAGAGGGGCCATGTGCAGCCAATCAGGGTCTTGCTTCAAGACAGAATTAAGGTTGACAATAGGGCAAGTGACTTACTATAGGTGCCCATGACAGAAGACGGGCACTTGGGGCTGTGGGACTTTAGTTCTGGAGGGATCTGTGGAGCAGCTAAACAAAACAAACAAATACAATTTAGAAACGAACAGCAGCAGCAGAATAAAGGCCCCCAGCAGTGACTTTACCAGGCCGAGCCTGGGATAACTGAGCCACAGCTCGGACATCGAGGGTCCCTCTTAGTCCAATCCACAGAGAAGGATGCTAAGCTGAAGGCCATGTCCAGGGAGCACATCATGGCACTTGGCATGTGCTCTCCCTACTCCAAGGACATTTCAGGGAGTAATCCATCTGATGCTGAAACACTGGATCCTCAACCTGCCTCCTGGCCTTCCTGGCACTGAGAGGGTTAACAGGTTTGGGAAGCTAAGGCTGGATAGACCTCTGGTCCTGAAACACCAGCCACATAACATCCACTGTGAAGAACAGATGTTTTGTCTCTGCAGCCCCCTCTATCCCACTGCTGCCAAGATAGGGACAGAGCTCCCAGAGTCAGGCTGTATTAAACACGTTGTAGATTGGAATCTGCCATCATTTTCTCCAGTTCTCCATGGGTGAGAGCACCAAAGGGAGAATGAAAAGAAGCAGGAAAGTGCTGTTCGTGCTCCCAGCAGAGCCTGGTCTGGCCCAGACCAGGAATTGCTGGTGCAGCCGGGGATTGGGTAGCGTAAGGGCGGCTCTTGAATAAAACATTCTTACACGAAAGAGACACGACAGTTTCTCCAGTGCAACACCTGAGACAGTCTCCAAGCAGCAGGTGCTCCCTTACCACAGATCCTCTGTACAGGGGACTGTCCCCAAGGGGGTGTCACCCCTCCCCAGGGTCCTCATAGGGCCCCAAGTACTGCTGCTGGAATCTGCAGGAAGACCCTGCATGCGTACGGCAAAGGGCTGCTTTTACTAGTCAGCGGCTTGTTTCAGGTCCATTACAGCAAAGGCAACTGATGAAGCACAAGAGGGGCTCTGCAGCCAGACTGCAGCAGCGATGGCCCTTCACATGGCATCCACACCCTTGCTTCTGTTTGTTTCACTTGAAGCACTTGGAACTGTGATGTCCAGTTGCAGCTTTAAAACTAGTCTTCATTCCAGGACACGCCCAGCCACTCAGTCTAGTAGCTAGCCAGAGAGCTATGCCCTAGAAACACGGCCTGCCTGGCACAGGCTCCCCTGGGATCCTGCTAACTGCAATAGCTGCATTCAAAAACCTCAGCTTCGGTGGGCAATTGTGAACTGGCACCGATCCAGCAGACCAACTCTCCATTAAACGCACAAGGATCTTACGTTAAGCTGCAGCTGCCACAGGCAGGGCCACGAAAACAACCCTGGGAGTTTTATCACCATCCTCTCTGCTGCCTTCCTAGCTATGCTGGGCAAATGGAAACCCCTACCCACGCCCCCCGATGTCTGTACCTGATGCCCTCTCCTTTGCCCTGCTCACTTAGGTGGAGATCAGATGAGTGGCACTTTTACGCTCCCACACCCAGCCATGGCATGTCTTTGGCATTACACAGCTATAAAATCCTATTGCAGTTACACAAGCCCTGCGGCAGACAGTCACCACCACAACAGCACCAGAACTCAAGGACTCTGGCTCCACGGACTTATTGTGGGTTCTGGATATGAGGTGGATGTTTAGCAGATATTTGTTCTTCTAGCTATTGAGAAGATATTAAACATTTTCTTTACCTTCTTGTGTGATGCAGATGGAGCCACTGCCCATCCCGACCCTTAGAGCATCGACCCCTGCATCGATCAGATTCTTTGCCTGAGCAGCTGTCACCACTGAAGCAAACAGACGAAGGTTTTAAAATGAGAACATTGTCTCCTTTCACCACTAGTAGCTAACCAGTTGCCCTAGCTTCCTGCAAAGGTGCTTCCTCCCTGAGATGGGTTGGCAGGGAAAGGGACCTCTGCACTTGCACAGCACCTTCCACTCGGGCATCTCAAAATGGCTTCCACAAACAGCACCCGAGTCAGCTTCGCAGCCCCGCAGTGATCTAGGGTTGGAGAGTGCTCCCTTTTGGAGGCAGGCCCATGGTGTCGGTGTGCATGGTAACACAACAGGTCATGCACAAAGTCAGTTTAAAATCTCAACAGCAATCCAGCACCAAAAGGCTGGTTCTCAACCAGCCAACAAGTGTGCGCATGCACCAGCCACCACAGCCACGGCATGTGCACACTGAACCCGGGTGACAATCAGGCCTTGATGTCCAACTGTTCTAGGAACAAACCCTACCATCCTGGTGTGCAGGGACCAGTGGTTAGCTTCACACTTACACAGCCACCCCCTCAAGGGGGATGGGAGGATCAGCCTGATGTCAGAGCCTGGGTAGGGGTGGGGTTAGCCTAACATGGTCCCTCCCAACATGGTTCGTGTCTGGCCGATTTCCCAGGGCCATGCTTCTCTACTGCCCTTTTCACTGGCATTGTACTGGCTGCTGAATCCACAAAGTTCTGGATGTTAAAGTGCTTCCCACCTATCCCAATGGTGCATGGGACTCAGTGTTGCAGCTAGACTAGTAAGGCCATTATAATGCATTGTACAATGGCAGAGGAAGCATGAGACATGCTTACGGCCATGCAGGGGACAAAAGGCTGAAGGAGACACTATGGTGCGTTAGCAACACATTTGGTAACGCAGATAAAGACAAGAGGAAAAGAGTTAAACTCTGCTCAGCCAGATTCACATGGATGTTTCCATTTATTTTCCACACAAAGTAGGAGTCCTCCAAGAACCAGACACCTGAAATTCTAGAAAGCTTTCTAACCAATGTTACAGAGCCCAGAGAGAAAAGGATCAAGGCTGGAAACAAAAGAATTAACTGCAGGGAATTGCACACACGGCATTAACCCTGAGTGAAAAGTTTTTACATAGAATGGAAAAGAAGTGTCCCTCAGGTGCTGAGGGGCTGTAGCATATTCTATACATCTGAGATATCGGTCAAAAGTCCAACTGGACAGCTGACAGGGATGCTTATATAAAGCAGGTCAACACATCTTTCACTGCAACTGAAAACAGTCAAAGTCTAGAAGCTAAAATCCCATTTAGCAGATTACCATTGCCTCCAATGACCTGTAGGTTATGGTATTTCTCCTTGATATACTTGATCATGTTGATCTGGAAAATGGAATTGCCCTGAGAGGAATCCTAGAAGAGAAAGAAAAACAAAAATCAACCAAAATAGCTATAAAGGATTTTAAATCCAGCCCTAGGAGAGTCACAGAGACTTCAGCACATTGCAAACAGGTGATTAATTCACTTCAGTACTGAAAGACCCCACTGCCCAGGCTCAGAAGGCCCAGAAGACATGAGCCACAAGAAAAAACCACCACAAACTTCCATCTTACAGGACATTTCAGCCTAATGAACGCAGATCTCACAAGACAGACAGACACAAGCACTCCCAGAGACTAGAACAGCTCACACTGAGGGCTAGATTCCAGTCCTCTCAAATCTAAGAGCTGCATTCTTTAGAGAATTATTTGCATTTTGAGGCCTCAACTTGTGAACCCCATGACAAGAGGAGGGCTGCCAATCTCATCCTGAGTGAGGTCACTAATATTTCCCTGAAAGAAAGGGTGTGGGGAGGTCAGTCCAAGCCCTTAGCACTGGAATGGCAGCTAGCCACCTGTCTATTCCTCATCTTCCAAATGGTCCTTTCCCACCCCCACAAAAGCCGCACATGTCCATGTTACAGTCTACACAAGTGAGGAAGGATGGTCCCATGGTTAGAGCACTGGCCTTGGCTAGGAGACCAGGGTTCAATTCCTGCTCTGCCACAAATTGTCACTTAACATCACTATACCTGTCTCCCAGCCCCAGAACTGGGATGGCAGCACTGCCTGGCCTCAGAGGCGTCGTGAAGATAAAGACTTGATGACGACTGTCAGGTGACGGGCCCCCCAAAGTATCGAATGCTGAATTCAAAGAGACCCTTGAGATGCTCAAGGAAGACTATTCCCAACTCCCATGCATGCAGTTTGGTTTTTGTCATTCAGTTTACTCTGGGTGTGCCTTCACAGCACAGTCCTCTCCAGTTACGACAGGTGAGCGCTCTGGTTACTGCGCCAGAACTAGCCTGCCTTGGGCGAGGCCACGTCTACCCTACATGCGCCGTCGCTGTACCGCCGTAACCCTGTTCGTGCAGACACAGGGCTCGGCGACACCTGAAACGCTGCAGCACGTCAGCGTAGACACAGCCGGTGCTCACAGGCGGGGTTCTCTCCTCGGCACGGGGTAATCCACCTCCCTGAGGAGCAGCAGCTCGGTCGACAGAAGAGTTTTGTCATCAACCTAGCACTGTCTATGTTGGGACTCAGGTCACCACCACCACTCAGGGGTATGGATTTTTTCATACCCCTGAGCCACGTAGTTAAACTGACCTACATGTCTACTGTAGACTAGACCAGACCACAGCCATGGAAGGGGTTTTTCTGTCACCATAGGAACTCCACCTCCCTGTGCAATGGCAACATTCTTCCCTCGAACTAACGGAAGTTAGCATAGCTACAGCACTCAGGCGTGAGATTTTTCACACCTCTGAACACCATAGCTCTGATAAGCTAGGTTTTAATGCCAGGCGTGACAGCAGCCACACTTCAAAACAACACTAATGTTACACAGAGAGCTCGTTAGTAGCACAGAGCGATTGGATTAGCTCTTGAGGAGATATAAATGGAGCCGTTACATCCCCACTGCATTACTAGCTCCAGAGTCAGCATCCCTGGAGCACCACCTCCCCATCCACCTCATGAGACAGCAAGCTTGAGCTTAAAGCACTGCTTAATTCCAGCTAGAGATTTTTGTATGTGGACAGGAGTCAAGTTAGGGGTAAAATGGGTTATAACTCAAGTTACCTGTGTCGTGAAGACACACCTTAAGAGGCAGGGAAAGTTAGTCACCTTTTTCCCAGGGCAGTGGCAGGAGCAGTCCCTGCTTATGGAGGCTCCACATTAAGTGCACTGGCCCCCCTCGTTAGAATGGGAGGGGGAAGGTGATTCTGACTAATCCAGCTAACTAACACGGCCTGCTAAACAAGTGTTCTCTGGTAGAACACTGTATAACCATGCTCTGTGAATATCTCCCATTTCCTTTATAGATGGGCTCTCAGACTAACCTATCAACAGCAAGGGCACGTGCAAACTCCTGTGCCCAAATGATCAGACACATGGGGCTGACAGGACAGACTGCTGAGGAGTACTATGTTGGTCCCTCTGTGTTATTTGTTTTAATTATCAGGTAATTAAAGGACACAACACTTATTTCACACCAGGAGTCCAACACATGCCTGTACATTAGTCCAATGGTCAGTGACAGACATCAAGCGAACAGAGCACCTTTGTAATTACAGCCATCTAGCCTGAACTCAATATAGCTAGCTGCACAAATCACCACATGCTAGCAGACCAGTATCTAGATCAACACACATGCCATCATAATGCCCCACCATGAACAGACCGGCCATTTAGACTAGAGTCTACCTCCTGCCCCGCAGGTCCAAGCTTGGCCACCTTGTGCCAATGTGCCTATCACAAAGTCCATGATGAAGCTTTGCTATGAAGAGGGATGCTAGTCAAAAACTTTTCAGGGTGTGTTGAATCCACTCGACTAAAACAGAAGCCAAGCCCTGGAGCTCACCAACACAACGACATCCACCCCAGACTGCACTAGGAGATCCAGACGGTATTTGTCATCTTCGTGGGTCCCAATGGCAGCGCCACAGAGCAATTGCTTCTTAGCATCTTTGGATGCCAGCGGGTAATCACGGTTCTTCTTCAGATCTGTGCGAGCGATTATAGCCACCAGCTCATCCTCCTCATTAACAATTGGCAGCTTACCTTGAAATAAATATAAATACACCGTCATTGCAGAGCCTCTCACAAGATAGGTGTCACACCAGACTGGCCCTCAGGGGAGGAGTTCCTAGTTAAAGGAACCCAGCTCACACTGTATGCCAGAGATGCAAAGAATGACTGGCAGCCAGAACAGGGTTTGCTTTTGAAACCCAGCAGACTCTGGTTCTCATCCCAGCTGGCAGAATGAGAAGTCAGTAGGACTGGGAAAGGGTTCAGTATTATGATCCTGATCGTGCTACGTAGCCTTTAATTCAAAAAGGGCTCTTGTACTCGAGTCACTCCAGACCCCCCCAAAGGAACTGAGCTGTTCATAAGCCTCTGAAACCAGACACTAGAAACTGGATACAAAATTAAAAGCCTACAGCCAAGTGCGCTCTTGGCATTTACAACTTTTCAGCACCTTGACTGGCAGGAATCCCTGAAGTTCTAAACAGACTCAGATGAAGGTGAAGGTTTTAATCTTTTGGCAGGTTGTCACTCTCATTTGGGGCTCCAGGACGGTCCTGTCCTTACCATCCCCTTCTCCCCAAGGAGATTTGGAAGGAACACCTCATGGGGACACCTGGCATCATAATCTTTTATTGTAGGGAAAAACATTTGCACTGAGAAACGAACGGAATGTGTGGAGAGATGAGCATGAGAGCATTTCCACATATACGTACGAGTGTGTGCTCCCATCCTACCCCTGCTCTCTGCCATACACAGCTCTCCCACACAAAACACACAGCTAGTCACGGTACCTTTTTTGCTTCTCTGCAGAATTTCATTTGCTTCCTTTAACGTTACCCCTGCAGGGGCGACAACGAGATCATCCCGCTTTGTCATAATCTGATAGAAAAGGGGGCAAAGAATTTAAAGTCACACACAAGTGAGAGCTCCTTCCCACCTGATCCAGGACAGGAGAAACAAGCTGCCAAGCAAAGATGCTTCAGTGGCCACTTGCTAGGAGCCAGAGGGTCCCAACTAAACGTGACATATGGAATGGGGGATGAGGGAGCACACAATAGCGTGGAGCAGCCCATGGAAATAAATCCTCAGCCTGCAGCGCTCTATACCCACTCAAACAGTCCACTCAAATCCACATGGAGCCCAGCACACAGCTGTCTCTCCATTCTGCCGGGCGACCCAGTGAGATCACCCTGAGAGAAGGGAGAACCTCTCACCCTCTGCTTGGGATTTCACCAGCACAGACTCCCCTCACATCAATAGCTACACAATCCAGACCAAAGTACTTTTAATAGGTTAGGGAACCTAACTTCAGCACTCATTTGCCTGATATAATCACAGCCTCTTACTGTTCCTGGCAGAAACTCCACCAGTCACTGGGCTTGTTTTCAGACAGTGCTCCCGAGCACATTGGCTTTAGGAGGACTCTGCTTGGGAGTGCCTGATGCTGCAGAATAAGAGCAGGGGATGGGAGGAAGAGTTCACATCTAAATTAGGGCTGTCAATTAATCACAGTTAACTCACGCAATTAACTCCAAAAAATTAATTGTGATTAATCGCAAATTTTTGGATGTTTTTCTACATTTTCAATATTGATTTCAATTATAACACACAATACAAAGTGTGCAGTGCTCACATGATATTATTTTTGATTACAAATACATGCACCATAAAAATGATAAATGAAAGAAATAGTATTTTTCAATTCACCTCATACAAGTACTGTAGTGCAACCTCTTTATCGTGAAAGTGTAATTTACAAATGCAGATTTTTTGGGGGTTACATAACTGCACTCAAAAAACAAAACAGTGTAAAACTTTAGAGCCTACAAGTCCACTCAGTCCCACTTCTTATTCTGCCAATCGCTAAGACAAACAAGTTTGTTTACATTGATGGAAGATAATTCTGCCCGCTTTTTATTTACAGTGTCACCTGAAAGTGAGAACAGGCGTTCGCATGGCACTTTTGTAGCCAGCATTGGCTACATTGCTACATTACATGCCAGATATGCTAAACATTCGTATGCCCCTTCATGCTTCCATGCTGATGATGCTTGTTAAAAAAATAATGCATCAATTAAATTTGTAACTGTACTCCTTGGGGGGGAATTGTATGTCTCCTGTTCTGTTTTACCCGTATTCTGCATATATTTCATGTTATAGCAGTCTTGGATGATGACCCAGCACCTGTTCGTTTTTAGAACACTTTCACAGCAGATTTGACAAAACACAAAGAAGGTACCGATGTAAGATTTCTAAAAATAGCTACAGCACTTGATCCAAGGTTTAAGAAACTGAAGTGCCTTCCAAAATCTAAGAGGGATGAGGTGTAGAGCATGCTTTTAGAAGTCTTAAAAGAGCAACGCTCTGATGCGGAAACTACAGAACTCAAACCACCAAAAAAGAAGACCAACCTTCTGCTGGTGGCATCTGACTCAGATGATGAAAATGAACATGTGTTGGTCCGCACTGCTTTGGATCGTTATCAAGTAGAACCCATCATCAGCATGGACACATGTCCTCTGGAATGGTGGCCAAAGCATGAAGGGGCATACGAATGTTTAGCATATCTGGCATGTAAATACCTTGCAATGCCGGCTACAAAAGTGCCATGCGAATGCCTGTTCTCACTTTCAGGTGACACTGTAAACAAGAAGCAGGCAGCATTATCTCCTGCAAATTGTAACCAACCTTGTTTGTCTGCGCGATTGGCTGACTAAAAAGTAGGACTGAGTGGACTTGTAGGCGCTAAAGTTTTACATTGTTTTATTTTTGAAGGCAGGTTTTTTGTACATAATTCTACATTTGTACGTTCAACTTTCACGATAAAGAGATTGCACTACAGTACTTGTACTAGGTGAATTGAAAAATACTATTTCTTTTGTTTATAGTGCAAATATTTGTAATAGAAAATAAATAGAAAGTGAGCACTGTGCACTTTGTATTCTGTGTTGTAATTGAAATCAATATATCTGAAAATGTGGTAAACATCCAAAAATATTTAAAACAACAGAATACCATTTAACAGCGCGATTAATCGCAATTAATTTTTTAATCGCTTGACAGCCATAATCTAAATGAACATGCCTGCCTGTGTCCACTCTGACAAACCAGCACCAGTGTGCATCTGTACAGGGCTCATAAGGTACATATTGAAGACAGACAGCTCTCTTCTCACCGAGTTCAGGGGAGTAACATCTCACCCAAAACTGGGGTGCAGGGGGCTGGTTTGTTCGGTCTCAGATTGCACAGAAAGGAATTCCAGAAAGGGGAGGAGAAGGAGGAATAGCACCCAACACTGATTACTTGAAGAGAGCCTATGAGAGCAATGAGCAGGACGTTAGAGCTGAATCATAAGTGGGATGAGAACCAGGGCTGTTACAGAGAGGCCAAAACACTAGGGAAATAAACGCTCTTGCATACATAGGATTCAATGTTTCAAACAAGAATAGGAAAGGGGCTTTCAGTTCTGCAGTGTAGATGCTAAAGGTACGTCTTCACTACCCGCCAGCTTGTAGTGATCGATGGATCCCCGAATCGACACCGGTACTCCGCTTACTCCTCCTGCCAAGGTGGAGTCAACGGGGGAGCCGCCGCGGTCGACTCGCCACTATGAGGACGGCTAGGTAACTCGAACTAAGATACTTAGACTTCAGCTACACGAATAGCGTAGCGGAAGTTGCATATCTTAGTTTGAATCCCCCCACCTAGTGTGGCCCAGGCCTAAGCAGGAGATATGGCGACAATCTCGACTGGCCAATGTCAGAGACAGAGTGCTGTTCTAGAGGGACCATTGGTCTGACCCATTACAACCGTTTGATATTCTGAATAGTTCAGCATCTCTGAAGAAACACAAGCCTCTTTGGTACCAGTCCTGAAGTGACACTGTCAGCGTCTCTGGCTAGTAACAGGAGACTGAAAATGGAGTTGGGACAGAAGTGTAATGTCAAGCTGGGTCTATCTTTAGCTCATGCTGACCTAAGTCAGGAGGGAAGCACTGGCCGAGAAGCACTAAAAACTATGCTTATATCTGATGACACCGAAGAGCTACAATTACAGAGCTACTGCAGTACCAGTAACAACAGAATTAGCACCAGAAGGCTTACACAGCAGAGTGCACACTGCAGGCTGATGTGAGGGAGCAAGAGGGAGAAAAGGTTACTGTGAAAAGGAAAGTTTGTTAATGAAGCAAATAACAGAGACTTGGTGGGATAACTCACATGGCTGGAGTACTGTCATGGATGGTTATAAACTGTTCAGGAAGGACAGGCAGGGCAGAAAAGGTGGGGGAGTAGCATTGTATGTAAGGGAGCAGTATGACTGCTCAGAGCTCCGGTATGAAACTGCAGAAAAACCTGAGTGTCTCTGGATTAAGTTTAGAAGCATGAGCAACAAGGGTGATGTCGTGGTGGGAGTATGCTATAGACCACCGGACCAGGGGCATGAGGTGGACGAGGCTTTCTTCCGGCAACTCACGGAAGTTACTAGATCGCAGGCCCTGGTTCTCATGGGAGACTTCAATCACCCTGATATCTGCTGGGAGAGCAATACAGCAGCGCTCAGACAATCCAGGAAGTTTTTGGAAAATGTAGGGGACAATTTCCTGGTGCAAGTGCTGGAGGAACCAACTAGGGGCAGAGCTCTTCTTGACCTGCTGCTCACAAACCAGGAAGAATTAGTAGGGGAAGCTGAAGTGGATGGGAACCTGGGAGGCAGTGACCATGAGATGGTCAAGTTCAGGATCCTGACACAGGGAAGAAAGGAGAGCAGCAGAATACGGACCCTGGACTTCAGAAAAGCAGACTTTGACTCCCTCAGGGAACTGATGGGCAGGATCCCCTGGGAGAATAACATGAGGGGGAAAGGAGTCCAGGAGAGCTTGCTGTATTTTAAAGAATCCTTATTGAGGTTACAGGGACAAACCATCCTGATATGTAGAAAGAACAGTAAATATGGCAGGCGACCAGCTTGGCTTCACAGTGAAATCCTTGCTGATCTTAAACACAAAAAAGAAGCTTACAAGAAGTGGAAGATTGGACAAATGACCAGGAAAGAGTATAAAAATATTGCTCAGGCATGCAGGAGTGAAATCAGGAAGGCCAAATCACACCTGGAGCTGCAGCTAGCAAGAGATGTTAAGAGTAACAAGAAGGGTTTCTTCAGGTATGTTAGCAACAAGAAGAAAGTCAAGGAAAGTGTGGGCCCCTTACTGAATGGGGGAGGCAACCTAGTGACAGAGGATGTGGAAAAAGCTAATGTACTCAATGCTTTTTTTGACTCTGTCTTCACAAACAAGGTCAGCTCCCAGACTACTGCACTGGGCAGCAAGCATGGGGAGGAGGTGACCAGCCATCTGTGGAGAAAGAAGGGGTTTGGGACTATTTAGAAAAGCTGGATGAGCACAAGTCCATGGGGCTGGATGCGATGCATCCGAGACTGCTAAAGGAGTTGGTGGATGTGATTGCAGAGCCATTGGCCATTATCTTTGAAAACTCATGGCGATCGGGGGGAAGTCCTGGACGACTGGAAAAAGGCTAATGTAGTGCCCATCTTTAAAAAAAGGGAAGAAGGAGGATCCTGGGAACTACAGGCCAGTCAGCCTCACCTCAGTCCCTGGAAAAATCATGGAGCAGATCCTCAAGGAATCAATTCTGAAGCACTTAGAGGAGAGGAAAATGATCAGGAACAGACAGCATGGATTCACCAAAGGCAAGTCATGCCTGACTAATCTAATTGCCTTCTATGACGAGATAACTGGTTCTGTGGATCAAGGGAAAGCAGTGGACGTGTTGTTCCTTGACTTTAGCAAAGCTTTGGACACGGTCTCCCACAGTATTCTTGCCAGCAAGTTAAAGAAGTATGGGCTGGATGAATGGACTGTAAGGTGGATAGAAAGCTGGCTAGATTGTTGGGCTCAACGGGTAGTGATCAATGGCTCCATGTCTAGTTGGCAGCCAAGTGGAGTGCCCCAAGGGTCGGTCCTGGGGCCGGTTTTGTTCAATATCTTCATAAATGATCTGGAGGATGGGGTGGATTGCACTCTCAGCAAGTTTGCAGATGACACTAAACTGGGAGGACAGGTAGATATGCTGGAGGGTAGGGATAGGATACAGAGGGATTTAGACAAATTGGAGGATTGGGCCAAAAGAAATCTGATGAGGTTCAACAAGGACAAGTGCAAAGTCCTGCACTTAGGACAGAAGAATCCAATGCACCGCTACAGACTAGGGACCGAATGGCTCGGTAGCAGTTCTGCAGAAAAGGACCTAGGGGTGACAGTGGACAAGAAGCTGGATATGAGTCAACAGTGTGCCCTTGTTGCCAAGAAGGCCAATGATATTTTGGGATGTATAAGTAGGGGCATTGCCAGCAGATCGAGGGACATGATCGTTCCCCACTATTTGACACTTGTGAGGCCTCATCTGGAGTACTGTGTCCAGTTTTGGGCCCCACACTACAAGAAGGATGTGGAAAAACTGGAAAGAGTCCAGTGGAGGGCAACAAAAATGATTAGGGGACTGGAACACATGACTTATGAGGAGAGGCTGAGGGAACTGGGGATGTTTAGTCTATGGAAGAGAAGAATGAGGGGGGATTTGATAGCTGCTTTCAACTACCTGAAAGGGGGTTCCAAAGAGGATGGATCTAGACTATTCTCAGTGGTAGCGGATGACAGAACAAGGAGTAATAGTCTCAAGTCGCAGTGGGGGAGATTTAGGTTGGATATTAGGAAAAACTTTTTCACTAGGAGGGTGGTGAAACACTGGAATGCGTTACCTAGGGAGGTGGTGGAATCTCCTTCCTTAGATATTTTTAAGGTCAGGCTTGACAAAGCCCTGGCTGGGATGATTTAGTTGGGGATGGGTCCTGCTTTGAGCAGGGGGTTGGACTAGATGACCTCCTGAGGTCCCTTCCAACCCTGATATTCTATGAAGCACTGTGTAAATGCTAAGCATGTCTTTACTGAGCCCAGGAGTTATTCTGCATGGTGCAAGTCCCAGCCAAAGGGATTATACCAGGAGCCTGAAAGCACTATTCAGTGAATAGGAGCTTGGAGGCTTTGGCCTGTGCATTCAAACAATGATGTCACCTTTCCAACGGCCAGGTCACTACAGAAGAGCAGCAGTAGCCAATACAGAACCAGAAGAGACATGATGGCTACAGCCAATAGTGAATGTCTGCCGGGGCGACGGATTCTTCCTAGAAGTATGGGGGACAGATGGATGAGGTCCTGCCCCTTCCCCAGAGGCTCTCAGGCCCCCCTATCCCAGGCAGGTGAAGGGTCCGCAGCTCCCCACAGCTGTCTGGGCCACTCTCACCTGGTCCTGGCTCCAGCTTCCGGCCCGGCGACGGGGTCTCATGGGGGAATAGAAGGGGCCGGGCCTGTGGCAAACAGTGAGAAGGCCATGCAAGGCCCCATGGCCCCCCACATTCCTGCAACCCTGATGTCTGCTGTAGGAAGCAAAAAGGATCATGGCCAGATTGTGCCAAATGGTAAACCCGAGCCAGCAGTCATTGGAACACGCTAGTAATAGGCACAGAGCAATAAGCAACAGAAAGACTAATTTAAACCTGGAATAAAACAAAGAGCCAGGTCCCTGTCCCTGCTGGGCTGGTTCACAAACCTCATTCAAGCACTGAGTCTTCGTCATCACCACACGCAGTAGCACTTCCTAACATAACCCTCCCTCTCCCACCAGGAGTGCAGGACCTCAACAAACAAACCTCACTGAGGGGCAAGTCGTGCTCCTCCTCTTTCAGGAAGTCAATGTCTCGGGATGAGATGATCCCCACCAGCTTAGTCCCCATCTTTCCATTGTCTGTGATAGGAATGCCACAGAATCCATGACGGGCTTTTGCTTCAAACACATCTCTCACTTTGTCCTTGGGGCTCAGCACCACTGGATCGGTGATAAATCCCTGTTCATATTTCTGAAACAAGCACATTCAGAGAGCAAAGTAAACAACATGGATAGACTGAGCTGTAATGTGACGGGCATTTAGCATTCCTCATGGTAAGAGAGCTGTGAAGGTCTGTCACCCTCCCCAAGCTGGCAGAGCATATCACTGGAGTCCGTGGCACATATGCATTTGGAGTTAGTGACTGCAATAGCAAGGATGCTGCATCAAACAAGTCAAGCTCCTTTCTGCCCATCTGTGGGGATAAATTCATTAACACTTTTCAAAATAGGCAGGTGGAGTTTAACCCCAGCATCCTGGCCAACATTCCCCCACACTCAGTAAGCAGGTTCTCGTGTCCCTAGCTCTTGTGGGATATGGCAAGACAGAAGAGCTGATGTGTCCACCTGCACTGACCAGTGCCACTGCTCTAAGAGACTAGAGTACAAGCGGAAATACTGCCTGTCAGTTCTCCTTTGCTGAAGCCTACTTCATGGTTCTCAAACTGGAGCCAGACCCCTTTGCACATTTAGTGACTTGCCCAGTTGCTGCAGCTCCCGGTTTCCTGCTTCAGCTGTTCTTTACCTTAACTTTCCGTACTTCATTGGCCTGGAATTCCGGTGTGCAGTTATGATGGATGAATCCAATCCCACCTGTGAGCTGAGAACACACAGAGGCAGCAGTAAGTCACTGCAACAATAGGGTCCCTCAACTTTATTTGGTGAATTCAACAACCAAGTACAGACGGCAGACTACTACTGTAGCAGAGCAAACTGCACTGCTAATGGGGAGCTCAGAGACAGAATCTGAATAGTATAAATGCCAGGATTTCCTTATCCAAAAGACATGACTTGCCTGCCACCCCCCTGGCTACTTATGGGATACCAATGTAAGGAGTATATTCAGGCCAGAAACATGCTCCAATTTCCTTTTAAGATGATTTAACATCAAACCGTTTGTTTTTCCTTACAGAGTTCGGAATAGGAATACAGCAACTGAGAGGCTAGACTGTTAAGGGAATACCGTGATAAAGCTCCAATAGGATACAGAGAAATAAGATCCAACCCACTAACAGCAACACCAGCTTAAGGAGATCTGAAAAAACAGCAGCTGGCAATAGTGAGCCTAGTTCAGGACAGCTTGTTTAACACTGAAGCACATTATTTTAAACTGTCCATTTTAAACCAAGTTTAACACCAATGATGTCATCACTCTTGGGAATCTGTATTAAAAAGTTATTCTTCAGTTCACAAGATTCACTTCTCCCACCTTCTAATGCTCTTGTCCATGGGCACTCACCGCCATTGCAATGGCCATGCTGGCCTCTGTCACAGTGTCCATAGGAGAGGAAACCAAGGGAGTCTTTAAGGTTATCTTTTTGGTCAAAGCTGAAGTCAGGTCCTAAAAGAAGGAAAGGTTTGTTGTGGTGATATGCAAGTTCATCCCAAAGCAACTCTACCTGGGCCTGTAAACCAGGGAAACCAGCATGGATTTTTGCTTCATATGCCACACACCGCTGCTTTACAAGTGCTTTTCTTAGTTCCCATGATCTTCAAAGGGGCACCAATTTCTCCAAGAGTTTAGCTCCAAGGGCAGCCAAGATATTAAAAATAAAAATAGTTTTCTCCTTCTACAATGGCCCCTTAAGCAGACACAAGAAGAGCCTGTTAGCAAAGAATTGGGGTCAGGGAGTGCCAGCTTGTAGTCATTAATTCCAGATAATGCAAACTTCACTTTTATACTCACCACTTGGTCTGCAGTGAAGTCAATATAGCCAGGAAGAATAAGGAAGTCACTAGAAGAGGGAAAGGAAAGAGAAAAACTGAAATCAACTGCATTTCAGTGAAACTGCCCCCAGACACTACATTGGCAGCGCTTTAACATGGCTTGCGTTGTCACGGCTCAGCGCTGGGAGAGAGCTCCCCCAGCGCTCTAAAAACCCACCTCCAGGAGGGGTGCAGCTCCCAGCACAGGGGAGCTTTACAGCGCTGAAATTGCTGCGCTCAGGGGGGTGTTTTTTCACACCCTGAGCGAGAAAGTTGCAGCGCTGTGAAGCGCCAGTGTGGCCATGCCCCGAGTCACACAAACCACCCCCTGCAATCAGAAGTTCCTGTCTCGGCGTCTGGGGATGGAGGCTCAGAAACGCTCGGACACTAGGCAGCTTCCCTCACCGATGGGCTTCTTGAGAGCCAGACAAAAGCCAAAGTCCTTGGGCGCAGGCGAGGGGCCTGCGGAAGCTCTGGGTGCGGTGCCCGCAGTGTAAACGAGGATGCGACACAGGGACAGGGTCACTGGCTGGGGCTAGTCTCACGTAGGTCGCCCCGGGCACAGGCCCAGCATGGTGACAGTCTAGGTCGCCCCGGGCACAGGCCCAGCATGGTGACAGTCTGGGCCGCCCGCCGGACCTCGGCACCGCGCGAGCGGGATAACGCAGCCTGCGTCTGCCGGGGGGCGCTGCAACCACCGCCCGACAGGCGGGGCACACCCGGGCCGCACCTCCCAGGGACCCCAGCCCCCCCCACGCAAACCCGGGCCTAGAGGCAGGCTCCAGGGCGAGCCCGAGCCACCGGGCTGGAACCCGGAACCCGCCGTACGGGGGGAACGCGCCAAAGCCCGCACAGCAGCCCCGGCACACGGGCACACCCCCCCCCCGGGGGCACGGGGTACACCCCCCCCCCGGGGGGCACGGGCACACCCCCCCCCCGGGGGCACGGGCACACCCCCCCCCCCGGGGGCACGGGCACACCACCCCCCCCCGGGGGCACGGGGCACACACCCCCCCCGGGGGCACGGGCGGGGCACACCCCCCGGGGGCACGGGCGGGGCACCCCCCCCCGGGGGCACGGGGCACGGGCGCACCATCCCCCCCAGGGCACGGGCACACCCCCCCCCCGGGGGCACGGGCACACCCCCCCCCCCGGGGGCACGGGCACACCACCCCCCCCCCGGGGGCACGGGGCACACACCCCCCCCGGGGGCACGGGCGGGGCACACCCCCCGGGGGCACGGGCGGGGCACCCCCCCCCGGGGGCACGGGGCACGGGCGCACCATCCCCCCCAGGGCACGGGCACACCCACCCCCCGGGGGCACGGGGGCACACCACCCCCCCCGGGGGCACGGGGCACGGGCGCACACCACCCCCCTCCGGGGGGCACGGGGCACAGGCACACCCCCTCCCCCGGGGGCACGGGCACACCCCCCCCCGGGGGGCACGGGCACAGGCACACCCCACCCCGGGGGCACGGGCACACCCCCCCCCGGGGGGCACGGGCACAGGCACACCCCCCCCCCGGGGGCACGGGCACACACCCCCCCCCGGGGGCACGGGGCACGGGCACAAACCCCCCCCGGGGGCACGGGGCACGGGCACACACCCCCCCCGGGGGCACGGGGCACGGGCACACACACCCCCCCTGGGGGGCACGGGCACAGGCACACCCCCCCCCCCGGGGGCACGGGCACAGGCACACACCCCCCCCGGGGGCACGGGGCACGGGCACACACCCCCCCCCGGGGGGCACGGGCACAGGCACAAACCCCCCCCCGGGGGGCACGGGCACAGGCACAAACCCCCCCCGGGGGGCACGGGCACACACACACCCCCCGGGGGCACGGGGCACGGGCACAAACCCCCCCCGGGGGCACGGGGCACGGGCACAAACCCCCCCCGGGGGCACGGGCACAAACCCCCCCCCGGGGGGCACGGGCACAGGCACACACCCCCCCCCGGGGGGCACGGGCACAGGCACACACCCCCCCCCCGGGGGCACGGAGCACGGGCACACCCCCCCCCCGGGGGGCACGGAGCACGGGCACAAACCCCCCCCCGGGGGGCACGGGCACAGGCACAAACCCCCCCCCGGGGGGCACGGGCACAGGCACACCCCCCCCCGGGGGCACGGGGCACGGGCACACCCCCCCCCGGGGGCACGGAGCACGGGCACACACACACCCCCCCCGGGGGCACGGAGCACGGGCACACACACCCCCCCCGGGGGGCACGGGCACAGGCACAAACCCCCCCCCGGGGGGCACGGGCACAGGCACAAACCCCCCCCCGGGGGGCACGGGGCACGGGCACACCACCCCCCCCGGGGGCACGGGGGCACACCACCCCCCCCCGGGGGCACGGGGCACACACCCCCCCCGGGGGCACGGGGCACACACCCCCCCCGGGGGCACGGGCGGGGCACACCCCCCCCGGAGGGCACGGGCGGGGCACACCCCCCCCCCGGGGGCACGGGCGGGGCACACCCCCCCCTCGGAGGGCACGGGCGGGGCACACCCCCCCCTCGGAGGGCACGGGCGGGGCACACCCCCCCCGGGGGCACGGGCGGGGCACACCCCCCCCCGGGGGCACGGGCGCACCATCCCCCCCAGGGCACGGGCACACCCACCCCCCCCCGGGGGCACGGGCACACACCCCCCCCGGGGGCACGGGGCACGGGCACACACCCCCCCCCCGGGGGCACGGGGCACGGGCACACACCCCCCCCCGGGGGGCACGGGGCACGGGCACACACACACCCCCCGGGGGGCACGGGCACAGGCACAAACCCCCCCCCGGGGGGGCACGGGCACAGGCACAAACCCCCCCCCGGGGGGCACGGGGCACGGGCCACAAACCCCCCCCCCGGGGGGCACGGGGCACGGGCACAAACCCCCCCCGGGGGGCACGGGGCACGGGCACAAACCCCCCCCGGGGGGCACGGGCACAGGCACAAACCCCCCCCCCGGGGGGCACGGGGCACGGGCACAAACCCCCCCCGGGGGGCACGGGCACAGGCACAAACCCCCCCCCGGGGGGCACGGGCACAGGCACACACCCCCCCCGGGGGCACGGGCACAGGCACACCCCCCCCCCCGGGGGCACGGGCACAGGCACACCCCCCCCCCGGGGGCACGGGCACAGGCACACCCCCCCCCCCGGGGGGCACGGAGCACGGGCACAAACCCCCCCCCGGGGGGCACGGGCACAGGCACAAACCCCCCCCCGGGGGGCACGGGCACAGGCACACACCCCCCCCCCGGGGGCACGGGGCACGGGCACACCCCCCCCCGGGGGCACGGAGCACGGGCACACACACACCCCCCCGGGGGCACGGAGCACGGGCACACACACCCCCCCCTGGGGGGCACGGGCACAGGCACAAACCCCCCCCCGGGGGGCACGGGCACAGGCACAAACCCCCCCCCGGGGGGCACGGGCACAGGCACAAACCCCCCCCCCGGGGGGCACGGGGCACGGGCACACCACCCCCCCCGGGGGGGCACGGGGCACGGGCACACCACCCCCCCCCGGGGGCACGGGGGCACACCCCCCCCCCGGGGGCACGGGGCACACACCCCCCCCGGGGGCACGGGGCACACCCCCCCCCCGGAGGGCACGGGCGGGGCACACCCCCCCCCGGAGGGCACGGGCGGGGCACACCCCCCCCCGGGGGCACGGGCGCACCATCCCCCCCCAGGGCACGGGCACACCCACCCCCCCCCGGGGGCACGGGGCACGGGCGCACCATCCCCCCCAGGGCACGGGCACACCCACCCCCCCGGGGGCACGGGGGCACACCACCCCCCCCGGGGGCACGGGGCACGGGCGCACACCACCCCCCTCCGGGGGGCACGGGCACAGGCACACCCCCTCCCCCGGGGGCACGGGCACACCCCCCCCCCGGGGGGCACGGGCACAGGCACACCCCCCCCCCCGGGGGCACGGGCACACCCCCCCCCCCGGGGGGCACGGGCACACCCCCCCCCCCGGGGGGCACGGGCACAGGCACACCCCCCCCCGGGGGCACGGGGCACAGGCACACCCCCCCCCCGGGGGCACGGGGCACGGGCACACACACCCCCCCCGGGGGGCACGGGCACAGGCACAAACCCCCCCCCGGGGGGCACGGGCACAGGCACAAACCCCCCCCCCGGGGGGCACGGGGCACGGGCACACACACCCCCCCCCGGGGGCACGGGGCACGGGCACAAACCCCCCCCGGGGGCACGGGGCACGGGCACAAACCCCCCCCCGGGGGGCACGGGGCACGGGCACAAACCCCCCCCCGGGGGGCACGGGCACAGGCACACCCCCCCCCCCGGGGGCACGGGCACAGGCACACACCCCCCCCGGGGGGCACGGGCACACCCCCCCCCCCGGGGGCACGGGCACAGGCACACCCCCCCCCCCCCCGGGGGCACGGAGCACGGGCACAAACCCCCCCCCGGGGGGCACGGGCACAGGCACAAACCCCTCCCCGGGGGGCACGGGCACAGGCACAAACCCCCCCCCCGGGGGGCACGGGCACAGGCACACCCCCCCCCCGGGGGCACGGGGCACGGGCACACCCCCCCCCCCCGGGGGCACGGAGCACGGGCACACACACACCCCCCCGGGGGCACGGGCACACCACCCCCCCCCCCGGCTCACTTGTAGGTCAGCCCGTCCCCGCAGTTGAGGAGCTGCTGCGCCGTCAGCCCGTCGTCGGGCACGTAGCCGGTGCCGCCGCTGATGAGGTAATCGGCCATGGCGGCTCCGCGAACGGCTGCGCCGCGTGGCCCAGAAAGAGCCGCCCCCCTCCGCGCGCCCCGGAGATAAACCCCGCGCGCGGCCCGGGCCCCGCCCCCAGCCACGCCCCCTACGGGAGCCGAGCGCGGACAGCAGCCCCGGCCCCCCCCGGCGCGCTCCCTTTCCCCAACCCCTGAATGCGCGTCAGGAAACCCCGATCCCAGGCCCCGCCCCACACCCGGCCCCACAGAGGGTTCCAGGCCCCGCCCCACGCCCCACACAGGCCGAGACCCCGCCCCACACCGGGCCCCGCCCCGGGTTCCAGGCCCCGCCCCACGCCCCACGCCCGACACAGGGCCCCAGACCCCGCCCCACACCGGGCCCCGCTGCGGGTTCCAGGCCCCGCCCCACACCGGGCCGGGCCCCGGCCCCCAGCCCCCGCGCCAGCCCCAGCCCCGACCCGACCCAGTCACTCCCCAGTCCCAGCTCCAGACACCAGCCCCCGTCACTGGCCCCAGACATGGCCCCAGCCAGGCCCCTAGTCACCCCCCAACCCAGCCCCAGACCCGACCCACTCATTCCCCAAACCCGGCCCCAGCCACCAGCCCTAGGCACTGGCCCCAGACCCTTCCCCAGCCACGGCCCCAGCCAGGCCCCTAGTCACCCCCCAACCCAGCCCCAGACCCGACCCACTCATTCCCCAAACCCGGCCGCAGCCACCAGCCCTCGTCACTGGCCCCAGACCCTTCCCCAGCCACGGCCCCAGCCACTCCCCAACCCGGCCCCAGACCCGACCCAGTCACTCCCCAAACCCGGCCCCAGCCACCAGCCCTAGTCACTGGCCCCAGACATGGCCCCAGCCACTCCCCTAGTCACTCCCCAACCCGGCCCCAGACCAACCCAGTCACTCCCCAAACCCGGCCCCAGCCACCAGCCCTAGTCACTGGCCCCAGACCCTTCCCCAGCCACGGCCCCAGCCACTCCCCAACCCGGCCCCAGCCCGACCCAGTCACTCCCCAAACCCGGCCCCAGCCACCAGCCCTAGTCACTGGCCCCAGACCCTTCCCCAGCCACGGCCCCAGCCACTCCCCAACCCGGCCCCAGACCCGGCCCCAGCCACCAGCCCTAGTCACTGGCCCCAGACCCTTCCCCAGCCACTCCCCTAGTCACTCCCCAACCCGGCCCCAGACCAACCCAGTCACTCCCCAAACCCGGCCCCAGCCACCAGCCCTAGTCACTGGCCCCAGACCCTTCCCCAGCCACGGCCCCAGCCACTCCCCTAGTCACTCCCCAATCCGGCCCCAGACCAACCCAGTCACTCCCCAAACCCGGCCCCAGCCACCAGCCCTAGGCACTGGCCCCAGACCCTTCCCCAGCCACGGCCCCAGCCACTCCCCAACCCGGCCCCAGACCCGACCCAGTCACTCCCCAAACCCGGCCCCAGCCACCAGCCCTAGTCACTGGCCCCAGACCCTTCCCCAGCCACTCCCCTAGTCACTCCCCAACCCGGGCCCCAGACCAACCCAGTCACTCCCCAAACCCGGCCCCAGCCACCAGCCCTAGTCACTGGCCCCAGACCCTTCCCCCAGCCACGGCCCCAGCCACTCCCCTAGTCACTCCCCAATCCGGCCCCAGACCAACCCAGTCACTCCCCAAACCCGGCCCCAGCCACCAGCCCTAGGCACTGGCCCCAGACCCTTCCCCAGCCACGGCCCAGCCACTCCCCTAGTCACTCCCCAACCCGGCCCCAGACCCAACCCAGTCACTCCCCAAACCCGGCCCCAGCCACCAGCCCTAGTCACTGGCCCCAGACGTGGCCCCAGCCACTCCCCTAGTCACTCCCCAAACCCAGCCCCAGTCACCAGCCCTAGTCACTGGCCCCAAACCCGACCCTGTCACTCCCAAGCCCCAGCCAGCAGCCCTAGTCACTGGCCTCAGACCCTTCCCCAGACATGGCCCCAGCCAGTCCCCTAGTCACCCCCAAACCCGGCCCAGCCCCTCCCCAGCGGAGACATGTCTCTTGCTGGTCGGGCTGCTGGGAACAGGGGCCGGCGCAGACCCGTGGCGCCCGGAGCCCTGGGGGGGGGGGGGGGGGGCAGAAGCAGGTGCTCGGGGCAGCCGCCAGGAAGGGGCGGCAGGGTTCCCGTGGTGGCAAGTCGGGGGCAGCTCCTCCCTTTTGCCATCCGTGGCAGCAGGTTTTTTTCACTGCTTGGGGTGGCAAAAACCATAGAGCCGGCCCTGGCCCATGGCAATGGGGGCAGCGGGAGGCCAGAGCCTAAAGTCCCACAGGCAGAGCCTGCCACCACCTGCCCCAAGCCCGAGCCCCATGGGAAGGTGGGGAATGCACAGGCTGGCTGCTCCCCCACAGGGGAGAAGATGGCTGGGCCTGGGAGCAGCAGCTGAACCCAGCACCCAGGTGAGGCATCCAGGAGCAACAGGGGGCCCCGCCATCACAGCCCCGGAGGCTACGGCCCAAGGAGAAGCCCCTGGTGGCCACGTTTGAGAAACGCTGGGTTAAATTACAGCAGGCAATCAAGGGGAAAGTACAAGGGCCAAAACGGATTTTAAAACTCAAACAGCTAAGGGTTTAAAACCCAACAAACCAATGAGAGATTCTTTAACTAGAAAGAAAGGAGCTAGGCTAGTCTGTATTCACAAAAACCAACGAGTTGTCCAGGGGTACCTTTAACAGATTTATTGGGGCATAAGCTTTCATGCCCACACAAAAGCTTATGCCCAAATAAATCTGTTAGTCTTTAAGGTGCCACCGGACTCCTCATTGTTTTTGTAACTATAACAGAACAGGAAGAGTGCCCAAGAATAGTTAAGTCCATTGAAGCACTGGAGATAAAATGGGAGCAAGTAGACAGAGGAGGACAGTAGGACACCACTGAGAATTTAATTGTCTTACCTTCCTCTTCACTGCCGGAAAATGTTGGGGAAATCCCTGCCTGGGCCCAGCTCTTCTCTGGTAATAGAAAAGAGGTGCCCTCAGAGACTCAGGTGAGGTGCTGAAGCAAATTGATAATGCAGTAGGTAACCAGGCCCAGACAGTATATCCAAGAGTTAGGAAGGAACTTAGGTATGAAATAGCTGAACTGCTAACAAAATATATGCAGTGTCATTAAAACCAAAGGAGTACTTCTGGCCCCTTAGAGACTAACCAATTTATTTGAGCATAAGCTTTTGTGAGCTACAGCTCACTTCATCGGCTGCATACTGTGGAAAGTGTAGAAGATCTTTTTATACACACAAAGCATGAAAAAATACCTCCCCCCACCCCACTCTCCTGCTGGTAATAGCTTATCTAAAGTGACCACTCTCCTTACAATGTGTATGATAATCAAGGTGGGCTATTTCCAGCACAAATCCAGGGTTTAACAAAAACGTCTGGGGGGGGGGGGGGGGGTAGGAAAAAACAAGGGGAAATAGGTTACCTTGCATAATGACTTAGAGAGTGGTCACTTTAGATAAGCTATTACCAGCAGGAGAGTGGGGTGGGAGGAGATATTTTTTCATGCTTTGTGTGTATAAAAAGATCTTCCACACTTTCCCCAGTATGCATCCTATGAAGTGAGCTGTAGTTCACAAAAGCTTATGCTCAAATAAATTGGTTAGTCTCTAAGGTGCCACAAGTCCTCCTTTTCTTTTTGCGGATACAGACTAAACACGGCTGCTCCTCTGAAACCTGTCATTAAAACCGGCAACTATTCCAGAGGGTTAGAGAGTAGCAAATGTACCACTATTTTGTTTTAAAAGTCTTAAGCAGTGATCCTGGGAAAGAGACTAGTGAACTTTACATGTGTGCCTGGAAAAATCCATTGCAATGTAATTAAAAGAAGAACAAAACATCATGAGAGCATTTAACCAACATTTCTGCAAAGGAAAATGATGTTTCAGTAATCTCTCAGAATGCAATGTTGTAGTGGCTAAGGGAGAACCAGTTTACATAATTTATTAGGATTTCCAAAACACCTTTGCTGAAGTTGCACCCAAGAGACTATGAAGTTGTCATGGAGTGAGAGGCAAACTATGGTCATGGATCAAAAACTGGCTAGGAAACAGAAAACAGTTTAAATGGTCAATATTCATCCTGGCAAAAGGTTAACAGCACAGGGCCTCAAGGTTCCATGTTGTTCAACATTTGTTCTTAATGATCTGGAAAGGGGGTGGTTAATGAAGTAGCAATATTTACAGATGACAAAGTAATTTAGGTTAGGACAGAAGAGTGAGGAACTACAGTGAGTCCTAAACAAGCTTGGTGAATGGGCAACATGATGGCAAATGAAAGTCAATGCAGATAACTACAAAGCAATGCACAGTGAAGGTGGGAAACGAACTACTCATACAGTTAACTTAGACCTCTGTAAGCTGTATCAGCACAGTAAAAGAACCTGGACATCACAGTACACAGCTCATTGTGCATCTGTGCTAAAAACCAAAGATTTTAGGATGCCTAAGGCATGAGGTGGAGAATACACCATTATGTAATCAACAGCACAGCCTCAGCTGGATTGTGTGTGCAGGATTGGTCACCCCATCTCAGACAGGATATTACAGGTGTTCGGAGAAGCACTGAGGATGATCAAGGGCCTAGGAAAATTCTCTCATGAATTCCTTAAAAGAGCACATGCAATTGAAAAGGTGGGGAAAAAACTGGGTAAAAGGAAGTGTCAGTTACACAATGTTTGAAAAGCTGTCCAACTTATTGCCACAGGCAGCTGTTGAGGTCAAGAGCTGAAGATGCCAAAAGGGACTGACGTTTATATAAATAAGGTCTACTTAGGATAGGTTTTAGAAGGAATATTAAACTTCATACTCTAGGATTTAAAAGAATGAGAGCCAATGTAGGGGGCAGATTATCCCATTGTACACCCTCCTCTGAAGTGGTATTCAGACCTGCATGAGTTAGCAGCTGAAGAAAGAATAGCTTATTGACATAGCAATTATATGAATCTGAAGAAATTTTGACCCCATTTCTAGATACATTTGGATTTAAAAAAATAAAATCCATTGAGATGGCTCAATCACCACCAGACTTCCATTCCACCTCACCGCTTCGCCTCCCATTCAGGTTGGTTATCGATTTCGTTATGGTTGCCCCTCGCCCAAACATATGTTGCAGTGCTGATTTGTAAAATTGCAGAGTTCTGTTGGAGATCCTGTGAAGGACGGGGTATTTGAAAACATATACAACTAAGTCATGCACCTTTTTGGACTGTTTCTTTATGAAAAATAATGCAGTCACAAAAAAGTTTCATATTATTCAGTTTAAATCAAACAGGGGATGCCACGCTTGGGGCCAGATTTTCAAGAAAGCTCAAGACGTTGGGGGGTTTTAAAAGTCCCACTCCTTCTGCTACCACATCAAACTAGTTAGGACTGGATAGGATTCTTTTGATGACAGCACAGCAGGGTGGGATTCTGCAGTTCTGGCAGCAGGGCTCTCACAGCCAATAGCCTGTCATGGGGGTGGTGGAGTTTGCTTTATTCCAATAACCTGACACTTAAGGGCAGCAGCACATCTGTTATGCTGCGTATTGCGTGGTGTCTCAGTGACTGGTTTGTTAAGCTGCTCTTATAACTGAAGGCTGTAGTCACTGCAGAAGTTGATCACTGCAGTTTTCCTTCAGCGATTCCCAATTTTCCTGAACAGGGGCCGCACACTCTGTGCTAGCTGTACGTAGTACTAAGAACGGTATCATTTAAGTCAAGACAGAGAAGGAAAATTAAACTCCTTTTCTTCAGCCATGGAGTTAATATTGTTTCTGGTTGTGCAATGTGAAGTTTTCAGTTTTTGTTTTAGGGTGGCAACTGTTAAGAGAAATATGGCCCTTGGGTTTCATAACATTCCTGGCTGTGATTTCACACATCTGTGTGTAGTTTCTTGGTCATTTCTCACCTAAAGCTGTTCTATGTAGACTTACAGAATTCACTGATGTCCTGACTGACAAACCAAAAGTGGCTTGGAGTAGTGACATCAAAGCAGTTGTTCCAGCTGGTCTTACTGAGCACTTAGGCAGAAGAGCATTTAGACATGTATTTTTTGTTTTTAAAGCGTGACACATTCTACCAACAGTAAATGTTGCCTACTGTAAGAGTGGCAGAAGTGAGAATGTCTTTTTTTGTTTTAAAGGAAAGGACGATGGTGGTACAGCTGCCCTATTCCAATGCAAGGCACATTTACGTTAACCTCAGCAGTGATACTAGAATACAAAGTAGTAAACAAACAGGCAAGTTAGCTTCTGTTCCATTAGAAACACAAGGCAAGGTTTAATGGTTGTCAAACAGACTACAAAGGCTGCAGGGAAAGACATTTCATTTCCAAGGGGATTACAAAGATCAGAGGGTATAAGAGTAAAGTTAAATTAAAAAAATATTTGAGTTCATCTCTTTAAAATGATTTGCAGTGTGAGTAACTCACGGGGCAAAAGCTACTGGCGAGCTGGAAGGTCACTTTGCGGGATGGCAATGACATATGCTGTTCAGACTAGGATTCAACAGGGGAGGATGGACAAGACATTTCCGGCATGCAGGCTGCACCATTACCAAGAGAGGATCTGGGCTGCAACTAGAACCAGCCTTACTGAGATACAGGGTCAGTAGGGGATGTGTTATTTCCTTACATTCCCTCATTAGAGGCCAAGACCCAATTTATTCCCTCTTTATGCTGGGCTCAGTCCTGCCGTACCCCTCCTGATTAACTCAGTAGCAAGAACAGATGGAAGCAGGCAACTGGAAACGTGGCTGCTGTGCAAAATGTCTACTGCAGTGCTGAGCTGTGCCAGAGCCGCACTGGAGGAAGGGAGTGGCGGGCAGAGTGCCACACGCATTGCATCACATGTCTTTTGGCAGCTTAATATCCCCCACCCCCAGTACGATAATCATTCCTTCCTGGAACAGGGTTTGAGATGCTCCTTATGGTAGGAAGATGCTTGTTCGTGTGGCTAGCAGTAGCTTGGATGTTTTCTATGCATTGGCTCCAATGAAATGGAACAGGCTGAAATGACAGGGCAAGGAGCATTCCTCAAAATATCCGGGGAAGGAAAACAATCTCTCTGTAGGCTGCTGTTGGAACCTAGCAGCTCAGGATGTGTGGGGCCCTTCTCCCAGCCACATCAGAGGCTGTAGCAGTTTCTATCCCATTTTAACAGTGAAGTAAGAGTCAGAACATTAAGATTAACCATTTCATTATTCAACAGGTTACACCTAGTGTGCAGCCATCATGCAACCCCTAAGACAGTCCAGCAAACAGAAGGGTAGTGAGAACGTTCACAGGAAAACCCTCCAGCCCACACAGACAGGAAAGGGCTCTTCTCAGCCACTGTCACCTTTCTTTTATTTAGCGACAGATAGAGAACTTGGGATGGTGAACACAGCTTTTGTGCAGTTCCACGTTGACCAGGGCAAATGGACTTGTTCTCTCCTAGGTCAGAGCAATCCCTTTCATTTCCACCCTGTGAGGATTGGTGCAAAGGAGGACTCCTGTTTAGGGTCACTTTCAGGTTCTGGATCCTAAAATGGATGTTTTAGCTCACACAATGAATCAGGCCAAGGCAGCATGCTTGGGAAACAGCTTCAGACATACAGGAGCCTACCTCCTCCCAGAAACACAAGAGTCTAGGAATCAAGAAATTTAAAAAAAAAAAAAAAAGAAAAAATGAAGGAACTATATTAAGTTACACTTAGATTGTCATCATCTTCCCTCCCCCTGCAGCAAGGGGCCGGGGGATGATAGTTTGCCACAGGCTGTCCTCCGCTACTTTGGTCATTCCAATTTTACAGTAGTGACCATCACCTCCAAAAAAGGAAATAAGGACACGATGGCACAGTGGACACCAAGTCTGTGTAACAGACTAAGTTTCCTGTAGGAGAGCAGTTATATTGCAATTTCATGAGAGAGGACAATACATGGAGGTCAGAGGTTAGAACACAAGAAGCTTCACAAAGCAGCCACGTTCAATCTTGCTACACTTTCTGTGGAGACAAGATGGGCACAGAACAATTAAAAAAACAAACAATGCAGGGGTGCCTCAGACTAAATAACTAACCAAGCTGAGATATAACAGACAAGGCTAACCCTGTATCAGTTGCACATACAAGGCAAAGGAAGGGAGTGAATTCTGGGTTAAATATGTACAACAGCAAGTTGTTTGGTACTCAAGAGGTGTTAAATGGAATGTCCATCACTGAAACTCAAGCAGAGAGTGGAAACAAACTGGACACAGAAAACCGTGCTGAAAAGAGCTATTTTACATCATTTAACCAGGAGCAGATTTGCCAATGACCTGGGTAAGATCCTAGGCCAACAGAGCACTGTTGCCTAATCTGGGTAGAGTTCCTTCCAGGAGTCCTTAAAAATAAGGACTTAGGGTGACCTTTCTAGAAAGGAAAGTTTGGATCACTCTTCACTATCAGAGGGTACAGAGTTTAAACTCCAGAAATACTGCAGACATGGTTTCATACAGCTATGCAGAAGAAAAACAACTTCTGTGGAGTCATCTGAAAGCACAGTATATTGGATAGTCTCCTAAGAAATGAAACTGGTACAAGACATTTTGATACCAGACAGTAGAGAACACTGTACATCTTCAAGTCAACACCTTCATCTTCCATACACAGGAGAAATCAAAGAGAGGACAGGGATGGAAAATCCTCAGTCCGTTTGCTCGGGCAAACCCAATAAAGATTTAGGGGTTTATGCGGCCCTCTGTGCCTGCTAAACTCCCGATACTGTTACAGTGAGTTGTGCTTCTCCAGGCTGAGTGGAGATCCTAAAGAATTACTTGACTCTCCACCAGGTACATTTTTTGATTCATTTGCTCTTTACAGTAGCAAGTGAACAGCAACAAATACATTAGAATCAGGTATATTTTTAAGCAACATGGCATACAGCTTGACCACATAGCTCTGCCAGTGTACCTCAACTCAGTCCTAACCTGCAACATCCCTTGTTACTCCATTGCTGGGTCTCGTCTGTCTGCCAAATTGTTTCAAGCTCTGGCAAGTTTATACTTACACAAAGATGTTATGTGAAGCAATATAAAAAAACTATTCCATCCACTTAGTACTTGGCAGAGGAAAGAATACCCAGTCAGCTTCCATTTTCATATTGCTCTCAGATTTAACTAACAGTGGATGGGCACACTCCGACCTCTGGGAAGGCTGGATTGTTTCCTATGCGGCATTCCAGGGCACAGTGACTTGAGTATGGGTGTTTAGCCTGCACATGCTTATTCCTCAAGGTCACTTGCTTTCTGTGCAGAAGGCAGGATGCTCCCCTCTCAAATCCAACATTCAGGACAGCTGTTTACCCCAGTGATCTAGAGATTAGCTCCATGCAGGCCCAGACACCCTTAGCACAACATGCATGTCTCTACTCCCTTGAACAGAGCAACAGCGACCTAGCGCATAACTATGTCCTGGAGCCTGGAGAACACTGCAGGCACTGGAACACAGTGACAGGGTTATAGCACCTGATAGTAGCCAAACCAAGAACTGTTACCAACACCAACACCTCCCTGCCAGAGGAAAAGTGCTGCGGATACTCCCAACTGCTGCACTGAGCTGAGGGTATGATGGCAGCTTTACACTCCACCTGTCCCCAGTCTCTTTTTCTGCCCTACGGGAACTAGCGTTTCAGCCAGATACTACCACCAACCAGGCAGTCGTTGAGGTGGGACTTGAGCTAACTCAGTGGACTTTGCTTAAATCACCTCTCCGGGTGTTGATGTCAGTAAAGAACAGAGGGAGCATCAAACCCACTGCACAGGGGATGCACGACTTCCTGCAGTAGTTACCCAAACATTTCTTACCAAATTATGCTTTTAAAAAGTTCTCTTCAGGAGCAAATCTCTCCTCATTTTCATATTCTCAGGCATATCTGTATTCTGACTGTTTGACGCAAGGAGACTTCCATCAAGCTCAAGTATCACATGCTAGGACTGGAAGTCTTCACCAGGCATACCTGCACATCAAACAGGAGGGCACACGGGCAGGTAACATTATGGACAGTCCTGATTTAGGCGTATATTCTATCCCTGGTGCACATGTACAGATCAGAGGGATGACACACCCTACTTGCAAATGTAAACAGGGAGGCAACAAATGGAAGCCTTAAGACTCTTGGACAGTAATGGAGGAGCTTCCATTTACAGGACTGCAATATAGGGAGAAGAGGGGAAGGCAGATTCAAGAAGCGTCACCTCCTCATGTCCAAGAAGCTGGTAGCTCAATAACCTCAAGCCTCACTAGAGAGCGAGCTCTGATTTCGAGCACAGCGGACAATCTATTCTCTTTGGAAGCCACCAGAAACATTATGATGTCAAAATACAGCAGCCATTGAAGATGCAGTGAGGCAGGCACCATGGGTCCGATTTAAAAAAGAATTATGACCCATGACAACTCTTGAAACTATACAACCACGATACCGATATGCGAGCCAGCCATCCATACAGCCTGAAAAGCATTTTCTCCCCTAACCCTCTAGCCACCGGTCAGGTGCTTTGGGACTGGGGGAGAGGTTGCCTGTGCCTGAAGCCCCACATACTGGCCTCTGCTGCAGACAGGACACTCGTCTGGATGGACCAATAAGCTGATCTGGTGCAATAGCAAATCCCACATTCCTAGCTGGACACTTGAAGTTCTATCAAGAAACTGGTTTCTCTCAGTGAGTTATTACACTGAAGAAAAAGGCTGACACAATGTGCAAAACTAAAGGAGGACGTGGACACCCTAACAGGAGTGAATTCCTTCAGACCTTCAAAGTTTGGAGGTGTGGGAAAGAGAAAAAGGGTCCAAGGGGAATCACACTGAAAAGCATATGTGGGGGAGATGAGAACAACCCAATTACACTGATCTTTTTAAAATGCTCCCTCTTGCAGCTCTTGCGCTCTTCCCCAAATAAAGACACACTGTTCAATGGCATGTTGAAAAGACGTGCTCGTCATTCTTAATAAACAACTAGAGTAAGAATACATAAGAGAAACAGGGTGGTATCTTTATATGATACACAAGTGTATGGTACAAGAACTCCATCAGGCACAGGAGCCTCAAGGTTTAAGGCCTCAATGTCAGGCCAAAAAAAAGAAGAGTGTGGTAAAGTTTTTTTTGTTTGTTTTTTTTTTTTTTTTTTTTTTTTACTTTTAACATCTAAAAATGTCACTTAAAGGTCTGAATAGAAATTGTTTTTTAGAAATCATAATTGCAGTTCACTCTCTCCTCCTCCTTCCAGGACAACAGCAAATTAATGTCTGAGCACAAAGGAGAGACACCTGCCTCTCCTTGGCTGGCTGAGCAGGTCCATCCATCATTCTGCGCTCTCCAGGCTGCACATGCTCTGAGGAGGCATCAGAGGCCCCAGCCATCCAGGCCAATCCCATAGCTCATGTTCTGTTTTCTACATCATAAAAAACCAAAGTCAACCAGCAGTTTCAACAGCTCTGAGCTGGCAGAGAAATGCAGCCTCCAATGGGTCTAACAGCTCAGTGTGTTTGGTAGGATACACATTGGGTAGGTTTTCCTTTTAGATTCTTTTAAACAGAAGAAGCCTAAAAGGGCTTCATAACTACACCAATAAAAAACAAAACGTAGGCATCTCCTTTAGTGTAAAAGTCTGTACAATTTATCGTTGCTCGTCATCCCCCCCACCGCACTGCCCCACCCCACCCCTTTCTGAGCTGGGAAGGATGCCTTAGTGCATGGTGCTGGCATTAGCTACAGCAATAGCTTCCTGAATCTCTCGTATCACCAGGATCCGAGTGAGCATCTGCTCCATCTGCTCTCTGCTGATTGGCTGGATGGAATACCAGATCGGGCTGTTAGGGGCTACCACCGGCTCCGGAGTTAAGTAAAATGTATCATTCCGGCCTTTCACACTCTGGGGGCTGAAAGGGGTGGGGTGGGGGGACAAAATCAGAAACAGGCAGGTTAGTAACATGTCCTGGAACAAGTAACATCATCCTATCCATTCTGGGGCTTTAAGAATCCTTACAGTGAATGCTGGGCTGATGAAAGGTGCAAGACTAGGAGAGCTATGGAAGTTTACTTGCAGGACAGATACAATTATGGGCAATGGTAGGATAAGCTTCTCCTACCAATGGGTCCCACCCAGCCCTAGACAGTCCTCCTCTTGGGGAAAGAGGGGAGCTCTGTCTCAATGACTCATTCACCCACTGGACTAAGCCAAGGTTAACAATAAAGGGGCCCCCCAGCTATCACGTGGACCTATATTCACTAGGAAAGATTAAACTCCTTTCACTTGGTACCAAAGGTTACCATTTAGCCTTTTAAGAGTCAGTTTTCTTCTCAAACTCCATTTTCACCCCAGTAAGCTAGTTATGGTGCCGTCCATGAAGGAGGGAAGCATATACAAATGCAGCTACTAAGAGACCTCGCTCTTTCTCATCTCTAATATTCAGAACAAACTTCCATTTTTGCGGCTGCCGCCACCTGGGCCTCGCCAATATCTCATCCAAAGCAGAGGGCACTTCCATCACATGTGCCATCAGTGCACCTGGGGGCTAAGGGGCCACTGCACAAGCTCAAGTGCTCTGATGTCTAATGTCATAAGTAAACCCTGGGATCAACACTTACGACAATTCACACTTCATGATTTAGCCCCTTCAAATATTGAGCAGAACAGGATTTTAGTGATTTTTTTTTTAATGCAGCTTTGGACCAAAGTTTGCCCTCTATTATGGGCACGCACCTCCTATTGAAGGAGTCCCTTATATAGTTAATGTATTTAACATACACACAAACTGTACCGATATTAAGGAGAGAGAAATACTGTCCCGAAGACAAAGTTAGCTATCTTTCTGCAGCTATAAAATGCAGTCTAGGTCCACATTTATGGAAGATAAGCAACCCCATGTGACAGAAGATCTCACCATTTGAAGAGGTAGAAGTCATAGAGCTTTATGGGGCACCGCAGGGGGTTCTCTGGATTCTCAGTCTGCTCTGCATACATGTCATCTGTAACTGCAAACCAACCCCCCCCCGAAAACCACAGTGTGTCAAACTGAGTACAGGAAACTGTTTGTAGTAGAACAATAGTAGATAATAAAATAAGCAATGTCAAGCAGCCTCAATGTTTTCAAATCCTGTCATCCTACAATATCTCATGAGTTACCAGCTGCAGGAAAGGTAAAAGGATTCAGATCGTTGCCCCAAAGCACAGCTCACTTGTTAGCAGCCAGAAACCTCCAGGTATTGCTTTTGGCTATCTGCTTTATCAGCAAGACCCACTCATTAACCCACCATCTAGCTATAACCTTTGAAAGGCAGGAAGTCTGGTTAAATGAAACGCCAGTACCTGAGCCAGTGGAAGCCTGGGTCAACAGGCCATATTCTACCTCTAAACTCCATGAACGTTCCCAGGAGTCAAGGGCTTTCATGGAGAGAAGAGAACAAGGCTCCACTCTTAGTACTCTCTTTGCTCAGAGACCCCTGCATCGCAACAGTGCCTCTGCCTGGGAGAGTTGGACTGGAAACCAATCCCCAAACCGTCTGCTGGGAGGCCTGTGTGCCTCACAGCCACTCAAGCCTAGGTCAGAAGACATCATGTACTCACAGAACACACAGATGTGCTTTATCTCTGATCACTGAGCTACTGGGGGAGGATCTTATTGTCAAAAACATTGATTTCTTGCACCCCACCTGAAGGCACCTGCAAGGCTCTTCATAAAACTAGTACAAACAGACCAGGTCAGTCAATCCCAGACATTCTCAAGAAGGCTTGCTTCTCCTCTCATGTACACTTTACCTTTCTGGCCTGTCTGGTGTATACCAAGTGCCTTCAGATACCGGATACTCGTGCTCTTATCCTTGGGATTGGAAGGGTTCTTCTTGGTCTGCCTCAAGACCTTGGAGAAGGCCAACTTCATGTGCTGGTCTACCGTTTTCAACAGGAAGTACCTGAGCAGCGAGAAGAGGACACAGGACATTTATGGGGCAAACAAAGCCTTACTTAGCCTTTCATCTGACAGTGAAGTGGCAATCTTTACTGTCTATGAGCCAGCCAGGGTTCAAACCAGCATTTGAAAGTCAGGTGGTATTCTGAGCAGTAGAACACAAGAAAAGGCAGATGCAAGTCCAGGTTTCTCTTTGTTAGTTCACTTCCTTGTTTCACTGCATGTAATTTCTTGTATAAAGGGACTGCTCTGGGATTTGCTCCCATGTCCGGTTTCAGAGTAACAGCCGTGTTAGTCTGTATTCACAAAAAGAAAAGGAGTACTTGTGGCACCTTAGAGACTAACCAATTTATTTGAGCATAAGCTTTCGTGAGCTACAGCTCACTTCATCGGATGAAGTGAGCTGTAGCTCACGAAAGCTTATGCTCAAATTGGTTAGTCTCTAAGGTGCCACAAGTACTCCTTTTCTTTTTGCTCCCATGTCCCTAACCATTAAAAAGCAATGACCACATCTTAGTCCAATACAGTTTCCTGTCAGTCCTCTCAAGGATGCTGGAAGTTCCTTGGCTTTTAAATCAACTGCCCCAAATACTTACTTTGTGTTAAAAAACATCAGCGTAGTGAGCAAGGTGGAAGGGGAGTGAGCTCCCAGTTGCTTGCACTCCCACAGCATCTCTTCTGTTACATGGCTGGGGAGGACATAACCTGCAACAATCAGAAGTCAGCATCACCGACCAAGTTACAATATGAACACAAGAGGCACTTTCAGGGATACATACTATAAAAAGAGATTCCTTGGGGAAGGGAAAACAGATTAATTCTCCCATTTCAGAGTTGCTCATTTTTATATCAACCTTTAATCAGCAAGAGTGAGCAAGCTGATGGAATGGAACAAATTGAGCTGTTGGCCTTATGTGCATTCTCAGTCAACGTAGAGTCAAAACACACTATTTGGAGGTGTCCACTCTTTTGATTTTCCCTTGTTCAGAAGAGTAATTCTTCACTCCAAACACTTAGATACACAGCACCACCACAAACAGTATGAACCCCAGAGCTCATGCAATGGCACAGAGAAAAAAGAATAAATCAAACAGGCAGAGGGAAAAAGAGGATCTGAAATCCACCACACTACTTAAGCAGAAGTATTGAACACAAATGTAAAACGGATTGACAGATGATCAGACCAAACTAAGAGCAAGAGGAATAAAAATCTGAAGAAACAGATTTGTTCCCTGAAAATGTGATCCTTTAGTTCTCATGTGAATAGGTGTAATCTTCCCTACTGCAGCAACGGCATAAAGGAACAGACCTTGCATGAACAAGTTGACACTCCCATGTACACAGTGAAGCCCACACACCCCCCGACCCTAATCTGAATGAAGGGTATAATATTCAGAAGTTTTTGGCTGCAACATCTCCAAGGCTCTGCCTAAAAGCACCCACAAATAGATTCCAAAATCCACTAAGCTTCAGAACAAGCCAAGCCTTAGGGCAAATCTCTGGTTTTATCACTTGAAGCTGCTCTAGTTTCTCATCAGTGGCACTCAAAGCAAAATGCATTGCCAATTCAGATCAGATCGCCTGCCTCATGAACACCAGAGGTAAGCCACTAGGAGGTAATATAAGAACATAATAATGGCCAGACTAGGTCAAACCAAAGGTCCATCTAGTCCAGTATCCTGTCTTCCGACAATGGCCAATGCCAGGTGCCCCAGAGGGAATGAACAGAACAGGTAATCATCAAGTGATCCATCCCGTTGCCCATTCCCAGCTTCTGACAAACAGAGGCTAGGGACACCATCCCTGCCCATCCTGGCTAATAGCCATTGATGGACCTATCTTCCATGAACTTACCTAGTTCTTTTTTGAACCCTGTTATAGTCTTGGCCTTCACAACATCCTCTGGCAAGGAGTTCCACAGGTTGACTGTGCGTTGTGTGAAGAAATACTTTCTTGTGTTTGTTTTAAACCTGCCACCTATTAATTTCCTTTGGTGACCCCTAGTTCTTGTGTTATGAGAAGGAGTAAATAACACTTCCTTATTTACCTTCTCCACACCAGTCATGATTTTACAGACCTCTACCATCTCCCCCCCTTAGTTGTTCCTTTTCCAAGCTGAAAAGTCTGAATCTTATTAATCTCTCCTCACATGGAAGCTGTTCCTTACCTCTAATAACTTTGTCACCCTTTTCTGAACATTTTCCAATTCCAATATATTTTTTGAGATGGGGCAACCACATCTGCACGCAGTATTCAAGACACAGGCGTATCAAGAATTTATATATCAGCAATATGGTATTTTCTGTCTTGTCTCTCCCTTTCTTAAATGATTCCTAACATTCTGTTCGCTTTTGACTGCCGCTGCACACTGAGTGGATGTTTTCAGAGAACTATCCACAATGACTCCAAGCTCTCTCTCGAGTGATAACAATTTAGACCCCATCATTTTATATGTATAGTTGGGATTCTGTTTTCCAATGTGCAATATTTTGTATTTATCAACATCGAATTTCATCTGCCATTTATGAATCCATTTCTGCTCAACAACTCATGCATTCCTTAGAAGGGGCATCAACCCCACACTCCCAACATCCGAAAGATTAACCACTTCTCAGAACCCCTTAAAGAGTAAGTTAAATGGTGCACAGAGTCAAGCCTAACTAAACCCCTAAAAAAGAAGTCAGGATGGGAGTCTGGTGCACAAAACCCTCTAAAATATTTGTACTTATTGCAGGCTTTGGAGAACTTCCCTCCCCGCTCAGTGAAAGTTAAGGAATGTTCCTCTGCTCAAGTGTTTCTTCAGATCAGTTTCTAGTCCAGGAGTGGGCAAACTTTTTGGACTGAGGGCCATATCTGTGTATAGAAATTGTATGGTGGGCCATGAATGCTCCCAAAATTGGGGGTTAGGGTTGGGGGGGGGGGGAAGAAGGCTGAGGAGTTGGGGGTGCAGGAGGGTGCTCCGGGCTGGGACCAAGGGGTTTGGAGGGCATCAGGGCTGGGGAAGGGGGTTGGGGCATGGGAGGGGGTCAGGGGCAGGCTCTGGGCGGCGCTTACCTCAAGCTGCTCCCAGAAACAGCAGCATGTCCCTACTCCAGCTTCTATGCGGAGGCACAGCCAGGTGGCTCTGCATGCAGCCCTGCAAGCAGGCTCCGCCCCTGCAGCTCCCATTGGCTGTGGTTTCTGGCCAATGGGAGCTCTGGGGGTGGCACTTGGGGTGGGGGCAGCATGCAAAGCCCCTTGGCTGCCCCTACGCGTAGGAGCCAGAGTGGAGACATGCTGCTGCTTCCGGGAGCCATGTGGAGTGGGGCAAGCCCCAGACTCCACTTCCCAGTGGGAGCTCAAGGGCCAGATTAAAAACATCTGGAAGGCTGGATGTGGCCCTCGGGCCGTAGTTTGCCCATCTCTGTTCTAATCACAGCTTTCAGAAACACGACGACACAAGCAAGCTTAAAGCTCTCTCGAATCCCACCCCTACCCCAGCATGTGAGAGGCCCCTTCCTAAAGCAGAGAAAAGGTGCTTACCAAGAGGGGTGACCCGGGGCTGTACATCCTTGAGAACTTCATGTAACCACTCGGTAAACCGTATATAATAGAGATCTGAGAAAATGTCATCTACTCGTCCGTTTTCAAAGAGATACTGCAAAAGACATTCACAACACAGTCTGATATAATGGCATCAAGCAAACTCTGGCAGAGGACCTCTCTCTTTGGGATGGAATGAGCCCCCTCCCAGGCTCAAGGCCCAGGCACTAGTCAGGCTTATGTATTTCCTGTGTTATTGTAGTCGTCGTTTGCTGGGGAGGTTCCACAGAGTGCACCTTGGAGAGTACAAATACCCCTGTACTGATGACAGTGCACCAGAAAAAAATCAAAAATCAATCAATTACGGCTGCATGAGTGGATAACAAAAAAGAGGAAGAGTCTTAAAAGCAAAGGTGGCTGGCCCTCAGCTATTTACAAAAGGATGAGTTTATTTGAAATTTTACATTTAAATTATTGCCCTGCATGCACTGGGATTGTTTCTTTAGGGTACAAATATCCTCTCACTTTATTGAATAAAAGTGAAATACTGTTGCAAACCCAGATTCTTTCTTCTCTATACCAAGCAATAAGCCTCCATTCACAGTTCAGGCAAGTCAAAGCTGAAACACTGATTTTAAGCAGGACAGACTAGGTCTAAAGCATTACACTCTGCTTGAAAAAACTTTCCCATTAAATTCTCACCACATTATTTCATTCCGTTAATAGCAACTATTTTGTTTTTAATTGCATGCTGGTATCCCTTTAAAAAATCCTCCCTCCAACTGTCCACTCTTAAAGTTGCAAGTTCCATCAAACACAGAAGAGGTTTCCCAAATTCATTCACTATTCCATATATAAAACAAAGCTGGAGAGCTTGAAATTAATAGCAACTGCCACCATCATTCTAGGTCTTACAAAGAGAAAGCTACCTACAAACACTGTCTGATCACAGCATATGCAGTTTTGTTGCGTGCACCCTACATAAAATAAGAAGAAAGAAATAAGAGATCCTACCTTCTGAATACACAGGAAGATATAGTAGAGTACATCTGGATCGTATGGTTCGCCTTCACCATTGCGAGCTTCTCGTGTCATCAAGCATAGCCCATAATTCAACTCAGCCACAGCAGAGGAGATGAGATCTTCCTGGAATCTCAGCAGCTGGCGTCCTGCAAAGCAAAAATGTCATGATGAATTTGCTTAAAAAAAGCAGACTCCATTTTTCAAGCATAATCTTCCATTTCACTACTGTCCACCCCTCCCTCCCAATATGCTCTCCCCACTTCTGAACAGCTCCCATAGCACATCATATGCCCCACCATAAGATCAACAGTGGGAGCAATGGAGACCTTAAGCATTCATAAATCAACTCGGAAGCAGAGAAAGACATTTAGAGAAAACTGACACCAGCACCACTCATTCTACATGAAGATCATCTCCTATATTATCCGCAATGAAACATTTTTCCTTCAGCAATGGGAAAGCCAGAAAAAAAAAATATAACAGCATTTGCTGATTCATTAAGTAGCTGGTGTATGGGGCTATTTTGTTCCTGTAACTCATCCATCTGCGGCCACCAAACTACGTTCCTGAGCTAGTAGCTCAATATGGAACACAAATACTTCTTGGAATGTTTCATGATGCAGCTGGCAAAGAAACCATTCTTAGGCTTGGAAGGATTAGATTTTTATTTGGTAAATGTCGATTTCACTGTACACAGACAAACTAATGAAAAATATTTCCATTGATAATCATTGAAATTTACAGGTAAGCAGCATTTCATACTTTGAGTTTGATTTAAGGATATTATTTGTGTATGCTTTAACGTGATGTTGACAATTTGTGTTTAATGGTTGAAAAGTTATTTTTTTGAATCTCAATGACTACTGTTATTAAATAATTACTGTGCTGTGCCCCCCAGGATTTCTTACAACTGTGAAAGTTAAAAAAATATAAAAATAAATAAAATAAATAAAAATTAGGGAAAAACACTTTACAATAATCAATATTATCCTTTAAAGTTTTATAGATACAGAAGTTCAATTCTGCCAAGCCTAACCATTACACTGTGACAAATTGAACTTGAGATCCCAAACTACAATCACCACTCAAACCAGAAGAGTTTTCCTAACAAAAGAGATGGAACATTGCAGTGGTTCTGCTGAACAGGAAAATGATCCTTGAAATCAGGGTAGAAGGAAGGGTTGAGAGAGATTTGGACCTTCGGAAAACTAGATAGGTAGCTCTAGTCTGAACCAAGTGTAGTCTTGTTTCATTTGCTACCTGATCCCTACTTGAAACCAACTTCTAGTGGTGAAAACCTGGAGTAAAACATACCATGCCAGATAACCCCCTCCCCTGACACTTACTGCCAATAGGGGCTAGCCTGTTCTGAGACTCCTTTTCCAGCTCTGCATTCTTGGTCTGTGCCCAGCTTTTCCACACGTCGAGCCCTTCTTCTGGCTTCAGGGAGTTCGGAAGCAAGAGTTCAGGTGAAGGCTGAGGCTGTGGCTGTGGCTCCACTTCAGCTACCTGAACAGTTTGAGCCTGTGAAAGAAAACCACTTCTAGTCACGTTTCCTTCGAGATGCAACAAGGAAACCAAAACAGGACATTTCTTCTTTGCCTCATTTTTCTTGTCTTGGAGCACCATCTCCTCACTCCCAGTAGTGAATGTTGCCATGATGACTAGCAACTCACTCATATCTCAGTGACAGGCATGGTATATAAACCTAAAAGGAGGACTTTAGTGTCATATCAGTGATCATGCGTGAACAACCCAAAATATTCTGAGCCCCAAGACCAGCTCATTTTCACTTCAGGCAGGTATTTTGAAAAGCCTCCAGTCCATTCCATGTGGGTAGTTTAAACCAGTATTGCAAAATTTTCCAGAAGAAGTGTTCCCAGCCATTCATCCAGATCATAAAGATCATTTATATTTTACTTACGCATGCACACAGAGGCAAATAATTTTCACCAAAGGTAAAGAACTTTACAGGACACAGATCCTCTCAGAGTAATTTTTTCCTCTATTCATGAATAGAATGGGTGAATCTATTGATTTATCAGGTCCTTTTAGCTTCATCACTTTTTCCCTGGTTGACAGGGGACAGTTAGCATAAACAGTGTTTCAAAAACCATTGTATTAGATGTAGAGTTAACAGCAGAACAGCACATGCTGAGGATTGGTTTCAGAAGCCAGGTATTTGGAGCTTTGAGAGAGAAAGGCTGCCCTCTAGTGGGAGACAGTAGCAAGGTGAAGGAGTACTTGTGGCACCTTAGAGACTAACCAATTTATTTGAGCATGAGCTTTCGTGAGCTACAGCTCACTTCATCAGATGCATACCGTGGAAACTGCAGCAGACTTTATATATACACAGAGAATATGAAACAATACCTCCTCCCACCCCACTGTCCTGCTGGTAATAGCTTATCTAAAGTAATCATCAGGTTAGGCCATTTCCAGCACAAATCCAGGTTTTCTCGGTGGCAACACTTTTTTTAAAAAAAAATAAACTTTTCAGTTCTATTCTATCAGAAGGGCATCTTCTCTCACTTTACCAGCTATGTTCTACAGTTGCCAGTAGTCCTCTTCTTTTTGCGGATACAGACTAACACGGCTGCTACTCTGAAACCTGTCTATTTTGAAGCAATTAACACACAAAAACAGTTGCAACACTGTTATAATCCCAGGTGCACAACAGACCACTAGAAAAGCCAGGCTCTAGCTACCTTATAACATACAGGTACATTGTGGTGTCCTGTTGACAGCCTACTCCATCCTTATCCTGAAAGAATAGGATGCTTGTGTCAGTTTCACCTATTTATATGAAGGAGCAGCTAGAGAACAGAGACACCATGCAATCTACATAGGGATATCTACCACCTTTAATATGGTCCCTCTTTAAAAAGGCAGATAATGTGAAAATCTCCATTTCATCTGTCAATTGCCAAGTGTCTCAGAATTGCATATTGTTACCTTATGAATAGGTTTTTTCATATTTAGTGACACTCAAATCACTGATACTAAAATGCCAGGCAATTTCACTAACAATTCAGGATACTGCTTCCAACCTACAGAAAAACTAGCTGCTAATCTATGCATGTATTCTGGAAAACATCACAGCATCTATTGGGAAGTTTAACAAAAACACGGCAAGAGGAGTCTTCCCTTGACAATAGGGCCCCAGAGTCAAAGCTTTGTCACCACAAGCGGCAGACGCTATTTCACAACATGGTGCCCTATGTGCAGTCAGTCACTCCAACCTGTTCATCCAGCACCACCTATGCAAGTTGACCCTTGTTTACAAGCAGTACAGGAAGGGATACACTTAATCCCCTTCTACACTTCCTCCTCCTCATACAGAGCTTTTGTATTTACTTGAACTGAAAGCTAATAGGATTCAGACAAAGCTTTAATTGTTCATTTGATTAAGGGCTGTATTCTCATCTCATTTACCTTGAAAATTTACAAGTGAGGGATTCTTAGCCAATACAGGGCTCCCTTTTCATATCCACTCCCATCAGAGAAGGGAAAGGCAAGTTAAAAGGGGAGCCACATGCACTGGAAGAGTTGCTACAATTAAGATAATAAATTCCTTGATTTGGTATCACCAAAAAAAAAAAATAAAAAAAAATCACTCAAAGTATGTTTGCGGACGTGCTTTCCTTTGGAAGTCTCGTTCTTGTGAAGCTCCACAGAACTATGGTGAATACAATGCAAGGTTTACAAGGGAGAAATCCACAGAATTACCCATCAATGAAAAGCAAGTCTGCTAAAGGCACAAACCCTGTAATAATCTCAGATATGAGTTTTTAGACAGACTGAGTGCATCCCAGTGTCAGCTCTCCTGCATCACCTGCTGTTTACACAACAGCACCTATATTACAGAAAGTGGAGCTAGGGCAGAATCTGAGACCAAGTCCTTTAATTGAAGGGGCTCTGCTTTTACCATCAGGGCAGACATGGATGAAGCTTAACTTGACAAACAAACAACGGTCTTGGGGAAAGAGAGCTCAGGGGCGAGGCACGGCCTCCACATTTGCAGACCGACTTCTTGAATGCTGTCTCCTTGCTCCCCATGAAATGATAAAGTTTTCACTGCCACTTAGTCTAGCAGAAGAAGAGCACTGGCTATCTTCCTGCGAGTACCTCACAATCACTCTCAGTCTGAGGGCTGGCAATCAGGCTGGGGTAAAAAGCAATTTCCACTGCAGTGAACTGATTGACATGCTTCTATTTTTCCTTACTCATGAACAACATACCAGCCCAGCCAGCCAACAGCTAGATGGTTCCGGGGGGGGATATCAATGCTGCAGAAGCAGGTGAATGGGGAGTACAAAGTACTGGGAAAAGCTCTGGGTTCTGAGGAGTTCATTCCACAGCAGTAGCAAGTTAAACTCCTCATGATACTCCTACAGCAGCAAAGGGCATTCAGAAGGACCCACCCTTTCCTTCCCAGTAATAATCTAATCAGATAACTCTACAGGTGGGCCTCAGGACAGGCCCAAAAGGACAGAGGTTTAGTCATCCTGGCAGCTTTATCACCCTTTCTCTAAAATGGAAGACTGAATTCTGACTTGCCTAGAAATTCCTGGCACTAGAGGGGACACACTACTCCCCAGCAGACCAAGAAGGTACAATTAGTAGTAAACAGCCAACATTGCTATTAGGTGTGCTATACCGCTATGCAGAGGAATGCAAAGTAGAAGTAGGGAGGTGTTATTACTCCTGTAGGAGGGGTTAGTCAGACCATTACTGAAACACTGCTTCCAGTTCTTGGGTTCACACTTCCAAAAGATGTCAACAAATAGGACAGAGTTCAGAAGAGAGCTACAAGACTGACTAGAGATCTGGAAAAATCTACCTTACAGGGAGAGGCTAAAGCAGCTCAACCTATTAGTTTCTCCAACAGAAGGTTAAGAGGTGACTTGATCACGGTCTAAAGTAACTACATGGGAGGCTGGGGGAGTTTGGATATCAGAGGCTCTGTAATCTAGCAGATGAAGGCAGAACATCCAATGGCTAGAAGCTGAAGCTAAACAAATTTAGACCAGAAATAAGGCAGGTTTTAATGAGGGTAATTAACCACTAGAACTTACTGAGAGATGTGGTGGGTTCTTTTAAATCAAGACTGGATATCCTTTTAAAAAGATACTCTACCTCAACCAGAAGTTATAGGACTGATGTAGGAATCACTTGGTGAAATTCTATGGCCTGTGTTATGCAGGATGTCAGATAAAGATTAATTAAAATGATCCCTTCTGACCTTAAAACCTATGGGTGAAATCCTAGCTTCACTGCAGTGAGTGGAAAAACTCCTATTTACTTCAATAGAGCCTGGATTTCATCCTATGAAAACCACATAGGCATACGGCTATTAGTCTGATACCTAGCAAGAAGGAAGGGATATTCCCACCACCACGTGCATTATGGAATTAAGGTTGCAGTCAAGTTTAAATTATTTTTTAAATGCTGCTTCCTTGCTTTTGTTACTAGCATCTTAAGTTTTAAAAATCTTCTCTAAAAACATTTATGCTGGTGGATTTTTGGGCATGGGTTTTGCAGTTCAGTTAGTGACGTACTAGTCACTTTCTTGTTCTCGTGGACTACCACAATGTTCAGAGCGGGCATTGTCTGTATGCGTGTAGTAACAGACATTTACATACAAAAGGATTTATGAAATTTAAAAAAGCTAAAACATAAAAATGTTTTTCAAGAGGTTCGGCTCTGAGGCTCCCCTATTTCCCTGTAAAGACAGCAACATTTTTGGCCACTGTGTACACCAAGCACTCTAAAAAAAAGACACTGTTTAAATTAAATTAGTTTCCAGTTCTCATTCGTATGGCGTCTGTATTCCTGCACACCAGGCATTGACTAGAAACAGGGCATGGCACAGAGACAGACTGGTACATCTGATCATCAGTGAGATGTGTTTCATCAGCTGACCAGCCATCAAACCCTCAGCTCTCTGTCAAGTGTCTTGCGCTACTCTGAGCGGAGTGATTCAAAGTGACTGGTGAAGTGACTAGCATCTGGTGTATCACATTAGTTCCACTGCAGTGGGGCTCTAACTATTCCAATAGAGTAACTAGAACAGCTCAGAACATTAACTCAGCACAGGAGAGTACTGAACTATTAAGAATACCTGCTACAAGTATACTGCCTCATTTACACTAGAGGCCAGAACAGCAGTTTCACCTTCTGATTCTTGCCATAATCATGCCCCTGTCCAAAGTGACTGACGTGACACAAATGCACAGCTGGGGACTGGTCAAATGCTCAGCGTCACACATGTAATATTTAGAAGGATCCTATGAAGCACAGGATACCTGACAGACAGCATCTCTCTTCCCACACCATCAACATGTCATTAAAATCAAGGGCAGGCATAACGGGAGCAGTTTTACTCACAGAACAAGTCACTTGGAGCTGCTGCTGCTGCCCCTGCTCTTGGGGTGTGGGCTGCTGTTGCTGCTGCGGGTCCCATATGTGCACCGTCTGAGCTGTATTCTGGTATGTCCCTGCCACGGCCTGCACTGCCACTGGAATGTGGATGTTGCCATTCATGAACTGTGCTGGAAAGAGTGAGTTAGCGATAGTTTGCACCACTTCCTCCTGTGAGTTTTTCACTACAGATGCACCTCCCACCATCTTATCCTTGTCATCTTCCAGCTTCACAGCAGCCAGTGTTGTTGGCGAGCCACTGACGTGGACAGCATTGTAGGCCTCCTGGGGGATGGCGATGTGGGTTATATTTTGCTGCTGAAGGTCACCACGTGGCTGAGCTGAGTAAACAGGGATGGTCCAAGTCTCTCCAGTGGGGCTAGTAATGGTCCCAGTGGCACTGTATAGGTGAGCACTGTCCACTGTTAATAAGTCCGGCCTTAAAGATACATAACTCTGCTGCTGGCCTTGAGGAATGGCCAACACTGTGGCAACTGGCTGCCCTGAAATAGCATATGACACAGTAATAGGCATATCTACTTTACGCTTCTTCACTGGCTGAAGGACACTAGCAGTGCTGATCCGCCGTTCGCCTTCCCGTGGTGAGCCTTGCTGAGAAGGTGGAGGGGACAGTGCCCCAACTGTCTGGATCTGGATCTGCTGGCTACCAGCAATGGCCTGTCCAGAGACAAGCTGGGCCTGGATCTGCTGGTGCTGTATGTGCTCCTCCTGGATCTCAGTGGCCTGGATCTGCTGGGCAGTCTGTACATGCTGCACCTGGATTTGAGCTGCTTGCAGCTGAGATGGGCTAGGGCTCTGAAGAGACTGACTCTGTATTGTCTGGGATGCCTGCTGCTGTGCCTGGCCTTGGATCTGAACTTGGACCTGTATTGGCTGCTCTGAGGCTTGGTGGACAGTGAGCTGGGGAGAGAGCTGCTGGGCAGAGACCTGTTGCGGGGACTGCTGGACCTGGACTTGTACCTGTAACAGCAAAGATTCAATAGTTAGTGCTCATACACAAGAACTTTAGTTCAATGGTGACACCATGAACAGACAATACGGTCTATATTCCAGAGCTCTCTGATTTGCTCAGTTTTGTATTAATTTATTATATAATCCTGGTCAACAAGATCCTAGAGGAAGTATAGGAAAAGATAGAGAAGCATCTTGCCTAAGGAGATTTCAAAGGTATCTGACAAAGGGAAGGCAGAGTGAATGCTGGATTTCCTCAGCACAATTCATTGCACTTTTCAATGGAAGAAGTTCGCAAACTGTATCACATACCACTTATAGACTGGAGTTGTTTGGGAAAACAGACATCAGGCATCCCAGGAAGTTGAAGAATACCCTTCAGAACTGTCAGCATTGATAGAATGTGCACCATCAGAAATCCAGCCTACCTCATAGCAAATCAACATAAGGTCACGCCTGATGCAAACACATCAGAGAGGTCACGGATTCCGTGATTTTCTGTGACCTCCACAGCGGCAGGCAGCCCCTGCACCAGGGGCACTGGCCACTGCTGGGGCAGTCTTAGGCCACTGTGCCCCCGCAGCAGAATTTGGGTGTGAGAGGGGGAAGGGGCACAGGATAGGATCAGGGGGCGCTGGGTGGTGTTTACCTGGGGGCTCCCTGGAAGTGGCGACATCCCCCTTGCTCAGCTGCTAGGCAGAGGCATGGCCAGACAGCTCTGTGCGATGCCTCCACCCAGAGCGCTGGCTTTGCAGCTCCCACTGGCCGAAGTTCCCCGCCCCACCCCACCCCATCCCGTGCCCCAACTGCTGCTGTGTGCGGGGGGAGTGGGGAGAGGAGGAAGAGGAAGAGGAGGAGAGCCAGCAGAGGTCCTGGGCCACGCGCCACCCCAGCAGGAATCCCAGGTCCCCAAGTTTTAGTCACAGGCCGTGAATTTTTGTTTACTGTCCGTGATTTTTACTAAAAATACCCATGACTAAAACATAGCCTTAATCATAATGCTTGTGTTAACATTCTTTAGTATTCACCTTGCTACAAAATACAAACATTTGACTAACAACTCTCTCCATCTGTAGGATGCTTCAAGAACGAGGTCCTTCGTCCTTCAAGAACGAGGACCTACAGGTCCAATAGGTTTTGTTCCGCACTCAGTACCCCAAAACCATCATGTCACTTCACACACACAATGGGCACTAACTAAAGTAAATTAGGATAACTCTCTTAAAGGAATGGTATAGTGTTTATACATAAAAACTGAGGTCTACTTACCTAACCTTGGGACTAAGAGTAGCACTAATGAATGGGTATCACATTGGAAGGAACTGCAGACTTCGGACACATTGCGGTTTAAATGAAAGGGACGCTAATAGGGTAAAAATGGCTTTTTGATGTTTCCTTAACTAAGTAATCTTTGCCACAGATTTTCAGAACTGGAGGAATTTTGAGAGTCTAGTTACCTTTTTGTCATTTCCATTTAACTCTGCTTAGACAATAAGAACATGCTCAATTTCACTTTCAGGTTCTCAGGCATTTACACAATACATTGCATAGTCTTGGTTAGAAACAAAGTAGGGGTAGGCAACCTGCGGCACGCGAGCTGATTTTCAGTGGCACTCACACTGCCCGGATCCTGGCCACCGGTCTGGGGGACTCTGCATTTTAATTTAAATTTAAATGAAGCTTCTTAAACATTTTTAAAACCTTATTTACTTTACATATGACAATAGTTTAGTTATATAGACTTATAGAAAACCTTCTAAAAACGTTAAAATGTATGACTGGCATGTGAAACCTTAAATTAGAGTGAATAAATGAAGACTCGGCACACCACTTCTGAAAGGCTGCCGACCCCTGAAATAATGCAAAGGAAGATTTACACCCGAAGAACAATCTTGATTTTTAGTTTAGGAAAAAAGAATCCTACCCTCCTCTTTCTCCTAAAGTTATGGAGCCAAAACTACCCCAAGGTATCACTGTAAGGTTCACCTATGCACTAAGACACCTATCCCTGGTTGAGGAGAAGCAACTTCACACAGACACACTGATGACATTACATTTACTATAGTATCTGGAAGAAGCCCAAAAGAGTACATGCTAACTCCTCTTTTGCCAGTATCACGACTGACAGGAATGTAAGATTCAATTATTCTGATTTTAACAGCTGTAAATACTCTTCCAGGCCTGTCGTTGGCCATGTTGGATACTCATTAGATAGTAGGAAAAATTTTCTAACTATAAGGACATTTAAGTACAGGAACAGGTTACCAAGGGAGGTTGTGGAATCTCTCTTGTTGGAGATTTTTAACAAAAAGGTTAGACAAACGTGTGTCCAGGATGGTCTAGGTTTACTTGGTCCCCATCTTGCTGAGGCAGATGGACTAGACAACCTCGAGGTCCCTTCCAACCCTACATTTTTATGAAAGTATGTCATCCCGACTTCCAATCCTCTACTGGCTCCGCACTGCGCCAAATTAAAACCTGTCCTCATCTTCAAGGCCCTTTACAACTTCGCCCCTCCGTACGCATCTGCTCCTGTTACCATGCTGCACCCGCCCCATTGCTCTACCAATTATACTAGCCTTGAATGGCCATTTCTCTGCTTGTTCCACAAACATCCACATGATTCTCTCCCGGCATAAGGGGCTGCATGGAACTCCTCATGTGAGTTAATCTACAAGGCCACCACTCTCTCCTCCCCCAAATCCCACTTCTATGATGTTTAGAAGAAATCAGGGAACCAATGATGGCCATGGAACACATTAGTCAGGGGTAGCGAATTTATTTTAAAGCTTTGATAATCTGGAGCCATCTGGAACTGAGAACTAAGCTATGTAACTGCATGCTCTTATTTTCCTTATCCTTCCCTCTTATTTGCCTCACCTACCAGATTCAAAATTGTCCTGTAAGCTCTTTGGGGCATGGACTGTCATTTGCAAAATGGGGATCTAGCACTGACTTGGGACTTTGTTTCTCACTTTTGTGTTGTGTTGCAATAGCACCCAAACAGTGATCCTCACCCAAAAAGCCCATTCCCCCAAAAGCTCAGAGTTCCAAAAGGTCTTATTAAAATGTTTCAAGGATTCATTTGCAATAACTTGAGATGCCATGGAAAACAGAGGTAGACAAGGAGGCATCATTCACAGAACCATTTTTTCAAGTCACCCCCTGTTGAGAAGAGCCGATTCTACTCATAGGAAGTAGAACGAACTTTAAGCGTTCCTACTGCAGGGCTAGAGCAGTGTGAAACACACTAATGCAGATATGGATTTGATATAAAATTTCCTACAAGGTAACAAGAATCATTTGGCCTCTTGCCAACACCACAAGTTAAAGCTACGTCAATGAATGATCTGACCAGGCAGTTAACTGAAATAGATTAAGTCTTACATGAGCTATTGTTTCACAGCTTGTGATTTCTTTTCCTTTACTCACCAATATTCAGCTCATGTACAAAAATCACTCTTTATTGTCCATATATAAAGGAGGCAGAGATCAAAATTTGGGTAGTATCTAAGTGTCTTAGAAGCACTTTCAATGGGACTTATGCTCCTAAGTCATTCAGGTGCTCTTTAGCCTGGGATTTTCAAAACACAAAGTGAGAGATACTTAGACAAAAAAACCCCCACCACCCAGCACTAATTTTTGCACAGCTACTTAAAATACACTAACTATACATAAGCCCTCATTTTAGAGCGGTCCAGATATCAATGATGCAGAGATAGAATAAAAAATAAACAAAAAAGCAATGTTATTTTCACACCTTCACACAAAACAAGAATGTGAATGAAAACCTGATAGGACAAGAATCTTCCAGTTTCTCAGAGACCGCCACACAATGAAGTGGTGTATGCAGAGGGCAGCACGACACTAGAAAAAACTCCCAGAATGCTGGATAGATATCAATGCACATAGCGGGGCCTGATCAGGTTGACAAGTCCCTTGCATTTAAAAAGATATTTTGCTCTGTGCTTCATGTTCTCAGGGTATCCACTGCTTTCCTTATATTCGCTTTTTCAGATCATAAAGTCTGTTCCATTGCCTTAATGTACACAATGCTCTGCACCTCTTACTAGTCCCCAAGAGAAGGCACTACTTTTGTTTCTTATTTCATTGGAGGGGAGTAGGCTTCCTATTACATACCAAGAGGCAGTCTCCAACTGTAGGAAAGTGCAGCTAGAAATGTGGCAAGACTGGTTTATTTCAAAGCAAAAGCCATCTCCATTCCTAGAAACAGCCAGGGCAGTGCCACCTGCATTTTCCTATTTTAACCCTTGTTTTAGAGCCTGATTATTGGGGGAGGGGCGCGCTTCATTAGCTTTGTCTCGGGCCTTGATCCTGCACTCACTAATCTGCTACTCCCCAAGAGCTAAATCCTAACTACTAATATACTAGCACGTTCCTATGTTTGTGTAGCCGTTATTCCAGATATCCAGAGATGCAAGAGGCAGATCCAGGAAGAAGGTAGGATGACACAGGTAAAGGATCACACACTTAGTGAGCTGCTAATTCTTCACAACTTCTCCAGAGCCAAAGGAAAAACAACAACATCTGTCATTTTGGTGACAAAGTCTGAACTGAGATACTGAGTGAGGAACTAAGTAATGGGATACTGAAGCTATTCCTACTTTGCTTTCCCATCACCATTCCCCCCCTCCCATAATAAATCTTCAATATTTTCTCCTTCCAACAGCCCTACACTGTAGCAACCCACTCCCTGCTAGTGTAACCAACACCATTCCTTAAGTCATCTAGAAGGGGTTGCTAGAGAGCAATGCAAGGCACATACTTCAAAGCATTCCCAAAACTCTCTACTCCTGAGGGAATTATGTGCCAATTAAAAAATTCTGCGCACAATATTTTAAAATTCTGGAAATTTTATTTGTCAAACAAACATGGAGGCTCTAGCATGACATTGGGAGCACAGGCCACTGGCTGCACAGAGGTGGGAGATCACGGAGAGATCTCGGAAAGGGGGTCTGAGTATTGAGGGCTCAGTGGGGGCATCCAGATGCTGGGGGAGTGGGGTTCAGTGGGGTGAGGATCCAAGTACAGCTGGTTGGGCCTTGGTAGGGTGGGGATCTGGGTGGCTCATTGGGGTGCTCCAGGTACAGGGGAAACGGGGCGGCTTGGCGGGAGGGTCTGGGCAGATGGAGAGCAGCTCCCTTTACAGTGATTTCCCCCCCCCCTGCAGCTGAGGCACAATAGGTGCAGGAAGCGGTTGGGGAGAAGAGTTTGCAGAGCTTCCTACAGCCGAGGGAAGAAATTTGGGGGTGGGTCTGACACAGCCCTGGATGCTGTGCAGGAGAAGAGGAAGTCCCATCCAGCCCAGCAAGGACTAGCAGCTGAACCCAATGCAGGGTAGGAGCCACCAGCCGGGTCTTCCCCAGTCCTGCCCCACAGCGATTTACCTCTGACAGCTGCCATGGGCACAAGAAACATACTGCTGGGGAGGGTCGCAAGACTGCTCTTGTGGCTTCCCCATCAAAGTAATTTTTCTGCGGGGAAGCAAAAGAATCTGTGGGGGACAATTTCTGCACATGCACAGTGACAAATTCCCCCAGGAGTACCCCTCCCTGCCCAAGATCCAAAACTTGCTAGGCTGGCCTCTCACTGCCTTTAACTTTGAAACAGCTATGAGCTGTGAAAAAGCCAACATATTAGGGGAAAAAAGGATGAAGTGGTGTTTTTTGTACAGGACAAACAAATTCTGTGGCTGACTTTAGAAAAAGATACATTCAAGCCTCTGTCAGCCTGCAGGCTAAGCCCTGCAGAGAAATACTGTCTGCTTTAGTACTCAGGAGGTAGCATAGGAACAGCAGTTTCCATGCTAGGAGTTCCCAGCATAGAGCCATTATAGGCCAGGGCATCCCAAGCCCACTGGCAGCAAGAGACCAACTAAAGTGACCAAAATTATCTACAGATAAGTTCTAGCATGTAATAACTGGCCGATGACTCCACAAGCCAAGTCAGGCTTTCACCAGGACAAGAACAACATAGCAAGACTAGTGTTCTAGTAAGCAGAAATGGTGGTTTCTGCAGACTTCCAGAGAATCTTCACCACTGTCAAGATCCCTTCACACTAAGCTCCCTATCACACTGTGTGGGAGTAAAAGTAACATTCAGACAACAGGACATAAAAACAACATAAGACATGGTTCTTCAAAAACAGTCCTAAGTCACTGAGTCAAATACTATAATTAATATTTTTAAATTGCATCATGGGAACCTAGGACATATGGAAAGATGCTCATTTTAGTGTGTGTGTAAGTCTAAAAAGATCTTGAAAGCACAGAGAGTTAGACTAAAGCTCTATTCTAAGCAGTGCTTGAATAGCAGGAAATATACAGGATGATATACAACTGCTTTAAAGGAAATATTTTATTACCTATCACAAAATAAAGCAAGCTCTGGGTGAACAAGTCCTATAGCAAGTGGGGAGTCTATAAGTCAGCCTCTCAAAGTTTAACTGACAGCCCTGCAATCTCATGCCAAGTTCTGAAAGTCAAGCTGGTGAACAAGGAAAATCCCACCACAAAAGATTGCCTTCCATTTTGACTATCCCAAATCACTGCCTCCAAGTTCCACAGGTGAGCCTAATGATAGAATTTGGTCCTGTATTTAGAATGTAATCATTCTGTTGATGCATAAACGAGATAAAAACCCAGATCCCTCTCCCAGAGCTGCTTTGGTTATTTTTGCCACTGAAGTCAATAGATCAGATTCCAAATATTTGCAGGGAACAGATCTGCTGAGTAAGGAGCCGCCATTTACATAGTACTCTTTAACCAAAATCACGGTTTCAAAGCTTTGGGAATGATTCAAAGCCACAGGGGTTTAAATTAGGAACATCTCAAAAAGCAGACTGAACTACTCCGCAGATATTCAGGTAGGAAGAAGCAAGTCACAAAAGCTAATTAGTGAAAAGAGGAATGCATTCCTTGCCGATTCTTGTCTAGAATCATGCACTTCTGTAGCAACAAGATTAAGGTCTTTCCAGCTTCTTCTCAATTGCCTCTTTCTCCACCTCCCATCCCCTGTATACTTACTGGTTTCAGAGTAGCAGCCGTGTTAGTCTGTATTCGCAAAAAGAAAAGGAGGACTCGTGGCACCTTAGAGACTAACCCATTTATTTGAGCATGAGCTTTCGTGAGCTACACAAAAGCTTATGCTCAAATAAATTGGTTAGTTTCTAAGGTGCCACAAGTCCTCCTTTTCTTTTTGTGTATACTTACCGTGTCTCTATAATGGGTCTGAAATTGTGGAACAAGACGTGTCTGCAGCGAAAGGAGAAAAGGACTGAAGAAGAGTAGACAAAAGTAAAACCACAAGGAGATGTGCCATCAGAGCAGCACACGCTGCTTCTCAGTGGATGCAGCTACCTCACCCTTTTCTATACGACTGCATCAAAGCAGTCCCTTTGCAGCAGTAACATGAGCAAATGACCCTCAGGCTTCAGAGCTTTAGAGGTCAGTAACTGAATAGCCCAGTTTTTGAAGCCATAGGAGCGCAAAGAATCTTACAAACCTGGAAGATCTCAATTTCACAATGACATTCTGACACTAAAATGGGCTGTAAACAAGAGCAACAACTAAAACCTCTCCCACTATTATTGTGTGTTCAGGAGGGATGGTGTGGGGAAAGGAGAAAAAAGGAATTACACTGCAGGGGGAAAAGCAGTTACTTATCCACAGTAACTTTCTCTCCAAAACATGAAGCCTCCAGATCCCCCAGTGTACAAGATGTGGAATGCCTAGCCAAAGTCATAAGAGTTTATGGCCAGAAGGAACCATCAGATCATCTAGTCTGACCTCCTGTGTAGCACAAGCCCCCACCGCCACTCAGCACCTGCACACTAAATCCAACAAAAAAGTATTACACCCCACAGGAGCCTACTCCGACATGCCACAAGCAGAGAGTAGGAGGGACTGAGACGCACCAGTGCACAAGGCCCGGGAAATGTCAGGGAAATGATTAAGTGAGATATACCCAGATAATCCTGGCAAATGACCCACAATCTCACCCACACATTGCAAAGGAAGGCGATGCGGACCTAGGTTTTTGAGCTGTAGTTTCTCCCTCAAGCTCACTATTCTAGAGTGTTTTAATGTTTTCAGTTATTCTACCTCCAGAAGCCCTATTTAGAACTAGTCTCTAGAGCAGAGCTCTGTGGCCAAGATTTGTAAACAAGTCACTGTTAATTAGCCCCTTTCTCCTGCATGACATCACCTCTACAGACTCCCACTATGATAGACCAGCTACCAGTGACTTCCAGGGCAAAATGGGCTGAGGAATCCTTCTAGATGAGCAGGACAGAAGCACTGCCTTCCCAAAGCCAGTTCTTGATGCACAAGACCCTCCTGATTGATACTATTGGCCATTAAAATTCCCTTAAGCAAAGGGTGACCACACAATGAGAGGCACAAGAGAACAATTATTTGAAGGGGCCTTCCATGAGGCTGGTTACAAATTCAAGTGCTGGGAACTAGTAGGCTTCCAGGTGGGAGAGTAGAAGTCTGATAAGACCCTTTAAAAAAAATAATTCGGGGTGGAGCAATAACGTTGACCTCTTTCATAGGCACATGTTAGAGCAGAACTAGCAGCTTGGTAGACCTAAGTGTACCCAGAGAGCCCTGATGACCAACAAAGACCGTGCAAAATAACTGGAACACAAGAAACAGGATCAAAACATCTGCCTTAAGCAAATGTTAACAGTTTCATTTGAGAGCCTAATACTTTCTGCACTTTAACAGAACTGCCTTGAATGCCCCACAGGCAAGCACAAGATAGCCTGACCTAGAAATTCAGCAGGTCCGATGCAAGGTCTGGATGAACTACCTTCTGTTCCGCTGGGACAGGAGAGGACAAGAAAAATGGATGATCTCTGGCCCGGACTGTCAGACCCAGGCCTGCTGATGCCCAAGCCACTGCCATGAAAATCACCTTGGTTCTGTTCGGTCAGATCCTCCTCACTATCTGGGTAAGAAAGGAAACTGAGGAAAGCATAAAGGACCCCTTTTCCCTAAGCATCAATGGAAGACACTAACAGACATTATGGATCCCTACCTGCTATCAAACAAGTTTACATGTGGTGAGCGACAGCCAGACAACTCAGGTTATTGGCTAAAGTTTTGTCTGACTGCACCTATGAATGGAGAGGGGAGGTGTCCCTTTGGTCCTACTGCACCTTTTCCACAGATGGATCACCTCTTGACACAAAGGCAACAAAGCTCCCTGGTATCTGTTCACATAGTACACTGTGACCATGTTGTATGACATTATGCACTGGTTGCCTCCAGAAGCGTAGGAGAAAGTCAAAACTAGCCACAGAATTCTTGGCTCTATCAAATTTGCGCGTAGAGCCTTGCATGGAAACAAAATTATATCTGCATAGAGCTCTATTTATGTAGAGCCTCAACTCTCTAGGTCTTCAGACACCATCAACAGTCAGATCCTAGATATACTCCTGGACCCAGACCAAGGACTCGAGCTATCATTTTCTGAGCAGCAGGCTGACAAATCAGCTCCTTCCTCGAGAACTACTATTGTGCCTAAGTTGTGCAAACTTGGTTTGCACAACTAATTCAGCTACCCTTGCAAGGGTCACCTCCATTAGCCTTGAACAGGACGGAACAAAGGGAGCAAGTGCCATCAGTTCTAACACTTACAGACAATCTCACTAGGCCTTCTGTTCTGAACCGGAATAGTTCCACTGCCAAGAGGAGAATTTGGAACCTGCCCTGAGGCAGGAACACTAAAGCCCTTATAGAAACTAAGATGGCCTCTATGAAGGTTAGCTGCTGAGATGGGACCAACGTAGACTTCCTCTGTTTATTCTCACCCCAAGAGACAAAAAAGGGTGCAAGTCTCCCAGGGCCTGAACTACCCCTGCTACAAGACTGTGCTCTTATGAGCCTGTTGTCCAAGTATGAGTAAGCCTGCAGACCCTGATGCTGCACATAAGCTGCAGCCACCATCAAGCACTAGATGAACATACTGGGGGAATGCTACCAGTCCAAAGGGAAAGCATCTTATACTGTCCACCATGAACCAGAGATACTGCCTGTGCCTTTTCAAGAAGTGGAGGCAGATATTTCGAAGTAAAAGGGCCCCAGACCAACGGATGTGTGTAGGAACTATGTTCCTTAAAGAAATCAAGCAGAATTTGATCTTCATTAGATACCTGATCAACTTGCTGAAATCTTATACAGGGCACCTGCCACCCTTTATTTTGGGGATCAGGAAACATGAGGAACAAAGCCTTTCCTCTGGGGAGACTGTCAGTTTCTATGACTCATTTTCAACAGGGTCAGGAGCAGTTTCTTCTGAAAGGGAAGGGGATTTGAGCTTTGAAGAAACTTGTAACCAAAGAGCATTCCAGGATCCCCAGGCCCCAGCAGGATGAAGAGCAGTAGCTCATCATCCATGAAGAGTCTGGCACTAATGGTTCTTAAAGGGAGGGACAGAAGAGTAACGATAAGGAACTGAATCTTACCATGGATTCTGGTTCCCTCCCCACCCACCCACTCACACTCTCTCTCTCTCAAATCTGCTGCTTTGACACAGCCCACCTGCTGCTGAGACAGCATAGGATGAAGACCTTTGTTTGCTCTGATGGGGACAAAACACTCTGATAAGCAAACCAAAGCAGTTTAAAGATGACTGTGGTGAGATACTTGACCCAATACAAGCAATCTGGCCATGAATCTTGTGGCTGTTATTTCTCAAAAACGGCATCTGTCTTAGATTTTGACATCAGTTTATTTAAGAGGGAAAAATCCATTATTTTAGGTTCAAACTATGGAAAGAGCTGAACTTTGCTGCCAAGAGGATGAGAATCACAACCACGGTAGGTGACCTGGCAGCGGTGTTGGGATGCGTAAGACCACCTTAGAAAATGCTTAAATGTCTCAGAATTGTCTAAAGAATTTCAGTGCCCTCCTGATTTTTGCCCTTGGTATGAGCTGGACCCATATATAGTTATCCTAGACTGTAAAAAGCTATACTGAGCCATAACAGTTAAGATAGCAGTTAGAGACTCAATGTCACTGTTGTAGAGGAATAAGCTGTTCTGACATATAGTCCTTTCCCCAGAAGTAAATACCACTACTTCACTTGTAGCCAAAACCAGAAGTGATCCTGAGGGAGGATGCTGGAAGGATAATTCAAACCCTTCTGTTAGGGCCCAGTAGAAAGAATGCAGCTCCCTAGAAATCAAGGAAGTAGAAAGGTTATGGTTCCAGAAGATCTTTGTTGATAGGAGGGCTACTTTCTCCTGGAGTTCCAAGATGTCAGCGTCTGACTTTCTAGGTAAAGCTGCCAAAGGAATCCCCAGAGCTATGCTGTTTGGCCCACTGTGTTCTGAAAGGCCCTGGTGTCACTCAGAGCACAGAAGAAAGTGGTTAAGACAACATCTGAGGAGGAGGTACAAAGGAGCCAAGAGTGACTCCACATAGAATTAGTGGGCTTAGCACTGATGGTTTTGAATGTTGACATTCCCTCCACCAGAGCCTTCAAAGAGTGTTGACTATTGGTGCTTTGGCCACGGTGAACCAGTGGTCGCCTTTCCGTATGTATCTGGGTCAGTTGGACCATTCATAAGACAATCCTACCCTTCTTGTGACCATCAAGATCTTAGAAAGCCATTTCCATGGTGTCTGGTTAGAGTCAACAACAGGATCCTTGCTGGAGTCCCTCCTTCCTTCCACACTGTATCAGTGGTTTCCGAAAGACACAAGAGGGGTTTTCCTTGACCCCAGCTTCAGGCCCTGGAAACATCCTGTAAATAGTTCACAGGTTCCCTACAGGATATCTTTACAAGAGAATGGCCCCCTTTAGCCTGGGATTTGCATTGAGGTTTTGCACTAAGGGAGGCACAGGGGCCATGCCACTTGTGTCTAGGGGGTCCATTTTAGGAAAGGTCTCCTAAACTCACAGGCTATCAGCCGTTTGCAGGGACAGAGTCCACAGCATAGTCCTTGTGACCCAGGGACCTCTTGATGCCAACTGACAGAGGGAACCCAGGGGATTCATTGGGTTTTACAGGGATCCTCTGGGTCACTTATAGGCATAATAATTCACCAGAGGGTGGGATGTAAGGACTCTACCGAGAATCAACAGTCATTGTAAAATGTATCTCCAGGTAATATTCAAGAAGTTATGTTTCTGTGCTGAAAATTATGTTCTTAAGATACGCAAGTTAAGGCAAGTCACCAAATGGTGATAAATTTTCTCCCGTCAGGTAGGAGGGAAGAGGAGATGCGCATCTCTCTCTGGCTGGTCATATGCATATTGTCTGGTGGTCTATCTATAGTCTGAGCCGAATACTAATAGATATTGTAAAATCAACTAGAAAGCAGCATGCAGGAAAAAAAAATACTAGCGGGGAGGGTGTGGGGGGGTCCTGTTTACAAGTAAAGACAACGGATTGTTGGGGGTATACCTTTGGATGCAAAAAGGCAACCTTCGTCCTTCACTGAGGAGAGATGAACTGTCAGCATGTTCTATTCTATGCAAGGAGGGTCAAAACCAACCTGGCTGGAAAACTCTGCAAAGACCAGGTAAGCTAATTCATTAGACAAGACAGTATATCTCGTTACCTAAATCTAGGCTTGAGAAGGCATATCATGATTTTATTGAATATATAACCATTTGTTTACAATACTCTGACTTACTACTTCTTGAATCTCTATACTTCATTAAACACACTTTCACTTCTTTGCACTATAAACAGATCTGAGTGCTGTGTGTTGAACAGAACAATGAAACTAGTAAGCTGGTGTCTATTGTTTCTTTGGGAGCAGTGGGTCTGTGAATTCAGTGAGTGACTGATGCATCAGGGATTTGTCACTCCAGAGGGAGGCTTGGAAGACTCAAGGGTTGGAGTGTGCCTATTGCTAACCTAGGAGAGGGAGTAGAGGCTGAGTAGGTCTGGAGTGGAGTGTTTGTTGGGGAGCTGACCCTTGGCAGGCACAGACAACGCTTCCTCATGCTAAGGGCAGGGGCTAGCGAGGTCCCTCACAATCCTGGATACCCCAGGAAAGCGTCAGAGTTCTCCTCAGGCTTTCAGAGAAGTCCTTGCAGACATCTCAACCTGGGTTTGAGTGGTCCTACCCAAGGCACAAAAATCACTTTTCAGGTCCATAAGAAAAAGAAAATATCAGGGCAAGGAGAATGCCTCTCACTTTTCCTAGATGGATCTTAGCAGCTTGGGCAAGGCACAAGGTAACCCAAAACCAGCAAAACTTCAAAACAGCTCAAAAACAACAATTAAGCCAAAATTATCAGGTGTATCCTACACCTATCTGAACTATTCTATGAAAAGAACAGAAAAATGAGAGGTTGTTTCCATAACTATTCCAGCAAGCAAAGAGAAATTAACAGGCCACTAGAGGGGATGGGGTATTTACAGCCACTTCCTATGAAATTAGGGTTTGAGGAAGATGCGCACACACCAAAACTGCTAACTATTTCTCAGGAAGTTGGCATCACCTCATTGCTAGGAATGGAACTCCTCCAATAGTGGGGCTCTGCAGAAGTAATGCCATGAGACATTATCTACCAAACTTCTCATATGAAAACTAAATAATTTCTGATACATGGAGAGCTAGGTGTCCACAGACTAGTGTTTATAAAGTTTTCCTACTTTTTACATTCTGACCTGCATGTTGCACATCCCAAATATAGACACCTGTACCTCTGATTTACAAGTTAATGCATAAATTCAAAATGATCATTCAGATGTTTACCTGGACCTGTTGTGGCTGCTGAACCTGTATCTGTTGCTCTTGTTGCGTTTGTTGCTGGACACTGGTTGTAACGGGACAGGCAAGCTCAAGCAAAGATCCGGCCACCTCTGTGCTGTCCGTGTAAATGCAGTTTCCACCTTGTTGATATACCATGGTGGTGGTGGCTGTCTGCTGGAACTCCTGGAGAGCTTCAGGTCCCTTGGAAGCAAGAGAGTCAAGAAACTCCTTCATCCTGTGCTGAGGGATTGTTCGTGCTTTCACACGGATGTATTCTTCAAAGGAAATGGTGTTCTCCAGAGAATTATTCATATTGCAAGGTCCTTAGGATTCCTTAAAGGAGAAAGTTAAGACTCTAGTTTCACAACTTTCATAGTTGTTTCACAACTTTCATAGTTATATTGTACAAGGGTACACATGAAGCCAGTGGCTAATATCTTACACACGCTGGATTTCTGCATGACAAACATGGACACCCGGAAGCCTTAAGAGACAAATGCTGTAGTTTTACATGCCATTTTATGCAGCAAGCATTTCTTTAATTAATCCCTTGTTAAGAGTCACAACTGCACACTGCTACCCTTCAGGCTTACTTGCCTTGTATAAAGAGCTCTCTCCAGAGTGTTGTCTCCTGCTGATGACTTATAGTAATGCACTCAGTCTCAGGCCAGAGCAGTCCTGAATAGGCTAAATTAACCCTTATTGAATTTTATGTGTTCATTTACAACATGGACTACTATATATAGTATCAAGAACATTTGAGATGCCATTGCCTTTGGGATTGGTCTATAGCTACAGAGGTGACAGAACCAAGTATCATAACCCATTAGGTAAAACAACACTCTGTGGTAACTAACAGGAAGGAGGAGAAAAGGAAGTAGGAAGTGATTGTATCTCTACATTTACACTGGGATTAGGACTGGGATTATTCTCTCACTTTGCTGAGCAGAATTTTCAGACTTCTTTAAAAGGACAGAGGACAGAACACTGGAATCCAAAGATTCCATTAAGTGGGACTGGTACACCTGGAAAGAAGCTGTGAGGTCTTGAAAAAGTGGGCAACAGCAGGCCTCACACTCCTATTACCAAATAGGAGGAGGAAGAAATCAGCATGAAGCACAGTATAGTAGGAGGGACATACATGTAAGGTGAAGAAAGGGAAACAGAGCAAAAGAAACCAACAAGACCAGGGAGAAAGTAAGAGCAAAGAGAAAAAAAAACAAATGAGGAATCACCCAAGAACAAGATTAACATTGGGGTATTATCTCACAGGTACTGTTTGAATTGCTGATCCATCTTGTTTAAATACAAGAAGTATTTCTATTTCACTATCACCTTTTCTGTGAGTGTATTCTTGTGTCCAGAGCAGTAATAACTCATGGTAAAGGGTAAACACATTTAGATGGTAACCTTACCACTACTGATGTGGTCATGCAATGCTGTGTGGAGATATGGGGTTGCAGCCACAATTACCAGGATAGGGAACTTTGGGTGACTGGGCCCAATTATGTATACAGAAGAGAAAGGGACACATACAGATCACACTATATATATATACACACACACACACACATATTATGGTGATTGGGACTACAGAAAAAATAGATGAGAAAAAAAGCTGTACGACATTTCAGCACTGATTTGGTCACAGGAGACTGACTACATTCGTTCAACAAGGTGGCCCAAAGTGTTATTTCTAAAGCAGTGTGCAATCAAAAGGAGGTTTAGTAATAGGCTGTCAACATTAAGTGCACCAGAGTTCTAGCAATGTGAGCTGGATCAGACCCTAAATCACTTCCATTGTTGGTCTGAAACCCACTCCGACCTGGTCAGGCAGCACCACACCCATGACACTTCATGCAGGAAGGGTCATAGATACAAGTCACTACTAGCACATGGGTCAAAGAGGTATGGATCCCAAAGGCAGAGAATGTGTGCGAGGCAATTCTTGCAGAACATAATTTATGGGACCTTAAAAATAAGTGACCAGTTTCTGCAATGGGTTCCTGTAGAAAAATCCAAGCATTTATAGTGAACACACAACTATACGGTTGTGCTTACACAAATAAAAAGTACAAACTTACATTGTTCACTTATTTAAGAGAAGGGTGTTAATACAGAATAGCTGCATTTGCCACCGTACCTTGGCCACAATGTTTTATAACACAGCATGCAGAAGCTTCCATACAACTATCTGATAATCAGAAAAAAATACTGTCTTTCACTGAAGTTACACTTTGACAAGATTTCTAACCAGCTCTACATGTGACACGCAACTAATGAAGCTATTCAAGTCACTGCTGACTCAGTGACAAGTTTCCCCAGAAGCCACCAAGAACACAGTCCAAACATCTTCAACCGTTTACCTTCTCTCAGGAAGAAAAAGTTTGACACTATCTACACCTATGCTGAAACCAACAGAAACCCTGGTCTTGCTAATGTTTTCAGTGCTGCAGTAGACCACCAAGCCTTCATCAACAAATTCCAAAATGAGCATTAAACCTCACTGAAAGAAAACAGAAACCCAATATGATACTTTGAAGTAGAGAATTGTTAAGTTTTCAGTGTGTGTGTGTGTGTGTTTGGCTGGAATTTAAGCCTACTGAAGTTTGCAGAGATTTGGCCCGAGTACTTTGACTAAGACTTTCAGATGTGAATAGTGACTTTGGGCGTCCAATTTGAAATGCATTCAATGGGCCTGACTTTCAGAAGGCAGGTGCTCAGCATTTTTGAGAAAGACTCCTCTAAAATGTCTCAAGGTTGGCACCCAAAAACTGACCCTCACAAAAAAAATTCTAGTTACTTGTGAAAAATCTTGATCCTTGTGCTGGAAGCTGTTTTCACATATACAGCTGACTGCTCTGGTGCAGAGCTTAAAAAAAACAAAAACACAAAACCCAGAAATCTAGATCTTAGTTTTTAATCTGCCTGTAACTAGTAGGAGAGACCCACCACCACTGAGGTCTAGGGGCTTGAGAACTAAGCTTCCATCCACTACTTCCAATAGCTGGGAAGTAGAACAAGTGCTGGGATTCTAACTTACTGTCTCTTGACCTCAATCAGGTGTTCAATCTCTCAATTAGATTCAGACTAGCAGTCACCTAAAATCAGAAGCCCACTCTTACTTCCCCTACAGTCTGCTGGAAGGAAGCTTTCCTTTTTCTCTCCCTCCCAATCCCAGAGCCTAACAGCTGTTCTACTAAGTTCTTACATTGCATTTATCACTGTGGTATCTAAGCACCTTCAGAGTATTATCTAATATACATATATCCAGAGTGCATAGGAGCGTTAGTCATGGACCAGGACCCCCTTATGTTAGATACTGTACAAACAGAACAAAGATGGTCCTTGCACCAAAGTGTTGGGGAGTCTCTGCTATTCTACCTCTCCCAACGTTCTGAGAGATTGGGAAAGAGGCAGACTGGAATCTCTAGTGCTCCATTCCTATAGTCTCCCTTTTTATTTATATCGAGAATTTAAAAACAAGTCTCAGTTTTTCTAATCAGCAGCTGAGCTAAACTGACCTTACCAAATTCTTGTCAATTTCAAGGCTATCTACAGAAATATGGAACTGCAGTAAAACTGATCAGGATCTTGTTAGTTTCACTCTTCTGCCCCTTGGCAGAAGTATGAGCAACAGCAGAGTTATTAGTGCTGGCTGTAGATTCAGGAAGGTAACATGTTTTGAAGCCTTCTTTTTCCATTGTAATGGAGTAGAAGTTTAAAAAAAAAAAAAAATCACAAAAAGAACTAAGCCTCTCCCTTTGACCACCTAACATACCACCTCCCCACAGGCATGTTTACTACTCAGCATTAACAAATATATTTTTATTTTTTAAAATAAAAACTTCTTGGAAACCTGTAGCACACACACACACACAATATAATTCTCTTTATGCAAAGTTAGTATTGCATTCAACAGCAAAAAACATTTATACTAGAACGTACGCAAATTTGTACTGGCAGGCAGACAACACCTTTACCATTAGCTATTAAAATATCAGGATAGATCAGTTTATGCACTCAGTTTATCCATTATGTACAGTCCATTTCAAAATGAAGTGAATACTCATCACTACTAAAACTTGGCAGAATGCATTTTTAAACTGTTCAGCAAAGGTTACTGCTTGGATACATGGATATAATTCCTCCCTTTTCAGCTTAATTGAATTTTCCACTAAATAGGATTTGGAAAATAGTCCAAGTTCATGAGCATAAGTGGTTAGTTCATTAAACTTAGAGACTAAAGATACTGAAAATGTACACACAGATTTGCAGCAGGTGGACTATCTGGACTCACCAGTCACCATGTTGCAGGTATTTCTGCTGCACTTGTCCTGAGCTCTTAGACTTGTAACATTCTGGAGAAGACAGAACAAAGAAGCCCTTTCTATCCCCAGTTTTTTGGTTATTTTTAGTTAAATTGTATTTTTAAAAGACAATGAAATAAACACAAAATGAATATTATCATAATAATGCTACACCCTTAATAGAGAATTCCTAACTAATTACTACAAGACATGCCCAATTCCTAACCAGTTCGTTTTACTTCCAGATCTTAAGAACACATATTAAGCTCTCCATGTACATCTTTTGCATAGTACAGAATGTTCTTCTCTAAGACAGAGAACTGTGCTGGAACTTACATAACTTTTAATGGACACTGGAGTTATTGAAACTTAGAACAAGGCAGTGGGTAAAAAAATATTGCCATAAGGTCCAGATGCCTTTTCTTGCTCCTTTCTTCAAGGTAGAACAGAGTAACTAGGCAGAGCTGGGGACCAGTAGTCCAATTAAGGCTCTCTGAGGAGATAAAAACTTTTTTAAAAAAAGTCACTTTGTTAAATGAAGAGAAGGCTAAACTCCATACATATCTGTTAAATGGTGGGTTACACCTCAAGATTTTTTTAAACCTTCTTAATTTAGTTATATAAAATATCTTCTTCTCTTGCTGCAGCTAATAAACACAACTGTAAACAGACTTAATTAGTACTTTACTAAACCACTCATCCACTTTACAAAATATACTAAGGTTTTGTGCAATACAGCAAAACTTTCTTAAGAGACCACTCAAGAGACTGACACATCAGATGCTTACTGGAGAGGTTTTCCAATAAATGAGCAGCAAGATTGTACTCAATTAATTTGCAGGGGTCCCCTAGGACAGGAGATTGCTTAGTAAGGTTGATCTTGAACAGTTTTCACTGCATATAAGCAACTATGACCCTTGCTTTGTCTCTAAAGTACAGATTTCTGGACTCAGGAGCCTTAGCACTTGGATCTTTACAAGGCTCTGACTATACCAGGCCTGGTCTGAAGATCTCCTGTATATCTTATCTTGAAGTTTCTTAAAAGCAAGAGTTGACCCGGTCGCACTGTAGCGGGTCGTGGTGGCGATACACCACTTGCAGGCCAAAGTAGTCTCCAGACCAGACCGGCTGACAACGGGGATGCGGAGTGAGAAATGACAGGCGCTCTGACCCGCCGCTGACCCCCGGCCCCAGACCCCGCGGGCGGGCCCGGCTGCAGCTCGCCAGGCTTCTTTCCGGGGCCGCGGGCCTGGCGGGCGGGTCCCTGCGCAGCGGGGCCCGGCGCAAGCCGCGGCGGCGGCAGCAGGCCCCCCGCGCAGCCCCACGCCGCGCTCGCCCCCAGCCCCGCCGGCGCCATGCTCGGCGCAACCCGGCAGAGCAACACCCTGCCCCCCGGGACGGGACAGTCCCGCCCCCGCCCCCCCAGCATGCCCGGGCCGGGCGAGCCAGGCCCCAGGGAGACGAGCGCGCCCCCGCTGCCGGGAGCGAGCGGCCCCGTGCGCGTGTCCGACAGCAACAGCGGCGCGGGAAGGGGCCGCCCCGCGGCTGGGGGAGGGGTGGGCGCGCGTGGGCGCGCCCCTCCTCTCACGGGAGGCCAACGGGCCTCGCGCGGGCACAGGGTGTCTTGGGTCGCCGCGCGCTCCCGGCAGCGCCACACAACAAACGGGCCCGCGCCGGACTCCTCGGGCCCGCGCCTCCCCGTCGGGGCCGCGCCGCCCCCGGAACCACCGCCGCCGCCTCCCCCAGCGTGAGGGGAGGCCGCGCCCGGCCCAGCCCCCGCAGCCCACGTCCCCCGGCCCGGCAAACCCCGCTCCGCCGCCGCTCGGCCCAGCCCGGCCCCGCCTCACCCTGGCCCCGCCGCCGCCTCGCTCCGCCACCGCCTCGGCCCGACTCTTTTCCCCTCACAGCTCCCTGGGCGCCATCTTACATTCAACCCCCCGCAGCCAATCAGCGCTCAGCCCCGGCCTCGCGAGAGCGCGGCCCCCAAGCCCCGCGAGAGCTCCGCGCCCGGAGCCGCCCTGCGCCTTAAAGGGGCCGTGCGCCGGGGCTGGGGGCCCTAGGCTCCGCCCTGCCTGCTGCTAGCGCCCGGGGGCACCTTGGCCCGGCCCAGTGTGGGGCAGATTCCAGACCCCCCCCCCTCACCGCACTGGGGCTGGCGGGCCCTTGCAAGCCTTGGGCCAGGCCTGGCCAGGTGCATGGCGCTGCACAGCACCCTGTCCCAGCCCCTCACAGCCAGGTCATCAACCACCCTGCCCTGGAGAAAGCGCCAGCCCCTGCCAGGGGGAAGGCCGGGCCCCGAGCCAAGGCCAACAGCCTCAGCCCTTCCCATGCCAGCCCCAGGCTCCGCTTCCCGGGAACACTTTTAACCCAACGGTTACATAGCGCTTTGCAATGGGAGAACCCGAACGTCCGGCTGGACCGGAGAAAGCCAGGCGCAGGAAGAGACTGTCATTCCTTACGCAAAAGAGAGCCGGCCTGTGGTTTAGTTTCTTGCTATTGATATCACTGCCTAGGTGCCTTTGAGACTAGCCTCTACTTTACACATTGGTCCCAACGTCCATGGGTTGCTCAGTAGTAATTTAATGTTTAGTTTTGCATGCCAGCCCCGGGGGACCTTCTGAGGCCCCTTCCAGCCCTACATGTCTGATTTAACACCTTCTCCCCACACCCTTCATGGTAGAAAAGGCAGATACGTGAGAAATAAAGGCTGAAAGTTGACTCTTTCCCCCTAAAGTCAAGCAACATCCTGTCCTTTTAAGACTAAGTCAAGCCTGTAGGAGGATGAAATAAGAATTAAAAACAAGTAATAGGCCCCCAGCCCCTGTGCCCTCACTGATCTGACAACAGTATCTATTTCTTGTGATAGAATTTCAGCATAAGACAGAAACATTATGTATCTAGGGAAGAAAGAATTGGTTGGGGAGGTAGAAAACCTAGCTAAAGGGCCTATTCCATCCTACATATATCACCAACACTGGTTGCATATAAAACAATTACAATATACAGTTGTCAGCACTAGGGGTGGGGAGTTTCCTGCTAGTTGATAGGATAGACCTTTCTATAACCAGGAGAGAGAGAGCCTGGCAATGGGCGACGGGATGGATCACTTGATGATTCCCTGTTCTGTTCACTCCCTCTGGGGCACCTGGCATTGGCCTCTGTCAGCAGATAGGACACTGGGATGGACCTTTGGTCTGACCCAGTCTGGCTGCTCTGATATTCCCTGCTATCTTTACAAAGAGGAAAGAAGGTAGAGAATACGGAAGGGGCAGTCACTGTGCAACAGGAGCAGGGCCCGATGTGACGCAGTCCAGGAACGAGCTCTCAAGTCAGGGCAATATGGAGATCCTCTGGCAGCAGCTTTTTATGTCCGTAAAAGAAAATGCCCGGTGAGAGTTTTGACAATTGAGTAACTGTGACTGGAATTCAGAGAGGAAGAAGGAAGAGTGCTGACCACTATGGATGGAGCAGGCTAAACAACTCCATGGAAGAGAACAGAGGCAGGAGATACTGGGTCCCATTGGTAGGAGAGAAAGAGCAGTTCTGGCTGCACTCAGGCAAAGAGAATAAGATCAGGAGCTGTAGATATACAAGAGGAATGGGTTTTTTGGAAGCCACAGTTCTATTTCCAGTTGAAGCAGCCATGATCTTAGTAAGGCTTAGAGATAACATCCACACCTGCTTTGTCTAGAATATTCACAGCTGAGCAGTGGAAGGAGACATGGATTTCACAAACACTGTCAATAACGGAAACAAAACACTGACAGGTCAAATCAAATAGCCTGGGGCAGGAGAATGCATCAGAGAAACTTACAGGCCTTCCCAAAGCAAACATTGCTTCACAGCATTTTGGAATGCTGCTTTAGAGGAGAGTGTTGTGTGGTTGGGAAGCGACTTTGTCTTGCTCTCCCCCTCAGGACAAACTCTAGTGTTACAGGTTTCAGAGTAACAGCCGTGTTAGTCTGTATTCACAAAAAGAAAAGGAGTACTAAGATGCCACAAGTACTCCTTTTCTTCTAGTGTTACAGAACAGGAGCAACTTCTAGCACATCCCCCAATCACTGCAGTGGACTTGGGAAGGGCTTGTCCCTACAGCACCTAAGCCAGGAGGTGCGCCACATAGCAGGTATTATCCTTACTGGGCCCAGAGTTGTGAAGATGACATGCAGCTGTCTGAAAACTGTCCCTCGCCTCCCATGCATCACCTGTTGGAGCCCTGCAGCTAGCATGCTCTCCTTTTGCTTCCTGGCTTTAGGAGCAGTATCCTGGGCTCTGCACAGCAGCAGGGTCCCTCCACAATGCCTTACCATTCACACTGCAATGAGTTAGATAAGGTTTGTGTGGACAGAATGTGGAAGGACAATCACAAAGAGGGATTTGATTGGCCCAAGTATCTTAACTCCCCTCCCTGCTACAAGGCAGCCAGGCTGGGTGAGTTGGAAAGCAAATGGTTAATTGCTTCATTAAAACACCTGGCAACATCCCACACACCCTGAATTTAAAGAATACCAAGTGAGACTAGTAACCCAGAGATTAAGAAAAACACAGGGCTAATTCAGCCCTTGAGTAACTCCTTTAACTTAATGGAGTTACACCAGAGATTACACTGGCCCACTGTTTAGCAGTTTCCATTGGCGGTGACCTGCTAACACCTTACTGCAGCTAGGCTTCAGGGAGCTCACCACAGCTGTTGTGGCCTAAAGCAGGCCAGGAAAAGTGAATTTGGCTGTGGGTACTTCTGCCTTGGGTTGGAGAACTGAGTTGTACAGGGCACTGTGCAAATCCAGAATCTCCTTATCAAGGAGCAGATGCCCTAAGGGATTCTCAGAGGCAGCCCACAGTGATTAAAGCTCCTTAAAGAAGAGCTGGAGGCCAGCAGAGCTATTTTGACCCCAATGTCAGCATGGGAGTTGTGCACACACACAGCAGCCCTGGTTTTGGCTGTACAACCAGTCCCCCTGCCAAGGCAGAGCACATAATTTACCCCCCTCCCCCAGGTAATTGCCACAGCTTACCTGAGAGTCAGGGGACAGACTTTTAGCTGGCAAAAGGAAATGGAACAGCAGGCCCTGCCTATGGCATCTACCCTGTCCACATGCGAGGATCTTCGAGCAGTCAGTTACTAAGTACAGAACTTGTGAAAGTTCCCAGGACCCTCAGGCTACCAGGGGAGAATGAGCCTCCCCTCCCCACCCTGTGTAGCCCCTGTGCGCTCACTTTCACTCCCACACAGTCCCAGTCGGGAGCCCCGAGGGCTAATTGAAGCAGCTGGGCCCCAGAGATAGTTCTGGGTCCTGAGAGCCCATGGAGTCGCCTGCAGGTTCCGCCAGGTGCATTCGCCCAGGGTCAGGAAGATGTTTGCTATGTTGTGGCCGTGAGGTGCTCACAGTAGCCTTGGAGCTTGTCCCACTCTGGACCTGTACAGATGCTACTGAAGGACAATCCATGGCCCTCATCGCCGGGATACCTGGGCACCTCCTGAGTCCAACGCACTGATCCTCATGCCCCCGGGGGAGGTCAGGCTGGGCATCATCCCCACACTGACTGATGGGAACTGAGGCCCAGAGCCTTCCACTGGTTTCCAAAAATATCTCCCTGCCTCCAGGGTCTGGGCCCAGGCCACTTTCCCAGCCAGGCAAGGCCTTGGGTAGAGCAGGGAATTGAACTGATAGGTCAATCCCAGCCGAGTGCCCGGACCACTGGGCCATCCTACTTCTCCAGAGCAGCGCCTGGCAGGCCTGTTCCCTTTGCTCCTTCCCCCAGGGATCTCTCCCTGCCACGGGAAGGGAGGCAGTTGCTCCCTCTCGGCTGGGGGCCCAGCCTGCCAGGAGCCGGACCCCGGCCCACGCACGGGCGCTGGCTGTGGCTGCCCGCGGGGGTGACGGCCGGGCAGGGCGGGGGCTCGGGCAGGAGACGGGCTGCTTGTTAAGGCACATGCTGCTGGGGCCAGCGCAGCCCGGCCGGTGCGGGGCCGGTGCGGGGCCGGCCCGGCCGGAGGCCGCCAGAGGGGAGGTCCCCCCAGCCCAGCGGGGCCCAGGCTGCTCCCTGCAGCCCCTCGCCCCACCCCCGTTACCCGGGGCAGGGATCCTTGGAAGGGCCGAGCCTGGAGCCGGGCTCCCCTCCCCAGGGCCCGGCCGGCTACTTGAACAGCCCCATGTGCTCGCCGAAGCCTCCCACCCGGCAGGACCAACACAGCCCCTTAAGGTGGCCCGTGGGGCTCGCGGGGGCCGCTGCCGCAGCCCCCCCGGGAAGCTGCCCCCCTCCAGCGCCCGGGGCCCAAACCCGCCGGCGGCTGCCAGCGCGGGCGGCGGGCCCGGGCCCCGGCCGGGGGTCAGGCCGCCCCCAGCCCAACCCAGCCCAGCCCACCTTAAGCGGGGCCCGGGAGCCGCTCCGCCGAGCGGCCCGTGTTTGCACGGCGAGCCGGGCAGGGGGCGAGCCGAGCCCGCCAGGCTCGGGGGGGTGGCGGGTTAAAGCCCCGCAGCGTCCTCCCGGAGCTCGGCTGCGAGCCCAGCTCCCGGCGCTGCCCGGGTCTCGCCCCGCCCCGGAGCAGCCCGGCCCCGCGGTGACCTGCCGCGGCTCCCCCGGCCCGGCCCGGCCCGGCCCGCCTGCGAGCCCCGCTCGCTCGCTCCCCCGCTCCCGGTTCATCGTTACCGCGCCGGGCCTGGGTCGCGGCGGCCGCCATCGCCGTCACATAGCAGCGCTGAGACGAGCACGGCTCGGTGGGGCCGGGTACCGGCATCCCCAGCCGGGCCCAGCGAGCTCCCCGGTCTGCCCCAGCCCAGCCCAGAGCCCTCCCCGCAGCCAGCCCCAGAGCAGGGCGGTGAGCATCACCCAGCCCCAGCCCCAGCCAGGCCTGGAGACCCCACCGCCACCTCTGGCCACTGCCCCACCCTTACTTCCTCTCCCCGGCCACAGCGTGGGCCTCCTATCCTGCCGGAGGCGTCTAGCATCAGCCTCCAGCCCCAGGGTCGGGTACCCTGCGCTGCCCCTCGCCCATGAGTTGTTCCCAGGTCTGCAGGGACAGGCTGGGGTCCCTCACCCTGGCCCGGCTGGCGCGGGAGTTAGCCAGACTGCGCTCCTTGCCTCTGTCAGGACAAGGCAGGTTTCCGACCCTTTCCTTGACCCTCTGACCACACTCCTGTTCCTGTTATATTATTAGTTGTCCCCCGAAATCACTTGGCTTCCAGGTCCTGTGGATCCCCCCTTAGGCTGGGAGGGGGGATCCTTTAGCAGTGGGCGGGCCCTGGATCCTAAGAGGATCATCTCTGGCCTCTGCTCTGAGCCCTCTGCAATTTATCAGCATCCTCCTGGCCTTGTGGGCACCAGAACCAGACCCAGGATCCCAGCAACAGTCACACCCGGGGCACATACACAACACACAGTCAACCTGTGGAACTCCTTGCCAGGAGATGTTGTGAAGGCCAAGACTATAACAGGATTCAAAAAAAGAACTAGGTAAGTCCATGGAGGGTAGGTCCATCAATGGCTGTTAGCCAGGATGGGCAGGGAATCATAGAATATCAGGGTTGGAAGGGACCCCAGAAGGTCATCTAGTCCAACCCCCTGCTCGAAGCAGGACCAATTCCCAGTTAAATCATCCCAGCCAGGGCTTTGTCAAGCCTGACCTTAAAACCCTCTAAGGAAGGAGATTCTACCACCTCCCTAGGCAACGCATTCCAGTGTTTCACCACCCTCTTAGTGAAAAAGTTTTTCCTAATATCCAACCTAAACCTCCCCCACTGCAACTTGAGACCATTACTCCTCGTTCTGTCATCTGCTACCACTGAGAACAGTCTAGAGCCATCCTCTCTGGAACCCCCTTTCAGGTAGTTGAAAGCAGCTATCAAATCCCCCCTCATTCTTCTCTTCTGCAGGCTAAACAATCCCAGCTCCCTCAGCCTCTCCTCATAAGTCATGTGTTCCAGTCCCCTAATCATTTTTGTTGCCCTTCGCTGGACTCTCTCCAATTTATCCACATCCTTCTTGTAGTGTGGGGCCCAAAACTGGACACAGTACTCCAGATGAGGCCTCACCAATGTCGAATAGAGGGGAACGATCACGTTCCTCGATCTGCTCGCTATGCCCCTACTTATACATCCCAAAATGCCATTGGCCTTCTTGGCAACAAGGGCACACTGCTGACTCATATCCAGCTTCTCGTCCACTGTCACCCCTAGGTCCTTTTCCGCAGAACTGCTGCCGAGCCATTCGGTCCCTAGTCTGTAGCGGTGCATTGGATTCTTCCGTCCTAAGTGCAGGACCCTGCACTTATCCTTATTGAACCTCATCAGATTTCTTTTGCCCAATCCTCCAATTTGTCTAGGTCCTTCTATATCCTATCCCTCCCCTCCAGCGTATCTACCACTCCTCCCAGTTTAGTATCATCCGCAAATTTGGGTGTCCCTAGCCTCTGTTTGTCAGAAGCTGGGGATGGGTGACAGGGGATGGATCACTTGATGATTACCTGTTCTGTTCATTCCCTCTGGGGCACCTGGCATTGGCCACTGTCGGCCGACAGGATACTGGGCTGGTTGGACCTTTGGTCTGACCCAGTCGGGCCGTTCTTATGTTCTAGATGTGTGCACTTACATTTAGCTATATTCAAACACAGTGTTTCCTTGCACCCAGCTTAAAAAGTGACCCAGATCGCTCTGTAGCAGTGAGTTGTTCTCTTCCCTAGTTACCACTCCCCCAATGTTTGTGTTGTCTGCAAACTCTCAGTGACGATTTTTTCTTCTTCCAGGTCATTGACAAAAATCTAGTGAACCCTGCAGGACCCCCGGGAAACAGACCTGCTCTGTGATGATTCCCCAGCTAGTTACATCTTAGACCGAGCAGTTAGCCCGTTTGTAACATAAGAACCTAAGAATGGCCAGACTGGGTCAGACTAAAGGTCCATCCAGCCCCGTGTCCTGTCTGCCGACAGCAGCCAATGCCAGGTGCCATCCATCTCCACCCTCTTGACAGACAGAGGCTAGGGACACCCTTCCTTACCCATCCTGGCTAATAGCCATTAATGAACTTAACCTCCATGAATTTATCCAGTTCTCTTTTAAACCCTGTTATAGTCCTAGCCATCACAACCTCCTCAGGCAAGGAGTTCCACAGGTTGACTGTGCGCTGTGTGGAGAAGAACTTCCTTTTATTTGTTTTAAACCTGCTGCCCATTAATTTCATTGGGTGGCCCCTAGTTCTTCTATTATGGGAACAAGTAAATAATTTTCCCTTATTCACGTTCTCCACACCACTCATGAGTTTATAGACCTCTATCATCTCCCCCCTTAGTCTCCTCTTTTTCAAGCTGAAAAGTCCAAGCCTCTTTAATCGCTCCTCAATGGGACCCATTCCAAACTCCTCATCATTTTAGTTGCCCTTCTCTGAAGCTTTTCTAATGCCAGGATGCATCAGCCCCTGTGATGCGGGGGGCCATGGTAACGTTACCTTTTTAAAACCAAAATGGCACGTGCTACTACATCAAAGCCTTACACTGTTACCTTCATCCTCAGACTTGCCATCTCATCATGACAGGGTATCAAGTTAGTCTGACAGGATCTATGCTCCATAAACACATCCTGAGTTGCATTAATTACATTACGCTCCTTTAGTTCCTTAGTAATGGAGGCCCGTAGCAGCTGTTCCATTATCGTGCCTGGGATGGCTGTCAGGCTGACATCCCATTTACCCTTTTTAAAAATAGGCACATTAGCTTTTCTTCCCAGCTTCAAGAACCTCCCCTGTGCTCCAGCCCCATTGGATGCCCAAGGCACCGCTGGCCAGGAACGGGGCTGGACCCAACCACATGCCCCAGGCACATGACAACAGAAGCCAGGGAGTGGGCTGGGCCCGGCCGGCTTTCAGGACAGGGGTAAATGCCACGCTAGGTAACCTGGCCTCTCCCTCCCTCCCACCCCCGGCCTGCTGCAGGGCTCCTGGCTTCACCGCACTCCCCCCTCGCCTACTTCCCCCTTTTCACTTCCCTCCCCTCCCAAGAACGCTGTGAGCTGCCCCGGCAAAGGTCTGGCCCTGGGGGCATTCAGCCCATGCCAGCCCCCGAGGCAGCGCTGCAGCATGTGTCGAAGCGCTAGGTTCACGCACCAGCTGAGCCTGGCACCCCATGACCCTCACCCAGTGCTGTAAGCAGGCTGCCCGCAGCTCCTCCCCATGCTGTTCCCCCTCTCCCTCCCGGGCAATGGGTCTGCAGCCCTGGCCCCAGGCAGGGCGCGAGCCGGAGCTTGTGGTTTCCTTGAAGGGGGAACGGTGTTTTAGTCCGTTCCCCCCAGCCAGGGCGCTGGGTCTCCCCCGGTTCCCAGCACAGCTGTTTGGTTCCATTCTCACTCTCCACCAGGCCACATGGCCCCAGCAGTGCCTGGCTGAGTGGCTCTCCTGTGTCCCCGGGCCCTGCACAGCTGGGATGCTCCCGCCCACACTTGGGGACTGGAGCCCCTGGGTGCCCTCACCAGCAAGCTGCAGCACGGTGCGCTGGGGCGACTCTGCTCCCCCTTGAGGCTCATGTGGGCAGCCCAGGCTGCTTCCTCGGCTGGTTCTCTGCCTGGTGCCCAGACACGCCCCAGCTGGGCATGTCCCGCCCTGCCGTGAGGGCCCTGCCAGCTCCGAGGAGGAGCTGCAGGGCCTGGGGCACAGGAGCTGCTGCTAGCAGGCAGGGGCCGGCCCTGGCTCGAACGGTGTTGGTAGCTCCCAGCCTCCTGCGGGATGGACCTGCCTAGAGCAGCGCAGGGGACCTGGATGCAGGTGGCGATTTAAAGCCCCCCAGTGTCCTCCCGGAGCCCATCTGTGAGCTCAGCCCAGGGATCCCGCTGGGATGGACGAGGGGTGGCAATGGGGTGGCCCTGCAGCCGGTCCAAGGACTGTGGCCAGGTGTCCTGCTTTGTGGTGTGCCACGTAGAGCCAGGTGGGGTTTCCTCCGAAGGGGGCTGCCCCTAATCCCTGGCTCCCAGGAGGCTGCATGATTGGCCGTGATCTCGCCTTTGACTGGAGCAGCCCCACGCCCGGGGCCGTGCTGAGCTCTGCAGCTGGGCCCGGCTCCAGCAAGGGGTGGTAGAGAGCCTGACCCACACAACTCCTGCCGACTTCAGCACCCCAACCCCAGAAGGGGCAGCACCCATCACACAGCCCCCCCTGCAGCCCACTTCCCCCAGAGAAAGGGGCCAGGACCCCCTGCACCCCACCCAGGGAAACGCTGCCCCAGAAGGAGGCCCAAGGCCTGGCTGTCCCCTCTTGCTGGCTTGAGGGACAGGCAGTAGGAAGGCAGGTGGTGCCTTAGCCCATGAGCCGTTGGGGGCTGGGGGGTTACCCTGCAGCCAGGAGAGGGGCAGGATTCCAGCCCATAAAGCTCAGCACAGCCTGGCATGGTGGGGCAGGAGGGAGGGGAAGCTCCCCCAGCAGGGCCAGCCTGAGGCTCCTCCCCATGGTCAGGCCTGGGGGGCAGCAAGGTTGGGGGAGCCTCCAGCACAGAGGCCTTTGGGTCCCCACCCCATGCCAGTGACGCAGGCGGGAAGGCGTCTCCAGTGCTCGTTTATTGCGACGACATGTGCCAGCCCCGCGGGGCTTGTGTTAAGGCAGCTGTGGCCCTCGTGCATGTGCCAGGCCCTTTGTTCATGGGTCGCGCTCTCCCCATGCCCAGAGGGACCAGGCGCTCCTAGGACAGGCCTGGGCACAGCCAGAGCCAGCAAGGCAGCAGCAGTGTCTCCTTCACACCTTGCCAGGGTCCTCCTTCAGCATCACCGTCCTGTTTAACACCATCTGTGGGAGGAGAGGGAGAGGCACTGAGTGAGCCCGGGAGGCCCCGGGGTGGGGACGCCAGCCGGCCCAGCCCCCAAGAGCCGAGCAACAGAGACCCCAAGGACTCACCTTCCCCTCCGTGCTGTCGGGATCCACCGAGAAGTAGCCCAGCCGCTCAAACTGGAACTTGTCAAAGGGCTTGGCGGAGCGGATGGATCTGTCAGCCAGGGCGCTGTCCATCACGCGCAGCGAGTCCTGCGGAGAGCGGCACTGCTCAGCGGCTGGGCCCCCGGCTCACCCAACAGCCAGGGGAGAGGGGCACTGCTCAGCAGCTGGGCCCCCGGCTCACCCAACAGCCAGGGGAGAGGGGCACTGCTCAGCGTCTGGGCCCCCGGCTCACCCAACAGCCAGAGGAGAGGGGCACTGCTCAGCGGCTGGGCCCCCGGCTCACCCAACAGCCAGAGGAGAGGGGCACTGCTCAGTGGCTTGGCTCCTGGCACACGGCTCACCCAACAGCCAGGGCCTTCCAAGTGGAGTGGCAGGGGAGAGCCCAGCAGCAGGAGGGGAATTATTTAAGCTCAGTACCAATGTGGACACAAGAACAAATGGATATAAACTGGCCATCAGGAAGTTTAGAGTTGAAATTAGATGACGGTTTCTAACCATCAGAGGAGTGAAGTTCTGGAACAGCCTTCCAAGGGAAGCAGTGGGGGCAAAAGACCTATCTGGCTTCAAGACTAAGCTTGATAAATTTATGGAAGGGATGGTATGATGGGATAGCCTAATTCTGGCAATTAATTGATCTTGGACTATTAGTGGTAAAGATGCTCAATGGCCTGTGATGGGATGTCAGATGGGGTGGGATCTGAGTTACTAAAGAGAATTGTTTCCTGGGTGTCTGGCTGGTGAGTCTTGCCCACATGCTCAGGGTTTAGCTGATCACCATATTTGGGGTCGGGCAGATTGGCAGAGGCCCTGGAGGTTTTTCGCCTTCCTCTGCAGCGTGGGGCTTGGGTCACTTGCTGGAGGATTCTCTGCACCTGGAAGTCTTTAAACCATGATTTGAGGACTTCAATAGCTCAGACATAGGTGAGGGGTTTGTTACAGGAGTGGGTGGGTGAGATTCTGTGGCCTGCGTTGTGCAGGAGGTCAGACAAGACGATCGATCGTAATGGTCCCTTCTGACCTTAAAAGTCTATGACTCATGACCAGCGGCAGAGGGAAGGGAGACCTGTGGGGGTCCGCAGGGCAGGCTCCCTGGCTCCTGAGCTTGGTATCTCTCACTCTCCCTGTCCCTAGCCCTGAGCTGCGGGAGTGCAGAGAACTGGGGGGGGTGTCCGTATCCCCTGTGCCAATGGCCCCCCGGAGAGGGGTGCTCTCCTCACTCCCAGGCTGGGTGGAACCTGTCCCAGCAGGTCATGTGCTCAGACCCTCCCACTCCAGCAGTCCCCTGGCAAGGCCCCAAGCTGATGGCCCTGCACTCCCAGCCAGAGAGGCCCCTAGCCAGAGGAGGGAAACCACGGCAGTGGCCTGGCCGCAGGGCGGTGCTCGGGGCAGCTAGCGAGTAACCCCCTGTCACAGTAGTGAGGCCTAGCCCGTTGGAGACGAGCCCGCCAGCACCTGCCAGCACTCACAGGGTTGAGGTCACTCAGGAATCCAGCTGGCACCTCTGCAGGGTCCTCGGGGTTTTTGTGCAAGAACCTGCAAATAAGACAGGGCCAGTCAGGGCCGAAGTGGGGGCCCCGCAGGCAGGAGTCCCCGGGGTGGGGCGAGGGACCCTGCGGGCAGGAGTCCCTGGGCTGGAATCCCTGAAATCCTTCCCCAGCCCCCTGTGGTGACCAGCTGCTCAGCCTAGCAGGGTCTTACCCTGTGCCAACCCTCCAGCCACCCTCCGCTGAGCCAGGCGAGCCCACTGACGTAGCAGCCCCAGCAGTGGCCACCAGGGCTGCAGCCCTGCTCCCGCAGCAGCCTGGGAAGCGCAGAGATCTCTGGGCATGTGGGGCTGGCGGCTGGTGTGTTTCCCAGCAGGCAGGGGCTGGCACAGAGTTGCCTGCGGCTGCCAGGCCAGCTGGTGAGAGCAGGAAAGCTGCTGAAGGGGCAGCTCCGGGCTCACCCACTAAGTGAAGCTGGGTGGCATTAGCTGTGCCCAGCACGTGGCTCCACACGTACAGCAGGGCTGGGGCTCCCGCCCCCACCGCTCCGAGACAGCCCAGAGCCAGCGCCCCCCGTACTCACAGCCGCTCGTAGAGCCGCACCTCGCAGACCAGCGGATCCGACACCCAGTGGATGAAGGCTTTGGGCTTCTCCACAGAGTTCGACTTCGTGCACGTCACCTCCAGCTCCATCACCTGCCCGCCAGCATCCTGAGCAAGGAGAAAGAGGAGCATCAGGGGCCAAAGCCTCACCGGGGGGCCCCATGGCCTCCGGCCTGCTGGCCACCACACAGCCAGCATGAGAAGAAGGGGGCTCTGCTGCGTGCCGAGCGGCTGGGGGCTGGACAGCCAAGGCCACCGGCTGCCTGTGCCAGCTCCCGCCCCTCTGCAGAGCTTCCCGCGGCTCCAGGAGAGCAGCTGCACCTGGCGAGCTCCGGCCTCCTTATCGCAGGGGAGGCCGTGCCACAAAGCAGCAAGGCCCAGTGACAGCTGAGCCCTCCTCGGAACCCAGGTGTCCTGGCTCCCCCCACCCAACCCTCCTCATAACCCAGGCGTCCGGGCTCCCCTGCCCCGCCCCCGGAACCCAGGCGTCCTGGCTCCCCCACCCTCTGCTCACTGCTCGACAGGTAGCTAACAGTGATTCGGAAGGCACGCCCCCAGGTGGTGATGAGGCAGGTCGCACCAGGCAGTCCCCTGCCACATCAGTGTAACCGCAGGCGACCCCCGGCAGTGGCCGTGCTGGTCCCAGCCCACCTTGATGACGTTCTGGACAGCAATGACGTAGCCGGCGTGTCTCAGCCCCACTGGCTGGCCAGGTGCCAGTCGCTTGTAGCCTTTGTCCATCACCTGCAAGGGGAGAGCCCGGCCTGTGTTACCTGAGCTCCGGCCCCAGCCCGCCCCCCCCCCCCCCCCCCGTCAGCCGAGCTCCGGCTGGGCACTCCCGTTCGGCAGCTTGCAGGGGCCTCGACTGACCAGCCCAGCCCAGCCCAGCTCCCTGCTTGGGCCCCAGCTCCCAGTGCCCATCCCCCCACGCCCCATTCCCCACAGGGAGGAGTGGGTCCCTGCCCTGGAGCCAGGGCAATGCAGGTGCGCCCTGCCCCTGCTCACCTCCCTGAAGTCGCTGTGCTCAATGTAGATGGTGGCCTGGAAAGGGACTTTGTGGAAGCCCTTGGTCTCGTCGGCTGGGAAGTTGGGCACGAGAACTTCCAGGGCCTGGAGGGGAAGCAAGCAGGTCAGCGCCAGCAGGGGACCATGCTGGGCCCCTTTGCACCCCAGGCCTGGAGGCGGGAGAGCCCCTGGCCTACCAGCCCCCCAGAGCAGCAGGCCTGGGCCAGCCCCCCCAGGCGCCCCTCCCCGCACGCCAGCCTCACCTTTTCGGTGGGGAAGTTGGTAATGGTGACTCGGAGGGGCTCCAGTACAGCCATGGCCCGGGGGGCACACTCGTTCAGCACCTCCCGCACGCAGGCCTCCAGCAGGTGGGGCTCCATCGTCGTCTGCGCCACCGTCACCCCCACCTGTGGGGACAGGCTGCGCTCAGCTCCCGCCCAGGAGGGGCGGCCAGCCCCGCTCCCCCCGCCCCAAGGCACCTACCCGCGCACAGAAGTTGTTGATGGCCTCGGGGGGGAAACCTCGCCGGCGTAGGGCCGTCAGCGTGAAGAGCCGCGGGTCGTCCCAGTCCCTGAAACGGCAACGCCAGCCGTGACCAGCAGGGTGCGGCGTGGAGCCAGCCCCCCCCTGCCCCCCAGCAGCCCGCGCAGCCCTCACCTGACGGCGCCCGCCTCCACCAGCCGGATGATCTTCCTCTTGGAGACCACGGTGTAGAGCAGGTTGAGGCGCCCGTACTCCCACTGCACGGGGCAGTACACGTCCAGCGCATTGCACAGCCAGAAGTAGGAGGAGCGCCTGGGGGAGCCACGCAGCTGGTCACGCCTCGCCTCCCACTTGCCCCCCAGCCCTGCCGCTCACCCCCTGCCCGCCACCGCCCCCCCAGGCCCTGCCGCTCACCCCCCTGCCCGCCACCGCCCCCCCAGGCCCTGCCGCTCACCCCCGCCCGCCACCGCCCCCCCAGGCCCTGCCGCTCACCCCCTGCCCGCCACCGCCCCCCTAGGCCCTGCCGCTCACCCCCTGCCCGCCACCGCCCCCCCCAGGCTCTGCCGCTCACCCCCCTGCCCGCCACCGACCCTGCTACTCACTCCCTGCCCAGCCCCTCCACCCCCTCCAGGCCCTGCCGCTCACCCCCCTGCCCAGCCCCCCCACACCCCCCATGCCCTGCCGTTCACACCGCTGCCCCCCTGCCAGCTGGGCTCAGCCCCAGCTGCGCTGAGCTCCCCACAGCCGTAGGCACTGCCCCCACAACCACAGCGGACCCACAGCCCCGCCAGCCCCGCCTCACCGGGCCTGGAACTCCTTGGTGCAGAGCGAGTGGGTGATGTGCTCAACGGAGTCGCACAGACAGTGGGTGTAGTCGTACGTGGGGTAGATGCACCTGAAATGCAAGGCAGGGCCTGAGGGCAGGACATGTGGCCCCTTGCCGGCACCCGCTCCCGCTTCTCCCCCCCCCCCGAGACACCAGCCCCTCGCCGGCGCCCGCTCCCCCCCCCCCCCCCGAGACACCAGCCCCTCGCCAGCACCAGCCACCACCCCTGCATCCAGGTCCCCTGCACTGCTCTAGGCAGATACTTGCATCTCCAGGGAAGCAAGGCCCCTGCCGCCCTGGTCCCATCCCCTCTCCGGTGGGGTCGGGCCAAAGGGCAGAGCCTGGCGGGCGGGTGGGGACCAGCGTACCATCTGTCCCCGCTTCGGTGGTGTGGCGTGTATTTGATGCGGTAGGCGACAGGGTCCAGCTTCCCGTCCTCCATCACCAGCTTCATTCGCAGCGTGGCCTCCCCCTCCTCAAACTTCCCCTTCTTCATCCCCTGCAGCGACAGCCGGGAGAAACCAGCGGGAACCATCAGCCACAGCCTGCAGCGTCTGCACACAGGGGGCGCTGTGGGGGCGGGGCAGGGGGCGGGAGGAACTCTCAGCGGGGGGTGCCGAGGGGGCGGGGAAGGGCAAGTGCCCAGCAGGGGGTGGGGCCCAAGCGGGCACCCAGAGGGGGGGAGGAGGTCGCCAAGGGGGCGGGGCAAGCACCCAGCGGTGGCGGGGGGGTTGCCAAGAGGGCCATGCGAGCACCCAGCCCGGGGAAAGAAATCACCGAGGGGGCTGAGCCGAGCTCCCAGAGGGGGGCGCTGAGTCCCTTTGCAAGGCCCATATACCTGGAAGAGGAGGAGTGACTCTTCCACGGGCCGATCCCGCCATGGGGAGGGCGGAGGGTTGTGGCCTTTGATTTCTTCTACCCTCTGATGGCAGACGTAGGCGTGGCCCCTGGGGAGGAGAGAGACGTCACACCCGCCCCACACATGCCCACCGGGGACATGGCTGAGTGACTGCTCAGCACGGGACCCGCCGGTCTGGCACTGGCAGGGAGCCCCGGGGGACCAGGCTGCTCGCAGGGAGCCCCATCAGGCTCCGTACTGTCCCCACAGCAGCCAGGCACACCCTGCCCCTCAGAACGGCCGGCTCCACCGCCCCGTGCAAAGCCTGTCCCATGGGCCCCCAGGTGCCCCGCACACTCACCGCTGGATGAGCCCCATGGCCCACGCATACAGCTGGTCGAAGTAGTCTGAGGCATGCGTCACAGCATGCGGCTTGTAGCCTACGGGCAGAGCGAGCCCATGAGTGAGAGCCTCCCTCCTTCCCTCCCTCCCTCCCTCCCCGCCCCCGCCCCCACCTGGAGCACCAGCCTCATCGCCGCTCTGCCCCAGTGCCAGGGGGCTTCCCCTGTGTGACAAAATGGGGATTTTCTCAGTATGGTGTAAGTGAATCTTATTGTTTTGCATGAATACTGCATGTGCCTCAGTTTCCCTGTGTGCTGCATCAAAACCTCGGCGATGGAGAAAGGGGTGTGTGACTTTTGCCGAGACCCCCGGGGGCAGGTGAGGCGGCTCCGGCTGCCTGCATTTAGGCAATGGCCGATGCCCATCGTAACCTGAGACCCTGGAGGGGGATGTGACCAGGTGAAGAAAGACAAAGAGAAGGGGGAGCAGCAATGGGTGGGGGAGGGTTGGAGGTCAGGTGGCTGGAGGTTGGCAGTCTGGGTGGGGGGGCAGGAAGGGGGGAATCCAGGCCGTCTGGCCCAGGACTCCCAAGATGGACTTGCCTGAAAGTCACTGATTTCTGTGCTAACGAGCTCTGTTCTACGCTGTGTTCCCGTCGACTAATAAACCTTCTGTTTTACTGGCTGGCTGAGAGTCACGTCTGATGCGGAGTTGGGGGTAGGACCCTCTGGCCGCCCAGGACCCCACCCAGGCAGACTCGCTGTGGGAAACGCAGGGAGGGGCAGAGGATGCCGAATGCTCCGGGGTCAGACCCAGGAAGGTGGAAGCCGGGTGAGCTGTGTGTCCTGCAGACAGGCTGCTCCCAGAGAGGAGACTTCCCCAGAGTCCTGCCTGGCTTCGTAGGGAGCAGTTCCAGAGCATGGCCCCCATGACTCCCTGCCCCCCATTGGCAGCATGCAGGGACCTTCCGGGAGGCAGCTGACTGAAATAGGGAGGGGCCAGGCCAGTGCCCCCCACCTCACCCCTGGGCAAAGGCAGCAGGTTCTGTTCACCCAGCAGCAGCTGTGGGAGCTCTGGCATCTCCCTTGGGTACCCGGCTGGTCCCTCTCCACCCCAGCTGCTCCCCCCACAACCTCCTAGTCATCCCCCCCATTCCTCACCCCAGTGGTTCCTGCTCTGCCTCCCTCATCCCCCACTCCCGCTACCCCCCCAGCCACTGCTCCCACCCCTTGTATCCAGCTATTCCCCTCCCCCATGCCTGGAACCCAGCCATTCTGCCCCCCTGCCCCCACCCCAGCCAACCCCCTCCACTTTCCCCCAGGCCCCGTACCCAGCCACTCCACCATGTCCCGGATGGCGGTGAAGTACTTCTCCTCCTCCTTCTCGGGGTTGGTGTCGTCGTATCGCAGGAAGCACACGCCCCCGTTGGCCTGAAAGGGGACACGGCCTGGTCAACCCTACGCCCGGCACCCCCTGTGGCCGCCACCCCCCGTGCCCAGCACCCTGCCAGCGCCCACCACCCCCACCAGCCCCCATGCCCACCAGCCTGCTGGTGCCCCCCCACCCCCCCAGCCTGCAGCCCCCCCCGCAGCCCCGCCCCCACCACCCTGCCGGCGCCCGCCACCCTGCCGGCGCCCGCCACCCCCGCCCACACTCACCAGCCCCCGCGCCCACCACCCTGCCAGCACCCACCAGCCCCCGCGCCCACCACCCTGCCAGCACCCACCAGCCCCCGGTGCCTGCAGCCCCGCCCATGCCCACTGCCCCTGCGCTCACCACCCTGCCAGCGCCTGCCACCCCCCATGCCCGCAGCCCCGCCCACACCCGCCAGCCCCCCCCGCAGCCCCGCCCACACCCGCCAGCCCCATCGCCCATCACACTGGGGAGAGCGCAGGGCCAGAACAGGCCAGGGGCCTGGATCTGGCAATGGGGCAGGGCAGCTCCGGGTGCTGATGGGGCTCAAGGCCTTTAGCACATGGCTGGTCTCCGAACCCCCACCCTTCTCTCCAGCAGCTTCTGGGAGCCGGCCCCTGTGTGGGGTCAGGCGTGAGAGTGCTGGGCTGAGCTCAGACTGGGTGCCACCGACAGGGGCCTGTCAGCAAAGTGCAGTGGCTCTGTGCCATGAGGGAGCTGGGAGGCCGCATCTGTCCCAGGGGTCAAGGCAGAAGCTCACCTTGGCGTAGCCAGGGGGTCCCGGGGGGTGCGGCTGGCTTGGGGGGGAGGGGTATGGCTCACCTTGGCATAGCTGGGGGGCCTCGGGGGGTACAGCTGGCTCGGAGGGGATGGGGGGGCTCACCTTGGCATAGCCGGGTGCCCCGGGGAGTGTGGCTGGCTCGGGGGGGTGGGGGTGGGGCTCACCTTGGTGTAGCCAGGTGCCCCGGGGGGTGCAGCTGGCTCAGAGGGGATGTGGGAGCTCACCTTGGCGTAGCCGAAGTTGAAGTTGATGGCTTTAGCGTGGCCGATGTGCAGGATGCCGTTGGGCTCCGGAGGGAACCGCGTCCTCACCTGAGGGGAGAGGAGTTCCCAGACCCACTAGCCCAGTGTCCAGAGCGTTACTGGCCCCGGGCCAGGCCACGGGCCAGGCCACGCGAGGTGAAAAGGCGCCAGCCTCATGTCCCTTGCAGGCACCCAGACCCCCACCCCACTCCCACGGGACTTGGCCCACAGGCCTGGCAGCCTCCAGCCCCTGGGGACAGTGGGCTCTAGTGATGGAGCGAGAAGGGCCTAGAGACAGAAAGAAACAGGCTCCCAGCAGTGACAGGGCAGGGTGGTGCCTCTGGGCTCTCTCCCCCTCCAAGCTGTGCTCAGCCCCGCTCTGGGCTCTGACCTGTGCCAACAGCCAGAAGGAGGATCTCTGGGGTGTCTGACGCCCCTTCCTCATAAAGCCGGCCAGAGGAGGGTCTGGAGGGGTCTGTCCCGTCTTTGGGTTCTATCCCCAGCTCTTCTGCTGACCTTGCCACCAAACTTCGCCTACCCATGCCTCAGTTTCCCATGTGGCCTAATGGCCTCTGTGGCCCATTGTGGGAGTTAATGGACAGCACTCGTTACTGTGGTTAGTGAGTGACAGGAGCAGGCAAGTCACAGACACTGCAGAGCCCCTGCCTCATGCAGGATGAAGGGGGGCTGGGGGAAGACCCTGACCCACCTGCCCGCCGGTGATCTCCAGGTGCTGCTTCATCAGGGCCATGGTGTGGGGCGTGATCACGTAGCCTTCTGTCTTGTAGTTCTCACCTGGGGGAGCAGGGAGCTGTGAGCATGGGGAGCGGGGAGGGCTGGGGCGCAGTGCCCCAGTCAGCGGGAGGGGAGGCCCCCGCCCTGGTGCTGGGCATGAGCCCCCGGCAGGGAGGGAAGCGTGGGACTCCACACACTTGCCCCTCTGCTAATGGACCCTGCTAGGGGCAGGCTGCACCCTCCTGTGGTGGGCAGGGACACAGCCTGGTGCGCCCCAGCAACTGCCCCAGGGCTCCACAGCTGGGCTGCCCAGCTGGGGCACCGGAGCCAGGCTGAGGCAGGAGGCTCCAGTGCCCCAGCCAGCACCACCGCCCAGCCCCCGGGGAAGCCAGGCTCAGACTGGGCACCCCCAGCACAGCCTCCAGAACACCTGGGGCAGGACTAACAGCAGGGCCCGACCTTGCCCAGCCGGCGTGGGACAGACCCTCCCGTCCCGAGCCCCTGAGCACCCCCGGGCCTGCCCACGCTGAGCCTGCCAGGCCGAGGCCCCAGGAACCCAGAGCAGGCAGGCCGCACTCACCTGGCTTGTGGAATTTGAGGGCTTCTCCCCTCAGCTGCTCCATCAGCGACTTTGTCTCCAGGGTCACTCCTCCTGTGGGAGCAGGGAGACGAGGTGCGTTAGCCTCTACCCCAGGGACCCCGCCCCTCGCTCGCAGACCTCCGGTGCCGCCCGGCCCAAGGCCCTTCCCCAAGGGCGCCCGCCCAGGCCAGGCCAGCAGCACTGCCCTGCCAGCCCAGGCCGGTTCCCAGCCCCGTTCTTCCCTTCCCTTCCTGAGAGCCGCACAGAAGAGAGGGGAATGGAGCTGGTGCGCTGTTGGCCATGCAGCAGGGACCATGGAACCAGCGGGGATAGGCCTCGGTCCCATCTGCCCCCCCATCGACAGCAAGAGCGGCCAGAACCAGAGGGCGGGGGGCGCTAGGCAGCAGGAATCAGGGCCCAGCCCAGGACGCCAGTTCCCAGCTGGAGGCAGGGAGCCGATCCACCAGCAGGGTCGTCCCGGCTCCTAGGACGAAGGCCACTGAAAGTGGCAGCTCCCAGCTCCAGGGGTGGGGCAGGCACATGAGCCCCACAGCCACAGGACGCTGTGTGTGCGGTTAGTCCTCCAGAGAGGGGCTGGCCTGGCAGTCGGCCCCAGAGCTCCCTGAGACCCGGGGGGAGGTGTAGGTGGGGGACAGCCCCACGACCCAGGAGGAGCTGTCCCAGGCCCGGGCCGGGGGGTGGTAGGTGGGGGGCAGCCCCATGACCCAGGAGGAGCTGTCCCAGGCCCGGGGGCAAGGGAGGGCACACTGAAATGCAGTTCACCAGGACCAAGCAGTGTGGCCAGGGACTGGGCCGCTCCGGGGGCTGGGCACTAAGTGGCATCCTGTCCTCACAGTCCACCCCCCCACCCCCCCCTGCATCTTCTCTGGGGCACATGGAGCAGCCCAGGCCAGGGCTCTCCGGGCGGCACCTTCCCCAGCCCCAGTGCAGCAGGCCCAGCCGCGGGCTGTTTCTGGCCCCCAGCTCAGTGGCTCCCCAGACCCTGCCCAGCCAGACCCGCACAGCAAGCTCACCATTCTCCTCCAGTGCCTTCTGCTGCCTCTCCACCTCGGCCGGCTTGGCCTTCCCAGCCTGCAGGGACAGAAGGGGAGCATCCTTCAGCGCTCCCTGGGGCCCTGAGCCCAGCCAGCCCCGCGCCCGCGGCGGAGACTGGACACTGCACACCCGTCCCGCAAAGCCCAGCCTCCTCCCCAGGGGCCACGTCTCCCACCACGCTGCTTCCCGCAGTCAGAACGAGCCTGGGGCTCTGGCCAGGCAGTGCTGGGGAAAGGCTCCAGCTCCCTTCAGCTCCAGTGACCTCATACGTGCCCCCATAGCCCAGGGCACTGCCAACAACCCTGCCCCCCATAGCACTGCCAACCGCCCAGCCCCTCTCTCCATAGCCCAGGACACCGCCAACTACCCAGTCCTGCCCCCCCATAGCACCGCCAACCGCCCAGCCCTGCCCCCCAATAGCCCAGGGCACCACCAACTGCCTAGCCCCTCCCCCCATAGCCCAGGGCACACGCCCCCAGCAAGCCAGGCTCGGGGTGCCCCTCCTGCTCACACGGTACCTTCTGTTTCTTTTCCAGGTCAGCTTCTGTCTTTGGGCCCAACAAGTGCAGCACCTGCAGGAGAGGGGAGTGGGGCCTGAACAGGGCTGGACAAGGGGAGGGGGGGGCAGGAGTCTGAACGGAGTCACTCCCCCATCAGCCCCCCCACTCAGGCTGGAGCCCAGCCAGGATCTCAGTGGTCCCTCTCCTCGGCAGGGCCAGCAGGACCATCCCTCCACTGCCCTGCCTGGGCCACGGGCCTGCTCCCAGGCACTTCCCGCATGGGACACGAGCCGGGCGCAGGGCTCCTGGGGGCCAGTGCTGTGTTCAGAAGCCAGGTCCCGTCGCCCGCTGGGCTCAAAGGCAGCCCGGCACAGCCACACCTACCTGCAGGTCCACTTCATTCTTAATGCTCTTGCCATCCGCCCACCTCAGACTGCCACGCGCCTCGCCTGCAAGTGAGCACAAAGGGACGGGTGTGGGCAAGAGACAGGCTGGCAGGCCCCAGCTCAGCGATCCCCCTGGGACAAGCAACGGCACCTTCCCCTTGAGTCAGGGCCGCAGCCTCACTCAGGCCACCAGCTGCTGGCCAAGGGCAGATTCCAGCAGCCTCTCTGCTGCCAGTCTGGACAAGCCCCAAAGCCACCGGGTGCAGCAGGGCCCCGGCTGCACAAGGGTGGGAGAGCTGCAGAGCGGGCCTACAGCTGGGGAGCTGGTGCAGCCCCCAAGCACCAGCAGCCCTGAGACAACAGGCTGCCGGGCCTTTAACTGCCACATCGTCCACAGCTCTGCAGAGCACTGGCATGTACAACACTGGGCCCCGTCTACACTGGGGCTCCCAGGGCCGCTGCCCCCAGGGCAGCTTGCCAGAGGTTAGCCATGGCAGGGATGTTTTCGCAGAGCTCCCTTGTGTTAGCAGGCCACCCCGGAGGGATCTCGTACTGCTGGGCTTCCCCGCTGCACACCCGCTCATGGCAGGGGCCGGGCAGCTCTCCCAGGCAGGGGCTGCGCTGAGACGTCTGCACGGCAGCCAGCACCGTCAGTGCTGCGAACGGCCCGTCCTGCGCAGCAGCTCCCAGCCCGGCTAGCGACACACACAGCGGGTGGGCAACAGGTGTACACTTGCCCAGTTGGCTCAGGAGCCGCAAGGAAGGAGGACATCGTTTCTGAGAAGACGGGGCACTGGGTAGGGCCAGGACCTGAGGGGCACCGAGCATCCTCCCTCTCAGTGCTGGGTGGCTGGCTCTCGCTCACCTGCTCAGGGGCTAACCAAGCACTGCAGGGCGTGGGGAAGGAGTCTCCTGCAGGGCAGGGGGCAGTGACCTTCGGGGATTTCGACTTCCTCTGCAGCCTGGGGTGCAGGTCACTGAATCATTTCCCAGCCATGGGGGGCCTCAGGCACTGGGGCCCTCGGCAGCGATGTACCAGAGGTGACCTTTACCGGGTGAAATCATGTTTTTACAGCCCCAGGAAACCTAGTTAATCCCAGTTTAAGGCATTTTCTATTAAAAACTGTCTCGTAGCCACTGCGCCTCCTCTTATTCCATACTCACAAGACTGCAGTCGGGGATTAATTTAGGGCTGTACAAATAAAAAGTAAAAGTGCAGCAGGCGAAGCACCACACTGTGTAATTGTAGCACTGAGCAGCCCAACGCCCATGTAGGTTTTGGGTCAGTGTTTTCTGAAGGAAGTTACACATCTCGTGACTCATTTCAATATTATCGAAACAAACCCATTTAATTGCATGAAAAGGCCGATAACGCAGAACTGCAGGCGGGAAGTGGGAAGCGATCAGAGGCGTGGCGAGCTGCAGGCAGGGGGCGGGAGGCGATCAGGGGCGTGGTGAGCTGCAGGCAGGGAGCAGGAGGCGATCAGGGGCGTGGCGAGCTGCAGGCAGGAGGTGATCAGAGGCGTGGCGAGCTGCAGGCGGGGAGCGGGAGGCGATCAGAGGCGTGGCGAGCTGCAGGCGGGGAGCGGGAGGCGATCAGAGGCGTGGCGAGCTGCAGGCAGGGGGCGGGAGGCGATCAGAGGCGTGGCGAGCTGCAGGCAGGAGGCGATCAGAGGCATGGCGAGCTGCAGGCGGGGAGCGGGAGGCGATCAGAGGCGTGGCGAGCTGCAGGCAGGGGGCGGGAGGCGATCAGAGGCGTGGCGAGCTGCAGGCAGGAGGCGATCAGAGGCGTGGCAAGCTGCAGGCAGGAGGCGATCAGAGGCGTGGCAAGCTGCAGGCAGGAGGCAATCAGGGGCGTGGCAAGCTGCAGGCAGGAGGCAATCAGGGGCGTGGCAAGCTGCAGGCAGGAGGCAATCAGGGGCGTGGCAAGCTGCAGGCAGGAGGCAATCAGGGGCGTGGCAAGCTGCAGGCAGGAGGCAATCAGGGGCGTGGCAAGCTGCAGGCAGGAGGCAATCAGGGGCGTGGCAAGCTGCAGGCAGGAGGCAATCAGGGGCGTGGCGAGCTGCAGGCAGGAGGCGATCAGGGGCGTGGCGAGCTGCAGGCAGGAGGCGATCAGGGGCGTGGCGAGCTGCAGGCAGGAGGCGATCAGGGGCGTGGCGAGCTGCAGGCGGGGAGCGGGAGGCGATCAGAGGCGTGGCAAGCTGCAGGCAGGAGGCGATCAGGGGCGTGGCAAGCTGCAGGCAGGAGGCGATCAGGGGCGTGGCAAGCTGCAGGCAGGAGGCGATCAGGGGCGTGGCAAGCTGCAGGCAGGAGGCGATCAGGGGCGTGGCAAGCTGCAGGCGGGGAGCGGGAGGCGATCAGAGGCGTGGCAAGCTGCAGGCAGGAGGCGATCAGGGGTGTGGCAAGCTGCAGGCAGGAGGCGATCAGGGGCGTGGCAAGCTGCAGGCAGGAGGCGATCAGGGGCGTGGCAAGCTGCAGGTTGCCAGTCCAGGTCCATCTGGCTGTGCAGCGCCCCATCAGAAGACCAACTGTGATGCAGTGGTTAGGCAGAGCCTGTTCCTCAGGTGCGAATGGATGTATGCGAAGATTGAAAAGATCCGTTCTTTGCTTCCTGGACACTGATGCGGTTCTTTTCCCAGGTTCAAGCGGGTTTAGGCTGGTATGAAGCAGCGCCCTGCCCTACATTACTTTTTCCCAAGAAACTGCCAGCCCTGTATTGGCTTTCCGTCCGGTTGTTGGGTTCAGCGTGCGGGGGCTGAGCGGGGCGGGCAGCCTGTCCTAGACAGGAGCTCAGACAGGATGATCTCGTGGTCCCTTCTGGCCTTAAACTCTCTGACTTTGCTCCAAACAAGTTCCTGTTTGCAGGGGTGTGAGCACTAGAAGGGGCCCGGAGCCAAGGCAGTGAGCCAGCAATGGTTTAGTCACACACAAAAGGAGACCAGGAGGGGGGACTCCAGATAACACGCCAGCGTGGGCCACCTCTGCCCTCGATGGCACAACGCACATCACTGCAACAGCCAGACCCACAGACCAGGGAATCTCCTCAACGCAGCCCAGCAGAGTGCCTGGCGGTGCCAGGGCACAGGACAGTTGGGCAGGCAGCCCAGTGCCAGGGTAGGAGCCCTGCTCACAGCCACATGGCTCTGTCATGAAGCGTGGGGGAGTCAGGGTCTTGTACCCTTCTTTCCTGCGATTCACGGTCACCGTGACTCTCGGCTGGCCAGTAGAACAGCAGGTTTATTAGAGACGACAGGAACACAATCCAACCCAGAGCTTGTAGGCATGAACAGGAACCCTTAGTAGGTCCTTCTCGGGGATAGAGACCTTAGACCCCCCAACTCTGGGGCTCTCCCCTCTTCCCTAGCCCATTCCAAACTGAAAGAAAAACCCTCCAGCATCCCAACCAGCCTCCCCCAGCTCCTCCTCCAGCCATTGTCCAGTTTCCCCGGCAAAGGTGTCACCTGGCCCCAACCCCCTCCTGGCTCAGGTTACAGGCTCTCAGGTATCCCATCCCCAGTCTTCCCAGGTCAACACTACCCCAGGTCAACACTCCCCCCTCCGTGCTGCATCACAGGCTCTCAGAAGCATTGCCAAGGGGATCCTCTAGACAAGGGGCACACACAACAGCACCACCAGGGAGCTAGCCTTCAAACCAGATCCTGCCAGCCCAGCCAGCCTGAGGGTCAGGAGGGACAGAGGCAACCAGCACAGGGTCAGATCCCGCCGGCCGATTCCCAGGCCCTGCCCTGATCATGCCCCTAGTCCAAGACACAGCCACCACCAGCTCAGCTCCAGAATTGTTCTACAGGCTCATGGCCAACAAGCTGTGGCTGTACCTGGCCCTACTGCGCGTGCTCTGGCTATGACTCTCGGGTGCCTGCCACCCTCATGGCCAGCGAGTCACCAGGGCAGCAGCTGAGCACACGCTGTGGCTTGGCTCCCAGAGCAGTGCTCACAGCCCTATTCCAGCCCCCAGGAATCTGGCAGATGAGGGGCAGGCATGAGGCATGGGGAGCAGTGGGGAAGTTCCAGAAGGATGCTGGGAAAGCAGGGTGCTCTGGGAGGGGGATCAGAAGAGGAGGCACAGAGGCGACCAGGTACAGAGGAGATGGGCACATGGATGCTGCACCTGGTCTGTAAGCAGCACAAGGAGTGAGCCCAGGCCAGGGGGAGGGAACAGAGACAAGGGACATACTGGGGGGGAAGAGGGAAGGTACCTCTTGATCTATGCCATGGAGAACCACACACAGGTCACCCCCCGGAGACCCAGCCCCCGGCCCGCCTGAGCTGCAGACTCACCCATCAGCAGCCCCATGTTAAAGCGGTACCGCTCCGACAGCAGCTCAGCTCGGTGCTTGTTAATGGCCGCCTCCACCTAGACCGAGCAGGAGAATCCAAGTGGTGAGCCGGGCAGGAATGGGCGGGGAACACAGGCTGCAGGGCAGCAGAGCAGAGACTCACTTGTAACTGGTGCCCTGACAAACTCCCTAAGGGAATGAGATCGGCGATGGGAAAGGAGGGGCTGGAACCGGCATGGGCCAGACGGGCTGGGCTCAGACACACAAGGGAGCTACCGGTACGGCCATGCTGGCAGGGAGCTCCCACCGCAGCAAGGGCCCCTCATCTCCTCTAGAGAGAGGCCCAGGCAGGAAGGGCTACAGGCCAGCCTGGGCCTGTCTGCATGGCTGGCCCCATCCTCACTGGCGGGGCTCTGACATGGACAGCAATGGGCACTATCTGCTCTGTGCCCCGGGACTGCCTTGCAGTCCCTGCAGAGCTCACCCGGACCCCCAGCCATCCACTCTCGCTGGCACAGAGCCGCAGCAGCCCTGCAAGCACAGCGGGCACCGGGTACCTCCGGTCTCAGGCTGGCGTCAGCCTCAGAGGCAAGGGAGGACCAGCGGCGAGTCCTGAAACAGGAGCGTTGTCTCCCAGGCCCCGAGAGCAGCCCGCTAACAGGAATGGCCTCCTGCCAGCCCCCCCACCCCCGCTCGGAGCAAGGACCCCACCCACAGCCCACCAGCAAGCGCCTCCTGGGGTGCCATTAACACGGCCTCCTGGCTCCCCAAGCCATGGGCTGCCTTTCTACCGCTCCGCGCGGCCCAGCAACTCCGGGACCCACCGGCTCGTCCCCACCCCACCCCGGCCCTTGCACTCACGGCCTCCTCTATTTGCTCGGGGGTCACCACCACCCCCACGCCACACTCGTGCTCGAAGTCTGCCATGTCGATGGGGTCCAGCGGGTGGCTCCGCACATACTCCAGGGCAGCTGGGGGAGGCAAACAGGCAGCTCAGGCAGGGGACATTTCCATGCAGCGCCGTGGGCTGCTTCACCCAGGCTCCAGACCCATAGGGGTCCCTGCTTGTCCACAAGGGCCTCACAGACACATGGCCTGCACCCAGGCAGCGGCAGCTGGCCCCCTTCCTAGGGCTTCAGGCTCATGTTGCCCAGCAGGGCGAGGTGCCCAGCTTCTCACAGTACAAGCCTGGACCAGGCAGAGTGGAAGGCAAGGCAGGACATCGGCCAACTGGCTCCTGCTCCACCCCCCAGGTACCAGATTCCTCATCTGCTGCCTTGGACTTGTCACATTGCCTCCAGATCTGATCCTGGTACAAACCCGGGCCAGTTCCTGAACTGTAAGGGGGCTCGTGGCTTTGCCAAGTTCTCCCATATGCCGCTAGGTCCTGGGGTCCGCTCTGCAGGCTCACTGCAGCGCGCTTGCTCAGCTGAGACACGGGATGCGTTGGTCCAGGGGGACCCTCCCACTATGCACGCTGGGGCTAGCGACACCAGAATATAGGCCCTGCACTCCCACCCTCATCTGAACCCTGCAGGAAGCAGCTCACACAGCTCGCTGTACAGGGACGCGGAAGAGGTTGGGATCCAAGGCAACAAGACTTGTTGGGGCTCCTTATTCCCACCCAGAGACCAGAGCAGGATGCTCCTTGCAGCGTGTTTCTCAGGTCTTTGTCCAGCCCTGTTTAAAGGCCCTGCGTGACAGATGCTCTCCTCCCTTCCCTGGGGAGACCAATCCACGAGGAAAAGCTCCTCCTTGTTAATGCAGCCGCAGACAAGCAGCGCCAAAAGGAAGCAGCCTCGGGGTCTGACTGCCAGGGGTGGGCAGAGACCACCACAGAGGAGCCTGTGCTGACCCCCAGACGCCTGTGCCTGGAGTGACCAGGCTAAGCTGTGGGTTAGACCACGTGGCAGATGAGGCAGGGAAAGCCTGAGGCTAGGGGGAGAACACACACTCTCCTGCTGGGCAGGGGCTGAAACTGGGAATCACCCCCACAGACTGAACTGTTGGCACAAGGGGGTGAGACGCCGCCTCAGCAAAGGGAGCTGGGGTTAGCACTTTGCATGCACAGAGCATGCCGCAGTCTGGCCGGGAGAGGGAGCAGGGAATTCAAAGCACGCTGAGCTGCTAGATCTCAGGCCAAGGCTGGGTCAGCAGAGCCCACGCTGTACATGGGAAGGCAGGGGAGCACATCTAGCTGCCTGCCTCTCGTATCATACCACTGAGCTGCAAGTCTGTGAGGATCTTCCTGCTGGTGATGCAGCCCACAAGGAAACGAAGACGCTTTTGGTCCTTAAGCCGGGAAGCCACATTATACAAGAGGGTACCAGTCGCCTTGTCAACAGTTGGGCCCAGGATTCCTTGTGCCTAAAGACCAGGAAGGAAGGACATAGTTAGAGCGACACTATCTCTTCACTACCAGTGCTGCCAGGGCTATGCTGCTGGGGCATGGACTCTCTCTCCGGCAGGGGGCAGCAAGAATTATTCAGTCAGCCTAGCAGTGTCTACACCAGGGCTTAGGTCAGCTTAACTACAGTGCTCAGGGTTGAATTTTTTATGCCCCTGAGCAACACTAGGTCGCCCTGACTTTTGGGTGTAGACCAGGCCTGAGCCAGCATGAAAAGGGAGTCAAGCAGGACCCTGGCATGGAAGGGGCAGGGATGTTTCCTCTGAGAAACCCAAAGGGAAAAAATCTGTGAAGTTAGTGTGGTGGGTGGGGAAGGAAGAGAGTGAAAACCAGGCCAGTGGGGAGGAGTGGGGCAGCCAGGGCAAACCCCTCTCCTTGTCTTAGGGAGGGTGGTGAGAGAGGAGAGAGCTCAAACTCAGCTGTGCCTTGGTGGGGCTCTGCTCCCGCTGTGGTTTGAGGGTCACAGCTAGGTAAGGAGTGCTCCCTCTCCCCGACTCTCCGCCTGGAGCACACGCTTCTCCACCAGGAGAGGCCATGTGACCATTAAAAATGTACTATCCGAGCCCTGCTTTCAGCCTCACAAGGACTCCCAGACAGAGCTACCCAGGAAGTGCTGAGTTTAAATGGCATCTGATTTGTACGGGTAGGAGTTAGTTTCGGTTTCTGCTTGTTGCAAAGAATCCCACTGTAAAATCAAACATCTGAATACTACAAGCCCACCCTCTCCCTCCCATAAACCCACCCCCACGCCTAGGGGTCCTGTCACACACTAGGGAGAAGCACTAGTTTCAGCATTCAGCCATGGCAGTTACAGAAGCATTCTGTGAACTGAAGCTGATACAACCTTCCTAAAAGGGGCACATCCAGATACAAAGGCTGCATTTCAGAGGAGCAGCCGTGTTCGTCTGTATCCGCAAAATGTAAAGGAGGACTTGTGGCACCTTAGAGACTAACCAATTTATTTGAGCATAAGCTTTCGTGAGCTACAGCTCACTTCATCGGATGCAACAAAGGCTGTGTGATAAACAGTCGGGTCACTGACCACATCTTACAGTGCTAAAACACACAAATGATACAAATCCAGCTCCCTGGTTATGCTCTGTGTGTGCCAGCCAGTCTCCCTGTGTGGGCAATGAAAAGCCAGTGCAGTCACTTGCATGTTCCCAGCGCTGCAGAGCCTGGGTTTCACACACCCAGAGCCGGGCTCAGTTGCCAAAGATAATGGGTTGGTGGATGTTTCGAGAGAGGAACACGGCTGGGCCACAAAGACTGCATGCACCCTACACTATTGTGCCCTCATCCTGGGGCGCGCTAGAGCAGCGGGAGGGGAAGGCAGAGGAAGAGCGCAAGGAAGTTGCCAACTCGGTTAGTTTGAGGAAAACTCTTCTCTGGTTCTGCGCACAGCGTCTCGGATGGTAGCGATTCCGCCCTGCGTCTGCAACCCGCACCCAGGCCCTGACCCTTGCCGTGAGCCACACGCATACTGGGCCACACTCAGCCCAGGCGTTAGCAGGCCCAGCTCCCAGGGACGTCGGGGTGCAGAGCCTGCAGACACCAGGGGTGCGTTGGGACCGGTGGGCACTCTGCTGGGGCAGCAGGGGGTAAGAGGAGGGGACAGAGGGCGCACAGCAGGGGCAGGGCTAGGAAACTGGCTGCAGAAAGGGGGGCCTGGCAAGGAGGGGGAAGGGCTGTGTTCAAGCCAAAGGGCAGGGGTCACAGTGGGGGCCAGGGGTGCAGGGCAGGGGTCAAGGGACGGCGTGCAGGGGTCAGAGGTTAAGGTGAAAGGCACAGGGCCAGGATCAGAGGGTGCAGGGGTCAGAAGGCAGGGGTCAAGGGTCAAAGGAAGGGCACAACTGCCAGAAGGCACAGGGGTCAGAGGTCAGGCAGGGACAGGGCTCAGGTTAGAGGGCAAAGGTCGCGGCCTGTGTGGGCAGAGGGTCATGGCCGGGGTCAGAGGTCAGGCACCGTTCAGGGAGGAGCTAGGGACGGGTTAGAGGAAGGGTCGCGAGAGGGTCGGAGGTCAGGGTTCGCGAGGCCCGGGGGTCCCGGCCAGCACAGGGCTCAGGGGTCAGGGGTCAAGCATAGCTCGGGGCGGGGTCAGAGGTCACCTGGGTCACGGCTTCCCGGAGCAGCGCGCTCAGCGCCTCGTTCTTCAGGGTCTCGCGAGCCTTGGGCTCGCTCAGGCCGATGGCCGCGAAGAGGCTCAGCGCGTCCGGCCCCGCCGCCATGCTGCCGCCGCTGCCCCGCCCGGCAAGGGGGCGGGGCCCGCGCCGCCCAATCAGCGAGCAGGAGGCGGGCGCTGCGGGGGGCGCCACCAATCAGCGGCGAGGGCGGCCCTGAGAGTCGATGGCGGACCACGTCAGCATCTGGCTCCCCGGCAACCCGGCCAATGGGGACCGAAGCCGCCGGAGGGGGCGGAGCCAGGATTGCGGCCGATTGCATCATTTAAAGGGCCAGGGCCAGGCGGGAGCCACGTGGGCGGGACGGCAAGGGGGCGGGGCCAGGGCCAGGGCCAGGGCCAGTTCCTGGGGGCGGGGCGCGGGTGGCTGTAGGGCGGGGAGGGAGCCGAGCCCAGCCCCCGGCACCCCCCCCCCCGGCACCGTGCCACGTGCCGGGCCAGCCTGCCGCGGAGCCCCGTCTACACCAGCTTCGCCCTCCCCGGCTCTGTCTGCGCGGGGGGCCCTCAGGCCGCCGGGCCGGGGGCAGGGCGAGGCCCCTGGGGCGGAGGGGAGCCAGGCGCGGGGAGGCGCAGTGAGCTGGCTGAGGTCCCAGGGCGGCCTAGGAGCAGGGTTTCCCCAGCCCGGCTGCCCCCAGCCGCTGGGGCCTCGCCCGCCGTCCTGGGCAAAGCCAGGCTCTCGCAAGGCGCCCGGCCCGTCTCTGTTTGCCCCATCAGGGCAGCGGTTGAGCTCAGGCCCCAGGGCCAGCGGGGCTGCGGGTGAAGCTTCCAGGCGTGGGGGCCTGCGGCCTTCTCAGAAGTGACAGCCGGGCTGTGGCGCGCCCTGGTACCGGAAAGCCCACCTCCTTGCCCTTGGCATGGCTCGTTTCCCCCTAAGCAAACAGCAGAATTAGCCATTTCTCAAAACAACTGGGAGGCTGCTAGCCATGGCCTCTGTGGAGGAGGCTGCAGCCTGCCAAATGGGCTGCCGCTCTTGTCGGTGGGTTGGCCTGAATCCGCCTGGGGGGTGGGTGCATTCGTGTCTGCAGCACTGTGCATCAGCTGGGCAGCTGCTGCCGCAGTGAGGCAAAAAGCCAGGGACAGCTTCAGTATCTGGGCAGGTTTTCCTCTCCCTCCCCAGCATTTATGGGACTTCAGTTCTGCAAGAGGTCAGGCCACCAGCTGGGCTTTTGTATCAATAATTGACATGGGGAATCACAAAGCGCTGGCCTGACTGGGTCCAAAGAGCAAAAAGAAACTGAGCCAGCACCTTGCAGTGGCATATCAACAACCTGAAAGCAGCCCCAGCCTCCCTGCAGACTAGATGCATCAACAGAAGCCTAAAGCCGAGCCACCACAGGGGCCGATCTGACCCTCCTATGCCTCCGAAAGGCCTGTGGCCTTTGCCCGGCTTGGCTCTGTCCCTGGCCTCAGCAGCCTGGCAGCACTTTAACGGCGGCTGCGTAGGGACCGGGGGCCACTTCTTACTGGTACGCCGGCCTGGCCCACTTTCACCCCTGCTCATGGGGCTAAAGAGAGCAGTGTAGACATTCAGGTTCAGGCTGACACCAGGGCTCCAAGACTCTCCCCCCTCGCCAGGTTTCAGAGCCGGGGCTGGAGCAGGAGTGTCTGCATGGCCATTTTTAGCCCCCGAGTCAGTTGCCCTGGGCTCTGAGACTCGCTGCTGCGGGGATTGCAGTGTAGATGTCCCCTGGGGGACCTGAAGGGAGACAGGGACCTGCAGGAGGGAAGGGAGGGAGGCAAGAGGAGTAACTTTGTGCCCCAGCACAGGGAGGGCGCTCCGGGGGCTGCTTGGGGAAAGCACAGAGAGCGCTGCAGGGAAAGCAGAGGCTGGTATTGTCGGCAGAACAGAGGGCATGGTGCTTGCTGCTGGCCACTCTCCCTGGCCCGGGGGGACTAATACCTTGTCTGAGTCTCCTTCAGGCCGCTCCCTTGGGGCACAGTTTAATAATTCAGACAAAAACCTCCCAGAGTAACAAGCCTGTTCCCCAGGCCAGCTGCAGGGGCTGGATGCCCTATAGTCTGCACCTTCCGCCCACTCCACGGCACAGCCAGCCTCCCTCCTGCAGCGCTCAGCTGGGCTGGGACTGATAACTGAACAGGGGTGGCTGGCCCTTAAAGGGACAGAGCACCCTGCTGCCAGCCCCAGACAGGATGGGGGCACAAAGCAAGCTGTGGGGGTGGAGGTACGCAGGGCTCGCCCTTGGGCACCACCACTTAAGCCAGATCGGCATGGCTATGTCAGTGGGGCTGTGACACTCCAGCCAAGTACCTTATATATCAGAGGGATAAATACCGGAGAGGGAGAGGAATTATTTAAGCTCAGTACCAATGTGGACACAAGAACAAATGGATATAAACTGGCCACCAGGAAATTTAGGCTAGAAATTAGATGAAGGTTTCTAATCATCAGAAGAGTGAAGTTTTGGAATAGCCTTCCAAGGAAATCAGTGGGGGCAAAAGATCTATCTGGCTTTAAGATTAAACTCGATAAGTTTATGGAGGAGATGGTATGATGGGATAACATGGTTTTGGTAATTAAATATTCATGGTAAATAGGCCCAATGGCCTGTGATGGGATATTAGATGGGGTGGGATCTGAGTTACCCAGGAAAGAATTTTCTGTAGTATCTGGCTGATGAATCTTGCCCATATGCTCAGGGTTCAGCTGATCGCCATATTTGGGGTCGGGAAGGAATTTTCCTCCAGGGCAGATAGGAAGAGGCCCTGGAGGTTTTTCGCCTTCCTCTGTAGCATGGGGCGTGGGTCACTTGTTGGAGGATTCTCTGCGCCTGGAAGTCTTTAAACTACGATTTGAAGACTTCCATAGCTCAGACATAGGTGAGAGGTTTTTCGCAGGAGTGGAGGGTGAAATTCTGTGGCCTCCGTTGTGCAGGAGGTCAGACTAGATGATCATAATGGTCCCTTCTGAGCTAAATGTCTATGAAACACAGCTGTGCTGGCAAATCCCCAGTGTAGACGCAGCTCTGCCCGCAGAAGAAGGCTTGGGTGGGCTTAGCCCAGGGGGTTCGGAGAGGAGGTGGTGCTGTGCTGACACAACTCCTTCATCAGCGTCTGTGTGGTGTAGACAAGGCCTTAGGTCTAGAGCAAAGGACACCTCTCACTGGCCCAGAATGGCACAGGCCTGGGTAGGTGCCCGATACAAGACTCAGGCTAGGACTCACAGCCATGCTAGCCTCTCTGTGGCTAAATAAATACAAAGCAAATAATACTAGAACATGTTGTGGGGTGAAGGGGAGGAGTCAGTGTTTGTGGCCTCAATGACTTCCTGTGGCAGGGAGTTCCACAGTGTAATATGGGTGTGTGGAAAGATATTTTCTTTGATCAGATTTTAATCTCCCACCCGTTCATTTCATTGAACGTCCCCTTGTTTGTGTGGTAGGAGCCAGGGAGGACAGAAGTGTCCAGGGTCTGTTCTCTAGACAAGGCCGTAGGGTATAGACTTCCAGCATGTCCCATCTTACTCACCTTTCCAAGGGAGCCATCCTAGTTTTGGCACTCTCTCTTCACGGGGAGGTTTTCCAGCCACCTGATCGTTCTCATCACCCTTCTCTGAGCCCCTCTAGCTCTGCGCTATCCATGGGAGATGGGCTACCAGCCTGCGGACAGTGGGGTGGCCCGAGGGGGGTACTGATTTACATTAAGGCAGGAGAATATTTCCATATTCCGTACGTCCCCTGACATCGAGTTAGCATCTGTGCCCGCAGCTGCACCTGGAGCAGAGGTCTCCGTTGAGTTCCCCCCGGCGCTGGCCAGGCTCCGTGGCTGAGCTGATGCAGTTAGCAGGGTGTGCTGGAGTTTGAGTTTCCCTTCCGAGGTGCAGTGCTTTGCAATGATCAACACTGAGCTTCCCCTGCCATCCTGGTGCCCATTCACCACGTTTGTTGAGGTCTCACTGAAGTTCCTCACAGGAGTCGCTGGGCCCGACTCACCTAAATAACTTGGACATTTAACACTGCACATTTTGCTCCCTGTATTGAACAGGGGGCTTGCTGTTCACCTAGTGCCAGGATGGAAACTGGCCAGGTGCGTGGTCCCCCAGTGGGGACAATCCCATCGGCTCTGTTCCAAGCTGTGATCAGCAGCGCAGCCGAAGGACACGCCCCGAGGTTACTGCTTAGCATCTTGCCAGGCCTTACAGGGCTAACAACTCGACAGGGCTCTGTCGCGGGAGAGTGCAATCAGAGAGATGATGAAACGGCTCAGGGGGGATTGCGCTGTGGGGGGACACTGCTGTGTTGAGCGGGGGGTGCTCACAGCCATGGGCGGCTGCTGGGGAAGGAGACATGGCGTTCATGGAGGGGTGTGAAGTAGAGAAAGTGTGTAGCAGGCGGGAGGAGGAGATGGCTCCAAGCACGGGGCCCAGAGCTGAGAGCAGAGTGGATGGTGTGCCTGGGGCAGAGGTTGGGCCAGGCCAGTGAAGGGTGTGGGGCAGTGGGATCCGGTGAAAGATGCCTGAGGAGAGGTTTGGGGAGCTGGGTGATGAGAATAGAGGATGTGGACAGCAGAGCAGAGGGTTGCAGCAGGGAGGGTTACAGAGAGCTGGACAAGCTAGCCATGGCTGTTAACACCTGGCTTGGCTTTCCAGCCAGAGCCCTGCAAGGAGCCATTCAACTCCCCTTGCTGCGCCCAATGCACTTGAGAGCAGCAGCCATGAATCCCACACCGTGCTGACACTCTGCTCCTTGGGCAGGGCTTGCTCTCTAGCCTGGCCTTAGCTGGTCTGGTGCAGGCTTTCTGTCCATTCTGACAGCACCAGCTGAGACACTGCAGACAGATCTGTGGGCTCTTTAAGTGCCAGGGAGCCCCCCCTTCTCCATTAGAGGAGGTTTGTTAAGGAGGACCAGGGGCTTATGCATCCCCATTTCGCCCCAATAACATGCTACTGTCACCCTGAGCCTCGGGTGTACTAGCAAGTTGGATCACGTTACCTGGCCTGTTTTTTTTAAGTACCTCAGAAGCAGGAAACCTGCCAAACAATCCGTGGGGCCACCGGACCATTGAGGTGCTAAAGGAGCACTCAAAGAAGACAAGGGGATTGCAGAAAAATGAAATGAATTCTTTGCATCAGTCTTCACTGCAGAGGGTCTGAGGGAGATTCCCACACCTAAGCCATTGTTTTCAGGTGGCAAAACCAAGGAACTGTCCCAGATTAAGGTGCAATAAAGGAGGTTAATTTATCAGTTTGTTTCAAACTGATAAATTAAACAGTAATAAGTCACCAGGCCCAGATGGTATCACCCCAGAGTTCTGAAGGAGCCCAAATGTGAAATTGCAGAACTGCTAACTGTGGGCTGTAACCGATTACTTAAATCGGTCTCTGAACCAGATGATAGGAGGCTAGCTAACGTGATGCCGATTTTTTCCAGAGGTGATCCCGGCAATTACAGGCCAGTAAGCCTGACTTCGGTACCAGGCAAACGGGTTGAAACGATAGTAAAGAACAGAATGATCAGACACAGAGATGAACATAATTTGTTGAGGAAGAGTCAACATGGTTTCTGTAAAGGGAAATCCTGCCTCACCAATCTACTAGAATTCTTTGAGGGGGTCAACAAGCATGTGGACAAGAGGGATCCAGTGTACTTAGATTGTCAGAAAGTCACCAAAGGCTCTTAAGCAAAGTAAGGAGTCAAGGGGTAAGAGGGAAGGTACCTCTCATGGATTGGTAACTGGTTAAAAGATAGGAAACAAAGGGTAGTAATACATGGTCAGTTGTCCGAATGGAGAGAGGTAAATAGTGGTGTCCCCCAGGGATCTGTACCGGGGCCAGTCCTATTCACCATATTCATAAATGATCTGGAAGAAAGGGGGAAACAGTGAGGTGGCAAAGTTTGCAGATGATACAAAACTACTCAAGATAGTTAAGACCCAGGCAGACTGCAAAGAGCTACAAAAGGATCTCTCAAAACTGGGTGACTGGGCAACAAAATGGCAGATGAAATTCAGTGTTGATAAATGCAAAGTGATGCACATTGGAAAACATCATCCCAACTCTACATATACAAGGATGGGGTCTGAATTAGCTGTTACCACTCAGGAAAGAGATCTTGGATTTTAAAACATAGTTTGATTTGCCCCCGTCGCAGTCCAGTCCAACAGCCCGGGCAGCCCTTACGGCCCAGCAGTCCGGGCAGTAGGAGGCACACAGGAAGGCTGTTCGGTTGCAGCGGCTTCTAACGTGGGCTTGAGCCAGAAGTGCCAGCCAGGCTCACCCTTGTGTTTCACAGAACTAGGACTCCAGCCTTAAACCTTGGTGGAACGGCAACAGCCAAGAAGGAATGGACCCCACTGGCTGGAGTAAGAGCTAGATCCACACCCCAATCCAAGCCAACGGCCTCGCCGCATTGCCCTCTGCTCCCAGTAACTTTCCAGTTTGTATTATGGTACTGCCTCAGCGCTCCAGCCACAGGCCGGCCTGTTGTGCCAGGCGCTGGACAGACAGACCCACAGGCCGGCCCCTCCCTGGGGAATCATTTCTGACTGGGCAGTGAAGACAGACTGACGTCCTTCTACCCCCTGTGACGTACCAGAGTACAGCTAGTTTAAGGAGCAGCTGTGCCACTCTTGTCCTTGGGTGCCTTACGATGCCTGGCTGAAGCAGCTCCCACCTGGGCCACTCACAAACAGTCCTCCAGCATGCAAGTCACGCCCTGAGTGTCTATGTGTAACTTCAGGCTGCCAGCCCCACCCTGGCTCTCACCAGCCTGGGTTATACCGCAGGGTCACCCCCAACACACCCCCAGTCTTAGATTTCCCCCCAGACATGTATGTCCTGTACTGCCCTGCCCTCTCCGGGACACATTATAAGTCCGTTGTCTCTTTTATAGAAATAACCTGTGCAAAACTTACCACCCCAAATGGAGTTTCCCAAACACTTCAGTGTAAATACACTGGATTCGATTAAACAATAAACCAAGTTTATTAACTACATGGAGAGAGATTGTCGCTGAGTACAAGCCATGAAGCGTAAAAGTCAGAAATGGTTACAAGAAAATCAAGTTAAAATGCTACTGGTGCCTAACAAACGATATCAGAGTTGAGAACGTTTCTCACCACATCATCTCAGCATCTTACTGGCCAAACCCACTCGCTCAAGAGACCTTCTCCCAGAATCCAGTAAAGGCTTCCTCTGTTGCTTCAGGTGCAGAGACTCAATGGGCCTGGTGTATGTGACACACACACACACACATGCTGGGCACCAGGAGACAAGAAGTTGATGCTGAAGGATGGTCCCTGCTGCTTTTTTCTCACCTGTTTGAGCTTCCTTTGTCTCCCCTTCCTGCTGGATGACTCTGTGTATTGCTTAAAATGCAAATCAAGCACAGAAGACATGCCTTTGTTTGAGCCAGACCTGCCTGCAAGCCTCGGGTTGGGATGTGCTCATCACACCATACACTGGAATCTTATTATTTCACATACAACATTGCCACACATATTTCATCAGGACAACGTGGGCGAGCAAATGATGAGTTTTCGCACGACACCTCCCAAGACACGCCTTGTACAAATATCACTGCAATAGCGCATAGGGTTCGACGCGGGTACATTGTGTCACCCACACCGTCAGTGTGGACTTGCCCACAGAACTGGCCCCGTCTGTGACCCTTGGCCAGCACGGGGGGCTCCCTTCGACGTTCTCTGGGGGATAACAGGTGTAACGGACAATGCAGAGGTGACAAAGCTGGTTCTCAGAGTGCTGCCAGGCCAAGGGGCAGGGGCAGCCCCATGCAGGGCCCCATGCAGCCTGACCCCTGCCCAGAGCTCGGGCAAGTAGCTCTGAAGAGGACGCAGCATGGGTGAGAAGGCAAGCAAAACCGCCTCCAAGGATTTCCAGGGCCCCCACCAAGCAGATACCCACTGAGGTGCCCAGGGCTGTCCGCAGACATCAAGCCTCCAGTGTGCGACTCAGAGCCCAGCCTTGCCCATGCCGGTCTGTGAATACCGTCCACAGACAGAACCCTCCCGTCCCTACCGAGCACGGGCGGGATCAGCCCAGAACGTCCGGCATCGTCCGGCTGCCGCAGCAGGCCAGCTGGGAACCAGCCAGCTGCGCAGAGCACGGCGCCGGCCCAGCCCAGACACGGGGGCTAATCACGAGCCGCCTCGGGGCACCTGAGCAGCCCAGCATGTGACAGGGGCAGGGTTAGGGCTCAGGCTGCCCCTTCTCATCGACATTGCCTGGAGGGGACCCACTGGCCTCCCTGCCAACCTCTGCCCCCCTCATCTCCATCACCCCCACCTCGTGACCCCCCCTCCGCCCCATTCACCTCCATCACCCCTGCCCCATGACCCCCCTGCGCCCCACTCATCTCCATCACCCCCGCCCCATGACCCCCCTGCGCCTCACTCACCTGCATCACCCCCGCCCCATGACCCCCCTGCGCCTCACTCACCTCCATCACCCCTGCCCCATGACCCCCCTCACCTCCATCACCCCCGCCCCATGACCCCCCTGCGCCTCACTCACCTGCATCACCCCCGCCCCATGACCCCCCTGCGCCTCACTCACCTCCATCACCCCTGCCCCATGACCCCCCTCACCTCCATCACCCCCGCCCCATGACCCCCCTGCGCCTCACTCACCTGCATCACCCCTGCCCTGTGACCCCCCTCACCTCCATCACCCCCGCCCCATGACCCCCCCGCCCCACTCACCTCCATCACCCCCGCCCCATGACCCCCCTCACCTCCATCACCCCCACCCCATGACCCCCCCGCCCCACTCACCTCCATCACCCCCGCCCCATGACCCCCCTGCGCCTCACTCACCTGCATCACCCCGCCCTGTGACCCCCCTCACCTCCATCACCCCCGCCCCATGACCCCCCGCCCCACTCACCTCCATCACCCCCGCCCCATGACCCCCCCGCCCCACTCACCTCCATCACCCCCGCCCCATGACCCCCCTGCGCCTCACTCACCTGCATCACCCCTGCCCTGTGACCCCCCTCACCTCCATCACCCCCGCCCCATGACCCCCCCGCCCCACTCACCTCCATCATCCCAGCCTCGTGACCCCCCTCACCTCCATCACCCCCGCTCCATGCCCCCCCGCGCCCCACTCACCTCCATCACCCCTCCCCTATGACCCCAGTCACCTCCATCACCCCACAACCCCCCCCACCTCGGCCCCACTCACCTCCATCCCCCCCACCCCACAACCCCCCCTCACCCCTGCCCCACTCACCTCCATCACCCCCGCCCTCACCCCACTCACCTTCACCCCCATCGCCCCCTAACCCCTCCCCCTGCTGAGGTTTAAGCCAGTTTGGCCCAGTGCCGGGAGCAGGTCTGGAAGCTCCTCAATGGCCCAGGGTGCTGGGAGTGGGGGCCTGCTCCCCCCCCGGCGGCGGGGCCGGTTTCATGGTGTACTTGGTGCCGATGGTGCGCCCTGACACACACCGGTACTCCCCCAGCTCCGTCTTGGTCCGCTCGTTCTGGCTGATGGTGAGCTCCACCGGCACCGAGACAGTGGTCTCCTTGCTCACCACGTGGATGGTGAGCTGGGTGCGGGGCGGGATCTTGGCTGGCAGGAGCACCTCCACCCGATCCCGCCGGGTGCTGGACTCGCTGCGCCCCTTCTCCACGGTGAAGACGTTGGCGGCTTCCACGGCCAGCGTGAAGGAGAGCCCTACCCGCAGGCTGGTGGCGTTGCTGAAGCGGAAGCTCTGCAGCGTGGTGGTGACGTATTCCCGGCTGCTGCAGGCGGTGAACGTCTGCTCCAGGTCCGTGGCGTTCACCCCCACGATCTCGTCGATCAGCACATCCCGCTCGTCCTCCACCTTCCGCTGGCCCCACAGGATGCGGGCGGTGACGGCGGGGCGGCCGGGCACCAGTGGGCGCAGGTGGGACAGGCAGTTGTGGAAGCCAAGCTCCGGCCTGTAGTCGGGCAAGCGCTCGCCAGGCCAGGCGATGTGATACCAGCCCCCGCGGTCCGGGTGTTTGTACAGCAGCCAGACGCCGCGCTGCACCACATGGGAGGAGACCCGGTCGTTGAAGTAGCCATAGGTGAGGTTGGTCTCTTCCGTCACCACCTTGCTCTGGCCCGCGTAGTCGGGCTCCTCGTACAGGGTGATCTGCGGGTCGGCCAGGTCGTGGGGCACCAGCCGCAGCGCGGAGAAAGCCTTGTTCTTCTCCACCGTCCGGTACTCGCCTTCCTCCAGGGCGTAGGCGTCGCCCTCGTACTTGGGGGCCGTGTAGGCGATCCACGGCTGCCCCACCACCCGCAGCGAGCAGATGCAGTCCCCGAAGTCCAGCTCGTGCAGGTCTGGCACGTCGGACGTGAACTCTCGGCTCAGCCCCTCGAAGTCGGTGCGCTCATAGACGATGATCTTGTTGATGCCGGGCTGCATGGGGTGCCGCAGCTCGGCCTGGCCGGGCGAGTCCCGCTGCACGTCGGAGAGCTGAATGCTGGGCAGGGCCATCGCCGGCGCAGGGAGACGCTCTGCCGGGAGGAAGGTGCAAAACGTCACCCGCTGCCTCAGCGAGCCTGGGAGGCGGTTTCCTCCCTGGCACAGCCCGTGCTCTGGGCAGCCCTGTACCACCCCCACCACTGCACCCCACCCCCTGGGCTGCACGTGCCCTGTCTGCCCCCCATGGCAGCCTGCAGCCAGTGGGCAGGAATCTGGCAGGGTCCCCATGGCTCTAACTCACCCCCAGGCTCTGGGCTGGACACAGCAGTCCCAGGGCAGGTTCTGGGGCTGGCTCTGGACAGGTCAGACCGAGCCCTTCGGGCCTCACAGCCTGGGACTCGCTATGTTACTGCAAAGGTTGAACAGCTGGAGGGCGAGTCCCTGAGTGCCAGGCTCCCCAGGGCCTCGCGAGCTCCGGCAGCGTCACCTCCACTGCGCTCGGCTGGGGTCACTGGGGTTCTCCCGCTGCCGGGCGCTCGGCCCCAGGGAGGTGCTGTGAAGGGGAAGGACAGCCTGTTCGGGGCTGGGCCCTGCACCCCACGCTCCCAGGGCGCTGGCCAGGCCAGGCGGGACTTACCCCAGCCAGGAGCTCCCAGCCCCTCCCATGGGACAGGAGGAATTACCAGATTGTGCGGTTAGCAAATGGGCCCCGAGACCCAGCCCAGGTGCCGTCCCCAGACTCCTGCTCAGCCCTGCCTCCAAACCCGCTCTTCCGGGGCGCAGGCCTGGCAGCTGGCCACAGCCCCTCTGGCTGCGCTGGGGCAAGGGGGCAGCCGGCTCTGGTCAGCTTGTCTCAACCTGGTCTCTGCAGCCACCCCAGTGCTGTCGCGTCTCTTCTGCAGCCCCCTCCCACCAGTGCCCGGGGGCAGGCGTGCTAGCCAGTTGCCCTGGGAGCCTCCGGCAGGCCAGGAGTGCTGCTGCCCCGCTGCCCCACGCAGCCGGCCGCGAAGTAACGCAGGCCCTGCCATGGCCCGCTGCAGGGCTGCTCCCCGCAGCAGGTTCGTGGGGCTGCTCCCTTCTGCCATCGCTGAGTCCTCTCAAGGGAGCAGCCCCTGCAGCCCCTGCCAGCGCGCCGGGCCAGCGAGCTTCGGGCTGGCTGCAAGGACCTGGAGCCCCAGGACCCCTTGTGATTGTCCGGGCTGACTGGGCAGTGCCCTGAATTCAGTCCCCCCACCCCAAAGCAGCTCTGTTAAACCCGGGGGGGTGGGGAATTGTAGCATCTGTTGGCTGAGCTCATTGCACACACCTGAGACTCCTTGCATCTGTCCATCTCCCTCCCCCAGCTCCCAGGCTGCCCCTTCTCCCCCCAGCCCACGTGTGGGGGGGAAGACAGTGGCACCCCCTTTCCCCTCCATGGAGCAGGCTTTGTGGCGGGACACAAGGAAGCCTCCTCTTCCCCTCTGCCGGGAGTGCAGCTGGCTGGGTGTTTGCCCACGGCTCCCAGCACCAGCAGGGGCCACTTCCCTTCGGGGCGGGTGGGGCCGGGCAGGGGACTGTTCTGCTGCAAGGTGGGTGCCAGGTGCCCTGGACAGCTGCCAGCAGGGCCATCCCCCGCCCCGGCGAGTGTTCCCCAGCTCAGCAGGGTTCTGCTCCCGGTGGCCAGCCCCTTCCCAGCCCCTTGGGAAGTGACTGGACGCCGCGGTTCAGAGAGACGCCCTCCAGGCTGCGCTGTGCCCTGGGACAGCCCTGAGCCAGCAGCTATCCAAGCCCCCTGCCAGCCCCAGCCTGACCGCGGGGGCGTAGACTTTCTGGGCCATGGCCTCTTGCTGGCTGACTCCCAGCCCCAGCCCCTGGCTCTGCTGGCTCAGGTGGGACCCCCTGCCATGGGACAAACCCACAGCACAGAGACAGCTGCTGCCCCACAGAGGCTCCCAGGCCTTTTGATTGACCCCCAGCCAGCCCTCGTACCTTGGGAGTTCGCAGCCCTTGCCTGTGAGAGCGAGCCAGCCCGGCCCAGCGAGTCGCAGCTCCCTCGTGCCCGCAGCCAGCACTGCACCACCCGCCTCCGTGCCGTTTTAAGAGGGGTGGGAAGGGCTTTGATCTTGTCAGGACCTGAATCGAGGGCTGCTGACAACACCCCCACCCACGTGGCCCAGGGAGCTGCCAGCCACACCCTGGGGAGCAGGATGCACCACCCCTGAGCCCACTGGCCTCCCCCTGCACGGGGACACTCATTCGCCTGGCCTGCCACCAGCCGGGCCAGAGCCTGGCACTTCGAGACGAGCCGGGCCCTTGTGCAACGCTGTGGTGACGCCGGCTTGAGGCTTGAGTCAGGGGACGCGGCTCAGTCACTAATTTAATGCTTGGCTTTGCAGCGCTTCCCACGCTCCTAGGGCGGGAGCCCGGCAGCCGGGAGGCAGGAATTAGCAGGTGCTGCAGAGAGAACCAAGAGCCAGGAGTGACTCTTCCAGGTGCCTCAGCAAGACGGGGGCCAAGGCCAGCCAGAGCCCTGGGGAGGCTGCAGCCACCAGCAGCGGCCCGGCCAGGCCACCAGTCACCACCAGCAGCCACAAGCCACATGGCTCACACACTCAGCCACCATGCTGAGCCGGGCTCTGCCACGCCCCTGGCACTGCTGGACCAGACTCCATGCACTGGGCAGGAGATCTCGGGTGCTGGGTGTCATGGGGTCCCCGGGCGATGCTCTGGAACTGCTCCCCAGGAAGCCAGGCAGGACTCTGGGGCAGTCTCCTCTCTGGGAGCAGCCTGTCTGCAGGACACACACCTCACCCGGCTTCCCCCTTCCTGGGTCTGACCTCGAAGCATTCAGCATCCTCTGCCCCTCCCTGCGCTTCCCACAGCCAGTCCGCCCAGGCGGGGTCCTGGGGCAGCCAGAGGGTCCTGCCCCCCAACTTCACAGTCAGACAGGACTCTCCGCCAGCCGGGAAAACAGAAGGTTTATTAGACAACAGGAACATGGACTAACACAGAGCTTGCAGGTGCAGAGAACAGGACCCCTCAGCTGGGTCCACGGGGGGGGGGGGGGGTAACACTCCATCTGAGATCTTTTCAAAGCTCTCCACACTGGGTCTTTCAACAGAAAAGTCAGTGGATCCATTCACAACAGAAAATTTCTGGCTGTTAGGAACCGAAACTGTCTTGTTTACATCAATTTCACACCCTTCAGTTGCAGTAAACTGCTTGCAAAGACTCCATGAGGATTCCTTTCCCTGGGGCTTTTCTATGCAACAATTCACCCCTCCCAGAAATTCTGCTCTTACCCTCTTTACCTAGGGCTTGCTCTAGAGGAACACTTTCCTGAGCAACAACGGACTTTTTCTGGGTCTCCCTTACATCCAGAATTACCTCTGGGCCATCCTGTGGATTCCTACACAATCCCCTTTCAGGAAAACTTACAGACTTCCTAGATAAAAGGTCAGAAGCATTCTCCTTCCCTTTGCCACACACAAGCTCAGGAATCTTTTCCTTCTTGCTACAGGTTTCCAGACCCTCAGTAGGTAACACAATCACATCACCTTCCTGCTCTCCTTGTGCCCTGGCTAGGATCTCACCCTGATTAGACAGAGTTGCTACACCCTTTCCCAGCCACAAACTAGCAACAGGCAAAATACAAGCACCAGAATTGTCTGGTCTCTGGGATTTTACATAGACACTAACTGGATGCGACCTAGTTACAGGGCCATTCTCCCGAGCAGACACAAACTGAGGACCGTTCCCTTCCTGGGCTTTAGCTGAATCCAGAACCAACTCTGAGACAACTGCACGACCCTCAACCATCACAGGCTGAAAGGCCCCTGCTGTCTGCTCCACAGACAAAGAAGAGCCGGACACACTTTCTCCTTTCCCAGACACACAGCTTGGGATCTCTCTCCCCTTGTCCCAGCACACAAGGCTGGTCACAGACAACTGCTTGGAGATCAGGGTAGCTCCCTCCATAGGCAAGTCAATACCCCTGACAGAGACAGACGCATTTCCTTCCCTGTCCCAATTCTCCACCCAGCTAACAGGTAAGGTCCAGGGACACTCATCTTCCACTCTCCTCGCCTTCCCACCCTGCTGACTAGACACAGCCATCAGCTCACAAGGCTGCCTAGGCTCATCCAGACTTTCCTTACCCAGCACCTTGCCACTCCCCACAGATCCCCTGCCCTGCCTGTGTCTCCCCCCACTCAGCTGGGGTCTCAGCTCCCACTGTGCTCAGCGCTGCCCTTGCTGTCCCAGTGGGGTAGGCAGCGAGCTCGCTGCTTTCCTCAATGCATCAGAGCAAGCCTGAGCCCCCTCTCTGGTGTGCAAGGGGGGCAGGGAGCCCCAGGGGTCTGTTCACAGGCAGGCAGGTAGCCTGAGCCCAGCAGCTCCTCCCTGCTGCCAGCCAGGTCATCTGCATTTTCACTGACCATTTCCCTCTCCACCGATTGGTTCCCTGGATTCAAATTCAAACCCCTGGCAGTTACAGGAGCAGGGCCTGGATCCTGTCCCAAAGAGACACGGTCACCCCATAACAGGGTCTCGCAGCTGGTGTCCTGGAGCACCCCAACGGCCAGCCAGTCCCACCCCTCCTGTGTCTGCACAGGGATCTGGGCCATAGGCAGGGTGAGGGGCTTCGTCCCTGGGACCCTTACCCAGTTCACACAGCCCCTCAGCATCTGAGGCTGCACCACCCAGGGCCTGACAACAGTTCTCTCTGTCCCACGGTCTCGCCACCCCAGGAATGTCTCCCCATTGACCATCACCTTCCGCTCCCACTGAGGGTCCGAGGGGCCTGGCCCCAGGAAACTCCACACAGACATATAGGTTGGGGTCAGGAGTGGGAGCCTGTCCACCTCCCCACCCATCTGGCTGACGGAGTCTATGGCCTTGGGACCCAGCAAAGGAGTTAGACACCGGGGCTTTTCCGCAGGGTCCCCCTGGTTCAAATCTCCAGCCTGCTCAAAGGCAGTGAGGTGGCATCCACATCCCCCCCCTCCTTAACCAGGGGCAGCAATTTAGTCTCGAGGTTCCCTGCAGAACTGGCCCCCCAGGGTCTATCCCCACTCACCCCTGGGAGGTCCCCTAGGTCTCTCCACTCCGCCACCGCCAGTTCATGCTGCTGCTGCTTCTGCAGCTCTTTCTCGGGCTCTCACTGTCTCTCACAGTCCTCTTGCTCTCTCGGACTCAGCTCCAATCCCGTCCGTCTCCGATCCCCCAATGGGGAACCTGATCGTGAAGACCCCCGTCTGGTCGGGGACAGGAGTCTTGGGAGTGCCTGGTTCCCACTCCAGCTGCTCCCAGATCCTGCTATAGCCCCAGTTGGGGTCAGGAATCTGTTCCTTAGAGCGGTCATCCTCCTCCAGCTGCACGATTAACTGTGCCTTGGTGAACTTTCCAATGCTCAACCCCCTCTTTCTACACAGGGTTACAATGTCCTTCTTCAGCAGACGGTGACAGGCCATCACTCCGCTCCTCCCAGGTTGCTATGGACTCACAGGCCTGTGTGCTCTCAGCTCCCCACAGTTTCCAGGGAGAACCCCTAGCGTGCCAGCCCTTCTCGAGGTTACCACCTCTTTGCCAGGGTCGAGCCGCAGACTCCTCCACCCCTTGGACTGCTCGCTGCAATCCCCAGGGGAACCCCATTACTGCACAGTCCTTCTTGCTGGTCACACACTCCCAGGGGTTAACCGCCCCCCGAAACCGCTCCTCTCTGAGCCTTCAGCACGCCTGGTCTTCGTCAATCCCCCTTCGTTTTACTGCTCCCCCGTCACTTACACTGCAGGAAGCGCCGTCCACGGAGTGCAATAAATCCCACCTCTGCCACCAGTTATCATGGCGTCCCCGGGCGATGCTCTGGAACTGCTCCCCATGAAGCCAGGCAGGACTCTGGGGAAGTCTCCTTTCTGTGAGCAGCCTGTCTGCAGGACACACAGCTCCCCCGGCTCCACCTTCCTGGGTCTGACCTCAGAGCATTCAGCATCCTCTGCCCCTCTGTGCGCTTCCCCCAGCGAGTCCGCTCAGGCAGGGCTCCTGGGGAAGCCAGAGGGTCCTGCCCCCCAGCTCTGCAGTCAGACGTGACTCTCCGCCAGCCAGTAAAACAGAGGTTTATTAGACGACAGGAACATGGTCTAACACAGAGCTTGTAGGTGCAGAGAACAGGACCCCTCAGCTGGGTTCATTTTGGGGGAGCAGTGAGCCAGACAACCACGTCTGCCCTTCACTCCATGTCCCAGCCAGCCCCAAACTGAAACTCCTTCCAGCCCCCACTCCTCTGGGCTTTGTCCCTTTCCCGGGCCAGGAGGGCACCCGATTCCTTTGTTCTCCAACCCTTCAGCTCTCACCTCACAGGGGGGAAGGGCCCAGGCCATCAGGTGCCAGGAAACAGGGTGTCGGCCATTCTCTGTGTCCAGACTCCTGCACACACCTGCCCTCTAGAGCTCTGCAGTGATCATACACCCTTACCCCATCCCCTAGATACTTAAGAACTGCCTAGGGGAAACTGAGGCACCCCCCACACTATTCAGAGGAAACGTTAAGAACAGTCCCACTTCGTCACAATGGGAAACTGATGCACACACAAAAAGAACGGGAGGACTTGTGGCACCTTAGAGACTAACCAATTTGTTTGAGCACAAGCTTTTGTGAGCTACAGCCCACTTCATCGGACACAGAGTCGTCATACAAAATATTATGAAAAACTCCCACTCCATCACATCTCTTCCCCCTTCGAGACTGAACTATGTGGGAGCCACTTCAGCCAGTGACCTGGGGATGTTCAGGGCCCCCTTTCTGTGATAAAGCATCAGCGAGACCATTGGCACTTCCATTAACATCGGCCCTGGCCACATAATCCTGGAGGGTGTAAGGACGCTGCCTCTGGCGGACACAACTGAGAGTATCCATTCAGGACAAGTTGCTAAGGGAGCACGCCCCCTGCTGCCCGCTCCCCGCAGTACAGCGCCCCCTAGCACCGCCATGGGGCCAGGCTTGCCTGCCAGGGGAGAGCGCCCCCTGCTGCCCGCTCCCCGCAGCACAGCGCCCCCTAGCACCGCCATGGGGCCAGGCTTGCCTGCCAGGGGAGAGCGCCCCCTGCTGCCCGCTCCCCGCAGTACAGCGCCCCCTAGCACCGCCATGGGGCCAGGCTTGCCTGCCAGGGGAGAGCGCCCCCTGCTGCCCGCTCCCCGCAGCACAGCGCCCCCTAGCACCGCCATGGGGCCAGGCTTGCCTGCCAGGGGAGAGCGCCCCCTGCTGACCCCGCCCCTCTCCCCGCAGCACAGCGCCCCCTAGCACCGCCATGGGGCCAGGCTTGCCTGCCAGGGGAGAGCGCCCCCTGCTGCCCGCTCCCCACAGCACAGCGCCCCCTAGCACCGCCATGGGGCCAGCCCTGCCTGCCAGGGGAGAGCGCCCCCTGCTGCCCCCGCCCCTCTCCCCGCAGCACAGCGCCCCCTAGCACCGCCATGGGGCCAGGCTTGCCTGCCAGGGGAGAGCGCCCCCTGCTGCCCCCGCCCCTCTCCCCGCAGCACAGCGCCCCCTAGCACCGCCATGGGGCCAGGCTTGCCTGCCAGGGGAGAGCGCCCCCTGCTGACTCCCGCTTCCTGCAGCACAGGCCCCCAGCATGGCAGTGGGGCCTCAGGCTCAGCAATGACTGCCAGGGACACCCCCTAATGGCTTCCACCATCTCCACTGCTCCCTGCAGCCCCCGGCTCTCCGTGGGTCTCCCATCGAAGGACTGGGGCAGCCTCGTGCTGCTGAGCTTGAGTCCTGAGCCCACCAGCCAGTGGGGCGCGGGGAAGGCTGGCGTGGGGCTTAGGATCCAGGCCTAAGACGTGGCAGATGCTCCTGACTCCTGTGAGTGTGGGCCAGTCCCTTTGCCTCGCTGTGCCTCAGTTCCCCTCCCAGGGAACGGGTGGGAGGCCGCAGGCACTGCCAATTGCGAGGGGCTCCAAGATCAACTGACGAAAGGCGCTAAGTGGTCTCTGTGAGGATTAGAGCCACACGTGGGGCCAGCTTTGCAGGGGAGCTCAGAGCTGTGGGGTGCAAACCCTGCAAGGACCCAGGGACCCCCTTCTGCATGGGCCTACAGTGCATGGGGGACTGCTCGCTTCCCACACCAGGTGCCTGGGCAGCCCCCAGACCTGCCCGGCTGGGAGAAATACCCAGCTCTCCACCTCCTCCCGCCCCCCACATCTGCATTCTTGTGGCATAGGCAGGGGAAGCGCCAGGTGTTGCCCAGACCCATGGCGAAGCCCATGCAGGACATGATGAAATCCAGCTGGTGGGTCCAGATCTCCCGCTCGGGGATGGGGATGTTCATGGGGCCCATGGGCCCCACCAAGGGGGTGGCGATGGCTCGCTCCTGCCCTGGCTGGCTCAGTGCCCTGTGAGCACCCACTGCCCTGGGCAGGACCAAGTCCGGCAACCCCACCACCCCACCCCATCCAGTGCCCGAATTCATACAGCTGCCCCACCCGCAGGGGATGCCCTGGGCACCATGGGTCCTGACCCCTCCCAGCTGGGGATGCCAGAGGCCTGCGTGCGGCCAACCCACAGGGGGGCTGGAGCAAACCTGGGCAGCAACCGGGGCCCCCTGCACTGACAGGCCACCTTGGCAAGGAGCAGACCCGGCGTGGGGGCGATTTACACAGGGGGGCTCGGAGGGGACATCACAGCCCGGCCCGGCCCCCCCAGGTGACTTGGAGGGGGAGCCCCTTTTCCTGCCCTGTGCCCAGTGTGACTTGGCGAATCCCATGAGCCCCCACCTCAGGGCTGGTGAGGCGGAACTAGGCCCGAGGCCAGGGTGATGGGTGCCGGGCCAGGCCGTCCCTGCCTCGGGGCTGCTCGCAGGGTGCATGGCCCTTCCTGCCCCCGGCTGCTCATGGAAGGGGCCACAGCACCTGACCTGGCCCTCGGCTCCTGCCCCCTTCCCCCAGCCCAAGCTGAGGGCTCCAAAACAATCCCCGAAGCACTCGAAGCGGAAGAACCTCTGGCGGCAGCTGGGGCTGGCCCGGCTCGGTCCACCCGTGGGGGTCTGGCGCCGTGCCCCACTGACAGAGCCCGGCTGGAGCCATCGCTGTGCCCGGGCCCCAAGACCCAGCGGCAGCTGCAGCCGGGCGGCCCCTGGCACCACCCCTATGGGCTGCAGGGCTGTGAAAGTGTGGGGGGCAAGCACCCACTAGCCCAGCCCCCTCCTCCTGCCCTGCCCCCCCCACTAGCCCAACTCTGGCCCCCCTCCCCCCGCTAGCCCAACCCCAGCCCCACTCCTCACACCCTGGAGCCCAGCACTGCCTACCCCTCTCCCCCAGCCAGGGCGCACTCCTGGCCTGCCCCACTATATCCCAGCCCAAGCCTTACTCTTCCTGCAAGCCCCCCACCCCTATCCCAGCCCAAGCCCCACTCCTGCTGCTCTCCAGAGCCCGGGGAAAACGGTCCGCAGCTAGAAGCGGCTCTGCAGGGCTCCATCGCTGCGCCCACGCCCGGCCCTCTGCTGCCCGACTCGGGCCTGGCCCGTTGCAGTGCACGAGGGCGTTTCACTGCGATTCCGGGTTGGCAGAGGACCAGGGCAGCACCCCCCTTCGGCGGCCAGGGCCCAGCGCCCCACACACGGGCACCACAGCCCCGGGCAGAGTTCAGTAGAATTTAATGACTCAAGACAAACACCAACTTTATACAAAGTGAGGGGCAGCGGCTCTGCCTGGGGGAGAATCGAGGGAGACAGCAGCAGTCGGGTGCCAAGGGCCGAAGAGAAGGGGCCAATGCACAGGAGAATGGGGAGGGGGGCACACGCCTGGGGGAGGGGCTGCGGGGCTTGGGGCGGAGCAGGTGCCCAGTCAGGCTGTCCCAGGGGCACGTGCCTTCCTCTTACCCTGCCCAGCCTGGACTGGCAGAACTGCAGCAGGGCCGTTTTGCAACGCCCCCTCCCCGGTGCCAGGCTCCCACTGCTGCACGGGCACCATGGAGAGCGGGCAAAGCCTCTCTAGGCAGGCCCTGCCTAGGCCCCGGGCCAGCAGCAGGAGCCTGCCCTTGAGGGCAGTGGCCAGGCTGCCCCACACCCACCCTGCCAACTACCATGCCAGGGAGCTGCCAGGCCCTGGGGAAGGGGGAAGAGCCCCAGCCCCACCAAGGAGCAGCAGGCTCTGGCCCCATTTGGCCCTCAGGCTGAGGGTTGAGGACAGGTGATCCGCAGCAAGGAGCCCCAGGCCCTCCTACCCCCCCCCCCCACGCCCACCCCGCCTGGCAGCCAATGAAACCGTTACCCAGCAGGGCAGCTTGCGGGATTGAGCAGAAAGTGCTTGAGAAGGGGCCATGGCAGGGCTGGCTTGAGGGGCAGGGACCCCCGCCCGGGGCAGGAGGGGGAAAGCCACAGAATGGCCCCCCCAGCAGCGCCTCAGTCGACTTCCTCCATGTTGCTGTAGGACGGGGAGGGGCGCTCGACGGGGCTGGCAAAGTGATCCGGGAGCCCAGCGGGGGGCAGCGGGGGGCCTCCTTCCGGGGCGACACTGGAGCCGAACGACACGGGGTTCATGCCCTGCAAACAGAACAAGGAGGTCAGAGGGGGCAGCCCTGCCCTGCCCTCCCCACCTGCATGCCCATGGTGCAGCGAGCACAGCCCCCCTGGCCTGGGGACAGAACCCAGCTGGCTCCTATCTTCCCCCAGCCCCCCAGCCATGAGGCCAAGGGCCCTGGGCAGCAGCGTTACGAGGAGGGTGAGCGCCCCTGTGGGGCTCAGAGCACAGCCCCAGCGGCAGCACATATGGGGGCGTGGGCAGCAGGCTGGAGCAGTGAGCCCTGAGTGCCGACAGCAGCCGGCGTCCCAAGGGCATGGCAAGGACCCAGCAGCAGCGCTGAGGGACCCGGACCCAGCAGCAACTCCCGGCCCCTTCCCACTCCAACAGCTTCCTCCAGCGCCTGAGCGAGCAGCAGAACCCTCTGCACCCCGGCGGGGGCGGCTGGGCCAGGATGCCCTGGGCAGAAGAGCTGCCGCCAGGGCCAGGCCCGCGCTCTCCTGCGGGCACAGACCGGGCAGCCTGGGCCAGCTTTAGCTGGAGCGCGACAGCCCAGAGCTGCAGCCATGCCTCCCTGCGCCCCTCCAGAGTTTGAGGCAATGGTGAGTGCGCCAGGGAGCCCTGCTCCTGCATTGGGGCCCCCCGCAGGGGGTTCAGCAGCACAGGGCACCGCAGACAATGGGAGGGTCGTTCCTAGGCAGTCCGTGCCAGCACAGTGCTTCCCAGGAGGGGGTGGTACACAGACGGAGCCAGCCAGCACTGCAGGAGGGCAGCACCCTACAGCAGAGGAGGGGCTCAGGCACACAGAGCCATCATCGCAGCACACTCTGAACACTCTGGGGCACACTCTGAACAGCCAGGCCAGTACTGTCTGATATGGAAGTTTCCTCACTTCAAAAGCGTTGATCCAGCCCCTGGGAATCAGGCATTAGGCCTGGCCTGGCCAGAGAAAGAGGGACTGACCCCAGAACTCAGCATTCATGTTAACTCAGGGGCAAGTCCAGCTCAGGGAGACAGACACTGAGCCAATCAGCTGGAAGGAAGAATTCTAATCCGAAACGTGCCTGATCATTGGGAATGGTTTCTGATCACTGTCCTGGAGGCTCAAAAAGCCACACGCAAGGAAGAAGGCTGCATTGGTTAAGACGCCAACCTGGTTCAGAGGGGAAGTGAAGGTAACTATATATATTATATACATTTTAAAAAACTACACAACAAATGGAAGAAAGGGGCAGTTGATAGTAATCAATATAAATCAGAAGCTAGGAACTGTAGAAACTTGGTAAGGGAAGCAAAGGGACACAAGGAGAAATCCATGGCCCGCAGAGTTAAGGACAATAAGGAGGAGTTGAAGTGTATTAGGACCAAAAGAATCCTGACAATGGTATTGGTCCATTACTAGATGGACATGGTAGAATTCACAATAAACATGCAGAAAAGGGAGAGGAGTTCTATAAATATTTCTGCTCTGTATTTGGTGGAATACCCTGTGAACACAGTCTCCTCCTGTGGGGATAACACGCCTTCCATGCCACACCTCTCTCTGGATGGTTTGGCTTTACAGGTAAAGCAGGGGAAAGGCTTAGCCACTGAATCCTTAGAAAGTACGACCCAGTCATTTCAGAGCATAAACCATGTCCCTGGCCATCATCGGCTTCCATTTAGCATGGCCAGGGCAAGTGACGGCATCATGGATCACATTTCCCAAGAAAACTTTCAGCACCCCGTAGGTTTCCTTGCAGGCCAGCCTAGAAAAAAACAGTACACCCCCACGATGAGCCAAACAACCAGCAGCCAGTTTGGTAATATCGGTTACTAGCGCAAAGCGCCTTCTGATGGTGTCTTGCACCCTCCGTTCGGAGTCCTTTACCACCTTTGCTTCATTCAGTCACGCTGGTACTACCCACAAACCAGTATCTCTAGAGAATGTTGAACAGAAGTTACTAAAGTCAGACATTTTAAAATCAGCAGGTCCAGATAACTTGCATCCAAGAGTTTGAAAAGAGCTGGCTGACGAGCTGGCTGCTGGACAGTTAATGCGGATTTTCTGTAAGTCCTGGAGCACTGGGGAAGTTCCAGAGGACTGGAAGAAAGCTCATATTGTGACAGGTTTTAAAAAGGGTAAATGGGACGAGCTGGGTAATTATAGGCCTGTCAGCCTGTCACCGTTCTTGGGCAAGAGAACGGAGCGGCTGACACAGGACTCAATTAATGCAGAACTAAAGGAGGATCATGGAATTAATCCCAGTCAATATGGGTTTGTAGAAAACATCCTGTCAAACTAACTTGATTTCTTGATGGGATTACAAGTTTGATGGACTCTTAATCTTAAATGAATCCACATGCTCCATAGAATCTCTCTGGATAGCAATCCCAGGCTCTAATAAGAATATAACAGTAGGGATCAGTTATCGACCACCTGACCAGGACAGCGTAAGTGACAATGAAATGCTAAGGGAGATTAGAGAGGCTATCAAAATAAAGAACTCAATAATAGTGAGGGATTTAAATTCTCCCCATATGGACTGGGTACATGTCACCTCAGGACGAAATGCAGAGACAATATTTCTTGATACTTTAAATGTCTGCTTCGTGGAGCAGCTGGTACAGGAACCCACCAGGGGAGAGGCAACTCTCGATCTAGTCCTGAGTGGAGCGCAGGATCTGGTCCAAGAGGTAACTATAACAGGACCGCTTGGAAATAGTGACCATAATATAACAACATTTAACATTCCTGTGGTGGGAAGAACACCTCAACAGCCCAACACTGTGGCATTTAATTTCAGAAAGGGGAACTATGCAAAAATTAGCATAGTTAAACAGAAATTAAAAGGTACAGTGACTAGAGTGAAATCCCTGCAAGCTGCATGGACACTTTTCAAAGACATCATAATAGAGGCTCAACTTAAATGTATACCCCAAATTTAAAAAACACAGTAAAAACTAAAAAAGAGCCACTGTGGCTTAACAACCATGTAAAAGAAGCAGTGAGAGATGAAAAAGGCATCTTTTAAAAAGTGGGAGTCAAATCCTACTGAGGTAAATAGAAAGGAGCATCAACCGTGCCAAATTAAGTGTAAAAATGTAATAAGAAAAGCTAAAAAGGAGTTTGAAGAACAGCTAGCCAAAAACTCAAAAGGTAATAACAAAATGTTTAAGTACACCAGAAGCAGGTAGCCTGCTAAACAACCAGTGGGGCCCTGGACGATCGAGATACAAAAGGAGCACTTGAAGACGGTAAAGTCATCACAGAGAAATGAAATGAATTCTTTGCTTCAGTCTTCATAGCTGAGGATGTTAGGGAGATTCCCAAACCTGAGCCGTCCTTTGTAGGTGACAAATCTGAGGAATTGTCACAGACTGAAGTGTCACTGGACGTTTTGGACGTTTTGGAATTAATTGATAAACTTAACAGTAACAAGTCACTGGGACCAGATGGCATGCACCCAAGAGTTCTGAAAGAACTCAAATGTGAAATTGCGGAACTATTAACTATGGTTTGTAACCTGTCCTTTAAATCAGCTTCTGCACCCAGTGACTGGAAGATAGCGAATGTAACGCCAATATTTAAGAAGGGCTCTAGAGGTGATCCGGGCAACTGCAGACAGGTAAGTCTAATGTCAGTACCTGGCAAATTAATTGAAACAATAGTAAAGAATAAAATTGTCAGACACAAAGAAGAACATAAATTGTTGTGCAAAAGCCAACATGGTTTCTGTAAAGGGAGATCAGGTCTTACTGATCTATTAGAGTTCTTTGAGGGGGTCAACAAGCATGTGGACAAGGGGGATCCAGTGGACATAGTGTACTTAGATTTCCAGAAAGCCTTTGACAAGGTCCCTCACCAAAGGCTCTTACGTAAATTAAGTTGTCATGGGATAAAAGGGAAGATCCTTTCATGGATTGAGAACTGGTTAAAAGACAGGGAACAAAGGGTAGGGATAAATGGTAAATTTTCAGAATGGAGAGGGGTAACTAGTGGTGGTCCCCAAGGGTCAGTCCTCGGTCCAATCCTATTCAACTTATTCATAAATGATCTGGAGAAAGGGGGAAACAGTGAGGTGCCAAAGTTTGCAGATGATCCTAAACTGCTCAAGGTAGTTAAGACCAAAGCAGACTGTGAAGAACTTCAAAAAGATCTCACAAATCTAAGTGATTGGGCAACAAAATGGCAAATGAAATTTAATGTGGATACATGTAAAGTAATGCACATTGGAAAAAATAACCCCAAGTATACATACAATATGATGGGGGCTAATTTAGCTACAACTAATTAGGAGAAAGATCTTGGAGTCATCATGGATAGTTCTCTGAAGACGTCCACCCAGTGTGCAGCGGCAGTCAAACAAGCAAACGGGATGTTAGGAATCATTAAAAAAGGGATAGAGAATAAGACGGAGAATATTTTATTGCCCTTATATAAATCCACGGTACGCCCACATCTTGAATACTGCGTACAGGTTTGGTCCCCTCATCTCAAAAAAGATATACTGGCATTAGAAAAGGTTCCGAGAAGGGCAACTAAAATGATCAGGGGTTTGGAACGGGTCCCATATGAGAAGAGATTAAAGAGGCTAGGACTTTTCAGCTTGGAAAAGAGGAGACTAAGGGGGGAGATGATAGAGATCTATAAACTCATGAGTGGTGTGGAGAAAGTGAATAAGGGAAAATTATTTACTTGTTCCCATAAGAACTAGGGGCCACTAAATGAAATTAATGGGCAGCAGGTTTCAAACAAATAAAAGGAAGTTCTTCTTCACTCAGCGCACAGTCAACCTGTGGAACTCCTTGCTTGAGAAGGTTGTGACGGCTAGGACTATAACAGGGTTTAAAAGAGAACTAGATAAATTCATTGAGGTTAAGTCCTTTAATGGCTATTAGTCAGGATGGGTAAGGAATAGTGTCCCTAGCCTCTGTTTGTCAGAGGGTGGAGATGGATTGCAGGAGAGAGATCACTGATCATTACCTGTTAGGTTCACTCCCTCTGGGGCACCTGGCATTGGCCACTGTCAGCAGACAGGATACTGGGCTGGATGGACCTTTGGTCTGACCCAGTCTGGCCATTCTTATGGGCAATAGTGCTGATGTACAGACCTCTAAGATACATGACTTGGCCTTGCACAACATTTTCATTAACAGACTAGGATGCTATAGAGTTACCATGGCCCACATTAAATGGATTAAAAGCTGGCTCACTGATAGGTCTCACATGGAATTGCATGCAGGGAACCATCAGTGTTTCTGGTGGGGTCCTGCAGGGAGCGGTTCTTGGCCCTTCGCTACTTAAAATTATCAGTGACCTGGAAGAAAACGAAATCACTGGAAGTCTGCAGATGACAAACGGGGCAGTAGCAAATAACGAGAAGAACAGGTCAGTGATACAGAGCAATCTGGATCGGTTGGCAAACTGGGCTCAAACAAACAATATACATTTTACTGAAGCTAAAGGTAAGTGTATCCACCTAGGAACAAAGAGTGTTGGCTGTACTCACAGGCTGGGGGGCTCTATCCTGGGAACAGGGCCTCTGAAAAAGATCTGGGGGTCCTGGTGGATAATCACTGAGCATAAACTCTGTGACGAAGTGGGAATGTTCTTAATGTTTTCTCTGAATATTGTGTGGGTTCCTCAGTTTCCCCTATGCAGTTCTTAAGTCTCTAGGTGGGGGGATAAGGGGGTGTGATTGTGGCAGAGCCCTAGAGGGCCAGAGTGATGGTGTCTGCACAGAGAATGGCCGACACCTCTCTCCTGGCAACTGATGGCCTGGGCCCCTCCTCTGCAAAGGGGCTGAATGAAGGGGTTGGAGAACAAAGATCAGGTGGCCTCCTGGTCCAGGAAAGAGACAAAGGCCAGAGGAGGGGCTGGAGAGTTTCAGTTTGCAGCTGACTGGGGAAATAGAGGGAGGCCCAGATGGGGCTCTGGGCTCCCCGGCCCCAATATGGATCTGACTTAGGGGTCCTGTTTTCTGCACCCACAAGCTCTGGTTTAGATCATGTTCCTGTCGTCTCATAAACCTCTTTTACTGGCTGGCTGAGAGTCACATCTGACTGCGGAGTTGGGGAGCAGAACCCTCTGGCTGCCCCAGGACCCCACCTGGGCGGACGCACTGTGAGAAGCGCATGGAGGGGCAGAGGATGCTGAATGCTCCAAGGTCAGACTCAGGAAGGTCGAAGCTGTGGAAGCTTCTTGCCCTGGAGACAGTCTGCTCCGAGAGAGGAGGCTCCCCCAGAGTCCTGCCTGGCTTCTATGGAGCAGTTCAAGAGCATCGCCCGGGGATCCCGTGACAAGCTCCAAATAGGATGCTGTAGCCAAAAGGGCTAATGTGCTCCTGGGATGTATAAAGAGGGGAATCTGGAGGAGGAGCAGAGACGTGATTTTGCCTCAGTATTTGGCCCTGGTGTGACCGCCGCTGGGATCCTGGGTCCGGTTCTGATGCCCACAATGCCAGGAGGATGTTGATAAATTGCAGAGGCCTGAGAGCAGAGCCAGGAGATGATGAAAGGGTTGGAAACCTGCCTTGTAGTGACAGATGCAAGGAGCTCAGTCTGGTTAACTCCCCCACGAGCTGGGCCGGTGTGAGTGAGCCCAGTCTGTCAGTGCCGACACAGGAAAAAATACTGAATAATGGGCTCTTCAGTCTAGCAGAGGAAGGTCTAACATGATCCTGTGGCTGGAAATTCAAGCTAGACAAAATCAGAGGGGAAACAAGGGAGGGGAATTAACTGATGGGACAGTCTCCCCTCCCAGGGTTGTGGTGGATTCTCCATCCCTGGAACTTCAGAACTGAAGACTGGACGTTTTCCTAAAGGATCTGCTCTCGGCGACTGGATGAGATGATCACAACGATCCCTTGTGGCCTTGGACTCTGACAGATGGCTGCCCCCATGATCCAGAGCACAAGTGTTTCTCCCGCCTGGCTGTGACATCCCCACAGGAGCTCGGCCCTGCAACAGCTAGTGCCGAGGGAAAAGCAGAGCAGAAGCCAGGATCCCATCCCCATGGCCTGCCTCGTGAGACCAAGGGAGGGGCAGGATCTGCTTTGGCCGGACATGGGGCAGCTGCTTCCTTGCCAGCATGCCAGCCTTGTGCGTGGTGGGGAAGCAGCATGCTAGGCCCTGCTGGGCTACGTGATGGGGGCTCCAGGCTCCTCCGTGGCCAGACCTCAGTCCCTTGCCTGGGGCAAGAGTGCAGTGGCCCAGTGCGGGCGTCCATCTTCCTTGGCCACGCCACAGTGTGAGCACGCTCTCCAGCCCACTCCTCGGCTTGCTGGCCGCGGCTGGATGTCGAGCTACTTGGGCAGTGCCCAGGACCCCGAAGGTGTGCCAGCAGGGCACGCTCCCCTGCCACAGGGCCACCCGTGCACTAGTTCGCAGGGCTCTCAGTCTCTTTTCTATCGGAGCTGGGTGGGGATCAGCCAAAGCCACAGGCCAAGAGCAAGACCCTGCAGCTCCTACGGACCCAGAGCTGCCCCTTGCCCCCATGGCAGGTCCTTGGAACCTGTACTGACCAAGCCCGAGACCCAGAGGGGCCAGTGCTGGGGTGGAGACTTGCCCCAGCCCTGCCTCTTCCTCCTCGTGAGGACAGAGGAACCATGGCTCAGTGCTGGGTCGGAATCCAGAAAGCCCTGGGCCAGTCGCCCCCTTAGAGGCTGGTGCAGCGTTCCTCGGCTGGCAGGGGACTCGAGGGCAGGGGTGTCCCTCACAGACTCCAGACAAGGGTCAGCACTCGAGCCCTGTGGCCTTGGCTGGCTGGGAGGGGGACACAAGCAGCAGGATACGGCCAGGCGCCCCGCAGGGTGCCTAGGCTGCCAAGAGCGCTGAAGGCCAAGCCCCAGCCCTGGTGAAGGAGCCACGCTGCAGTGCAGAGCTCAGGCTGCGAAGCCAGAAGAGGGCCAAGGGCACGGCCCGTCCCAGGCCAGAGCCTGCTGTGGGCAGAGCCCCCGCAAAGCTCCAGACGCGACAGCAGGGGCTGCGCACAGGCAGTCTGGGACGGGGGCGAGGCCAACAGTGGGCTCTACTCTGGGGCCGCGGTGCTGCATTTGCAGAAGGTGGGTGATGGCCAGGTCTTTGCCATTGGCTGCCGTAGGGGCCGTCTCACTCTACGCCAGACTACTCGCCGGGGCTGCATCGGGTGTGGGCGCAGCGCACAAATCTGGACAGAACGCCATGCACCGCGAGCCATGCTGAGTGTCCCGCCTCCGTCCTGGGGCGCAGACCACTGGCACGGCACCACTCTGCACATCCAAGTCCTCCTAGCTCAGCCCACAGCTCTGCCGATGTCCCTCGCTGCCAGCCCCAGCCCGGCACGTCCCTCTGCAGCGTTAGCAGGGCTTCTCTCCCACCCCAGCCCAGCGCACACATGCTCGGAGCCCCAGTTCCCCACCTGCCTGGGCAAGCGCTGCCCTGGCGCTTGGCAGGCCCTGTTCTCAGTGGAGCTGCAGCGTAGGGCGGGGCTGGCTCTGCCATGCAGCTGTCAGGCTCACGCAGAGCGGGGGAGCGTTCGCCGTAAGAAGTGGGGCCAGCGGGCTCCTGGCAGAGCCATGAGCATGAACTCCCCGCAGGCTGGGCAGCAGCATGGGCGCAGTCCCTGCCTCAGAGTAAGGAGCAGCTTGGCAGGGGCAGCCCAAGGATGGCTGAGCAGAGTGTGGCAGGCAGTGGCGTGAGTATGGCAGAGATGGGGGATCTGGTGCCAGTTCCCTTGGCCCCTGGTGAGTCATTCCCTGGCGCAGAGAAAGGAGACGGGCACCGCACGGGTGGAACAGCCCGGATTTATTAATACGGTCCATACAGTACACAACGGAGGGCCTTTTGCTGCCATCCTGGCAGGAACTCCCCACCCCGGGTCCAGCGCTGGGCATGCTTTCCCAAGGTCCCACCCCCAGGTCGCCGCAGAGAGACTGGCCCCACCTCCCACCAGCTCGTTTTGGACTCGGCTGAACTGTGGCAGGTGCTGAGCCCACATGGGCCGTGGGACTCCCGGCCGGCCCTCGGGGGCGAGCGGAGGTGCGGGGTGGAGCAGGCAGGCCTGCTGCACACTGGGGACTATTAGTCACGAGGCCACAGCCAGCGGGCTAATTGTCAGGGAGGCAGCCAAGTCCAGCAGGCATGAGCCCAAACAACTCTGCGTGTGACGGGGCCTGTGCCCATGTGAAGGTCCTGAGGCCAGCCTGCCAGCAACCTCCGGGCAGCACCACGCCTGGAGCCATGGGCACACAGGACCCAGCATGCCAGGAGCAGAGCCCATGGCTAGCAAGGTGGAGCGCTAGGCTCAGCGGGAGATCGCTCTGCAGTAGAGGGGACCCACGCAGGGAGGCCTTGCATCAGTCCCAGCCTCACTACTGCTTGGGCAAGGCCTGCCCGAGCCTGTGCGCACCATCTCCAGGGCTGGCAGCCCCAGCAGCGATCCGACCTCCCAGGCTAGGAGCATGTGCCAGGCCCAGCTGCGCTCCGCTGGTCCGCCATTCTGGCTGCTCGCACCCCAGAACACCTGCTGCCGGAGGGCAGAGCGGCCTGGAGAGTTCCTGCTCCCCAGGAGCCGGACGGAGCCTGGCTGAGTACTCTGCAGAGCGGGATCCTGCAACGAAGGCTGCCCAGCGAGGTCTCCATGGTCGCGAGCAGGCCTGGGTGTCATGGCAGCGGGGCTCACTCCAGCACCTACCTGGCGAGGTGTCCCAATGCCCTCGGCACAGAGCAGCCCTCGCCAGGGCGGCTGGAACTGTTCAGGGCTGGACTAGCCACTGCCCCAGCGGAGCTCGGCTGCCCCCCAGTGCCTATCTTGAGCGGCTCTGGGAGATGAGGGGGTAGAAGACATTTAGGAAGAGTGCCACAATGGCTGCCATGGTGCCCAGCACAACGTATCGGAGGCAGCCTTCGTCAGGGTGCTGCCGGGCGGCCTGGCTCGCCTTCTGGCCATGGGGCCTGCAGGGAGTCCTGGCATGTCTCCTGCGAGCCTCGGGCTCCTCTTCGGCCTCTAGTTCCTGCCAGATCAGAGAAGCCTGCGATGTGGAAACCTGCGTCAGCACTTGGGGAGAACATACCCAGCAACCCGCCTCGCCATCCCCCACCGGGCGCAGCTTGGCCATCGAGCAGCCAGCAGCACCCCCCCGGCCACCAGTATTCGCAGCTGCCCCCGGCTCTTCACAGCCTGTGATCCGGGCAGGCAGCGGGCCCCGCACCTTCTCCCCTCCCTGGGTTCCAGCAGCAGGCAGAGACAGGCGCTAGGCAGGGTCAGCGTCTCAGTGGGCTCGGGGGTGGGCCGAGGAGCCAGGCCAGCGGCCAGTCGAGGCTGGCTTTGCAGGACGGCATCTCCCAGCGCCCAGCAGCGACTGAGTAATCCTAGAACAGCGGATCCAGGAGCGCGGGGCACAGGCACCAGCCAATCACAGCCCAGATACAAGAGGATCAGTCAGATGACAGCCAGTCAGAGCCCAGCTTTTGCAGGTGGGAACCGAGAATCAGTCAGACGACAGCCAGTCACAGGAGGATTATTCCCAGGGATGGCCAACTGAAGCCACAGGAGAGCTTGGAGCAGCCAGTCACAGTTCGGTTTCTACAGGTATGTTCACCGAGTGCCCAGGATGGCGGCGGTGACCCGGGGGAGCAGCCTGGTGCCTCCTGCTGCTTGCAGATGGGACTCCGAGCAGCCGTGTGCCGCCCCGCTGCAGGCAGCCAGGAAGCTGAGAGAGCAGGTGCCGGGGACCCCCTGCACGCCGCCCCAGCGGGCGCCTCACGCTGCTCCCCTGCCCTGCCTCCAGCTGGCGAGTGGTTCCCTAGCCGTCGATGATCCGCAAGTTCCTCTCCTTAGCCGCTGCTGTGCACACGGATCTGGGCCTGCTCAGCACAGGGGCCGCGCAGCCAGCCTGACTCCCGCCTGCACTCCTGCAGCACCTGCTCCAGGCCCCGACCACGGAGGGGCAGCGGAGACCAGCGCTGAGTGTGACAGCCCCTCCTGAGGAGCTGGTGTGAGCTAGACCCAGCTGGGTGAGGAACCAGGCAAGGAGCCAGCCTGGCATGGGGTGTGCCGGGCGCCAAGCCAAGCGGGTATCTGGAAAGCACCTCTCCGAGACCACGCAGGGCTGGGGAGCAGCAAGAGCAAGTGGCCAGCAGCCTGGCTGAGTGGCGCCATCTCCTGGCATGGATGGAAGTGGTGCAGGCCGGCAGAGTCATACGGGGCCGGCGGGTCTCTGGGCAGTGCACAGGCCAAGAAGGGGAACCTGGGGCCATGCCTCCTGCTGCTAATGTGAAGAGCTGCAGCACTGGCTGCCCCTCCAGGGGCGCGTAACCCTGTCTCCCCAGCACTGCGCTAGGCAGGCTGGCTTCTCCCCGGGCTGCTTTCAGCCTTCCCTCCAGGCCCCTCCACCTCCCACCCTGCTGAGCCCTTTCCACAGCTGGCTCACCAGGGATTCAGGCTCCATAACTCTCACAGGGGCCTTCTGGGCTCCCCGCAGCACAGCCCTCAGGATGGAGGGGCCCTGCTGCCCCCTCGCCTGCCCCATCCCTTGGCTCTCCCCAGCTCCAGGCTTTGGGCCTCTCAGGATGCACCTTCACTTGTCCTGGACCCTTTGGACCATGGTGCCTGCAGACCAGCACCCCCGGCTCTGTCCCAGCCTGTGGCTGCACCCCACATTCTCCCTCAAAGCCCGGCTTTCTTCACCACAGCCTCCCGAGGGGAGAGAGGCTGCCCGGAGTCTCCAGCCCGCACACAGGTACCCCGGCCAGGGGCAGCGCCCGAGCGGCTCCCTGCAGCTCTCACCTGACTGGCGGTTGCCTCGGCAGCAGAGGCCATGTCTGGCCGGTGCTCCGGGGGGCGCCCCTGCAGGGGTCTCTCCACGGGAGAGTTCCGCCGGCGGTAGAAGAGGACGTACGCGTATCTCGTCACCACCTGGCTCTCGTCCACCGTGGTCACCGTGCTGTCGTCAAAGAGCCGCCAGCCTGCGGGGAGAGGAGAGCGGGGTCAGCGCACGGCCCGCACAGCCCCGGCCGGACAGGGTGCGGCCGGCCTGGCTCCTCACCCACGTCGCTGCGCTGGCTGTTCTTGTCGCTGGGCAGCCGGGCGTAGGCCGTGTAGTGCCCGCCAATCATCCCGCCGTAGTGATTGATCACCGCATACAGGTCGTACATGGGCTGCTGCTGCTCCTCCTTCTGCCCAATGCAGAACTTGCTCAGGTCCAGGCTCCTGGGGAGACAAGGGAACCATGAGCTGCCGCTCCTGTTCCTGGCCCGCCCCCCACCTCTGCCCGCCCCGGCTCCTGTCCCCGGCCCGGCCCGGCCCGCCCCCCACCTCCGCCCGCCCCGGCTCCTGTCCCCGGCCCGGCCCGCCCCCCACCTCCGCCCGCCCCGGCTCCTGTCCCCGGCCCGGCCCGCCCCCCACCTCCGCCCGCCCCGGCTCCTGTCCCCGGCCCGGCCCGCCCCGGCTCCTGTCCCCAGCCCGGCCCGCCCCCCACCTCCGCCCGCCCTGGCTCCTGTCCCCAGCCTGCCCCGGCTCCTGTCCCCGGCCCGCCTCCCACCTCCGGCCCGCCCCCCCGCCTGGCTCCTGCCACCGGCCGGCCCTCCACCTGCCCCACGCTCGGCCTGGCCCCCAGCCTGCCCAAGCCTCAATGCTGCTGGGCAGGCGCGATCAGCCTGAGCCGGGGAAAGAGGCCCCGGGGCTGGGCGCGGCTGGCTCACCGGACCGGGAAGTCCACCATGTCATTGATCTTGTCCCTCCAGATGAAGCTACGGAAGGAGAAGCGCTTGAGCTGGATGATGAGCACGTTGGGCAGGCGCCACAGCAAGAGCTGCTTGGAGGCCTCGCGATGCTGCTTGCACTCGGGGCAGTACCTGGGGGGCGCAGGGCTGGTTACCGCTGCAGGCTGGGCTCCCCCTGCCCCTCCCCAGAGGGCCCTAGGCGAGGGCCCAGGCCTCTCGGGGCCTGGAGGCTGCTGGGTGCCTCCCCCCAGCCCAGCGGCGCTGGCAGCCAGAGGCAGGCATGGGGCGGAGCAGCACAGCCCCACAGCATACGGTCAGGCCCTCCCCACCCTGCAGCCCGCCCACGGCTCAGAGCCCATCGCCAGCCTCCCCCGGCCCCTCCTCACCACGCCTCCTCGGGCGCCAGCACTTCGGGCTTGGTGAAGAGGTTGAGGCACTGGCCCAGCGTGAAGTGGCCAGCCCTGGCTGCCTCGCTGGCCGAGCCCGGGTCCTCCACGCACTCCAGCTCCTTGGACTCCACCAGCACAAACTCCTTGAGGCGCTCGTTGTTCTTCCACACCAGCGCCAGGGAGCAGTCGTCCGTGAGCTCCAGCGGGGCATCGCCTGCAATGGCCAGGGGCTCAGACACCAGCCCCCCGGGCCCCGCCCCCGGTCCCGGCCCAGGGGCCCCACCACCAGCCCCCCGGGCCCCGCCCCCGGGCCCCCACCACCAGCCCCCCGGGCCCCGCCACCGGTCCCGGCCCTCCGGACCCCGCTGTCGGTCCCGGCCGAGGGGCTCAAACACCAGCCCTCCAGGCCCCGCCGGCAGTCCTGGCCCAGGGGCTCAGACACCAGCCCCCTGACACCCAGGTAGCCCCCCACATCATCACCCCAGGGTCCAGCCAGTGGCGGAGAAGGGGGAGAGCTGGCCTGGCATCAGGCTTTCCTCCCTCTGGCTGGAAATTGGCAACGGATGGCTGCTAGCCAGGGCTACCATTCCCCTCCCTGCAGCTGCCCCAGGGAAGGGAGGAGTGGCCAGCCCAGCTGGGGCTCCCAGTCAAACCCACACAGTGTGGCTGTGCCCAGGACCCAGGCCTCTCTGCACAGGTGCCAGGGTGTGCATATGGAAATCCGCTCAGGCAGGGCAGAACCTGCCCATTTGACACAGGAATAATGCGTGCCAGCCAGGAGAAGAACCAGCTCTGTGCTTCCTCCCCTGTGCATGGGCATCAGGCCTCTGCCCTGTGGAGGGGAGCTCCAGCCGGGGCAGCTGTTAGCCAGCCAACAGGCAGGGGTGAGAAATCTCCGGGGAGGTTCCCCAGCTGAACGGCCAGGCAACCTGAACTGCAGGGCCCCGAGGGCTGGATGGGCCAGGCTCACCTTTCTCCTCCAGCTTGTGCTCTCGGCTGGCTCCATCGATCTTGTTGATGTAGAACTGGGTGGCGTGGGCACTGAGCGCGTTGGGCACATGCTGGTATCCGGGGATGGCAGCTGGGGTCAGGCAAAGGCAGCCGCTCAGGGAGTGCTCAGCAGCAGGGCCCCCGCCTGGAGGGGAGCAGTTCTGCCACGCTCCGGGCCCCCACCCCGGAGGACTGTGGGTACCAAGTGCTCCCTCTGCCAGGGCAGATCACCACCATTTCCTGGTGGGCCAGGAGCTACCCCGCAGCAGCCAGGGGCAGGGGAGCTGGGATAGGAAGAGTTTCCCTTTGCTCCCAGGCTGTCCTGCAGCAGGGGCGAGTGACAGGTGGCTGGGACAGGCCTCCTCCAGCCCTCCTCCCTGGCTGGGCCGCAGCAGAGCAGCGGGATGGGAAGGCGAGGGGCTCTGCTGCCCTACGAGTGCCCTGGGCAGCAGGAAGGGTTGCCATCCCCAGGGGCTGCCTGAAGAGCTCTAGGGCATCCCCTCACAGGGAGCTGGCGAGCTCGGGCACTGGAGAGGCGGGCAGGGAGGGGCTGGCAGGGCAGCTGAGCAGCCCTGGGGCTCTTACCTTCGGGCTTGGGGCCTCGCTCGTAGGATGGCTCCTTCTCCCAGCAGCCCTCGCCCGGCGCCTCCAGGGAGCGCTCAGAGCAGCCCAAATCTGAGCTGGGCACTGTGCTGGCGTCCCCCAGCTCAGGGTGCAGCTCCGAGGTGTGGGGGGGTAGCTGGGGCTCCTGCCGGTGGGGGCCCCGGTCCCCATCCCCCGACTCTGGGCTGGGGGCGGCAGTCGCACAGCTGCTCCTTGCAGGCAGGTCCAGCTTCTCGGGGAGCAGGGGCTGCAGGCCAAGCTGGAAAGGAGGCTGGAACACGCTGACCGAGTACCTTGCAGGAGGGAAGAGCCGTCAGGCTGCGAAAGGCGACTACGAACAGAGCTGCAGCGCCCAGAAGCAGCTCCGCACGTCCCCATCACAGCACACTCACAGCCCGCTCCAGGCCAAGCCCCTGTTCAGCCCCGCGAGCACAGATCCCCCGTCGAGCGGAATTCTGTCCTGTCGGAGACGGCGATGGCGGGGGCCACGGGCCAGGCCGCACCGACCCCCACGCTTTGGAGGCTGCAACTCCCCTCCCCCACCTCTCTGCCAGGGAGCGTTCAGTGACCGGCCTGGCTAATGGCAGCGCGGCCCGAGAACCTGGTGCAGAGGCGACGCGGCAGCAGGCGTTACTGTGCGGGGAGCTGCCCAGCCAGTGCCCACGGCCGCCCTTACCTCGCGTAGCCCTCCAGGAGCTGGGCCAGGCGGGAGTAGGTGAGGCGCGACTCCGGCACGCTGATGAGGAAGGGGAAGCCGATGTTCTCGGGGCGGCACAGGGCTTTGTGGTCTGGCCAGTGCGTTTTCTGACACCCCCTGTAACATACAGCCCGCTGAGTCTCTCCAGGGCCCTCTCCACAGCCTGCCACTGCCCCCAGACAAGCCAGCGCCCGCCCCCGCCCCCTGGGCACATGCACCAACTCACACGTTGCAGTAGCCCACTCGGTAGCACCTAGTGCAGCGCTTCAGCTTCTCGTCCTCCGACTGCTGCTTCTTCTGGCAGGCTGCGCACTTGCTGATGGGGACGCTGGGCACCTGGGGACGCTGAGGGAGAAGGTTACCCAGTGGCGTGCTGCCACACCGGGGAAGGATCCTTGCAGCACCGTCACTGCGGAGCTGTGGGCCAGGGAGGTGACTGGCCCCAGCATACACTGCGGCCCCCACCCGCCCCGGGGAATCACGGACTGGGAGGTGTCGTGCAGGGCTTCTCACGGCACAGGGTTTGGTGGCCTCAGAGTGCGGCCAGCAAGTCTTACCGGTGGCTGCACTGACACGTTCCTAAACTACTTCATCAACTGTAGCAAACCAATCAATATACACATACACGTGCCCAACTCGTTTCTGTCGGGGGTTTTGCGGACTCGATAGTAAAAATAACACACAGCTGTCTCTATTCTTACTGGATCTGAACAGAACAGAAACACAAAGCGGTGTTTGGCACATTCCTATCTTTTCTGTTGTTGTTCCTTTTGCCTTTTTGGTAAGAGGTGGTTGTCTGTACCACTATTCGAAAGTAAAGTTAAACATGTGATGCTTGCATGTTTGTTCATATCACTTTCACAGCAAGCCCCTGGAGAAATGAAGCCCTGGATGAGGAGGTGAGGGGGTGGCAGCAGGCTCCAGAGGTGATGGGGGAGGTGGTGGGGGCTCATGCCTGCAGCCCTGGTGCCTGGCATCCTACCACCCAGGGCTGAAGCCTGAGCCCCACAGCCCCGGGGAAGGTGGGGGGAAACTCTCCTTGCTCCTCCCTCCAGCTGGTTTCTCCTCAGAGGCTGCGGAGGACACCAACCCCAGCTGGCGGCCTCGGGGACGGGCTGCTGCTTTGTCTGTCCCCCCATCACTGCCCAGAAGAAAGGCCGCTGGTGGCCGCACTTGAGAAGCTGTGGTGCAGACTAGGAGCAGCCCTTGGGCTCACGGCAAGGTGCCAGCAAGCCCCATCTGCTGGGCAAGTGATCCCTTTGGCCTTGCCCTCCCAGCTGGCACTGCCCACAGCTGTCTGGTCACAAGCTCGGCCCTGCCTGTGGCTGAAGAGACCAGTCCCCCTCCAGCCTGCGTACCTGCTGGACCTGCAGCACCATCACCCTCTCCTTGGCCAGCTCTGGGGACAGCACCTCGAAGCACAGGAGCAGGTCTGTGGGGGAGACCGTGTCCAGCGAGTGGGACGGCAGGAACATGCGGTGGAAGCGGTTCTTGATCACCTGCCGGGGAAGCAAGGGAGTGAGGCCCTGCGTGCAGGCTGCCTGGCCCACCTGCTGGCATACGGGCCAGCCCTCCCCACTCAGCGCCCAAGGCATGGCTTGGGGCGCTCTCCAGCGAGGAGCTGCCATAGGAGAGGGCCACCTGGCGTGACTCCAGTGCCACAGGACAATGCCCCACATGCAGCGGGGCAGCCCCAAGCTCTGCAGGGAAGGGGGATTGGACAGACGATGGCATCAGCGCAGCAAGGCGCAAAGGGGTATGGTGCAGGCCTGTGGCTGAGCCCACAGCCGCTGTGCTCACCTCTGCCAGCCGCAGGTTCTCGGGCTTCACGCGCACGCTGTGGGCCACCGAGTCCAGCACCTCAGCAGCGCTGGAGTTCTCCTTGCTGGTGCTGACGAGGAACTGCCGTGGAGAGAGAGGGCCGTCAGCCAGGCCCCGCCCAGCTCCGCTCGCCGCCCAGCCAGGAGCCATGGCGCCTCGGTTAACGATGGGCTCCCAGAAAGGGCCCCGAGAGCGCCCCCAGCCATCCCAGCTGGCCAGGAGCGAAGCCACATGGTGGGAGGGCTGGTCTTACCTTGACAGGTTTCTTGTGAGGCTCCTTAGCAAAGTAATAGACAGTCAGCACTTTCTGCTTCTGGGGCAGGGGCACCGGCAGGTACAGGAAGGGGTCAAACGTGATTGATACCTGCAGTGCACAGGACAGAACAATCAGCCCGGGGCAGAGCTGCCGCAGAGGAGGGGCCCTGCGCTTGAAGGCTCAGATGGCAAGGGGTGGAGGAGCAGGCAGAGGCCCTGGGGTCAGATGAAGCGGAGACAACTGGGCACTGGGGCGGGAGGAGTGATGGCCAAGGAACCCAGTATCTCTGCTGGCAGGGCAGTGCGAGCCAGTGGGCTCCAGATGGCTGAGGGAGCGGGCACCGTGGCCGGCCCAGCGACCCTGCAGTGAGCAGGCTGTGCCCACCGCCCCACGGAGAGAAGGCTGCTCGCTGGGCCCCGGGCCCTACCTTGGCGCACACCGGGCACACCAGCTTGGACTTGTACTGGCCCTGAAAGAGGTCCACGATGAAGGAGTCGTTCCTCATCTTGTGCCGCTGCCAGGCCTCCTCTGCCACCACCTGACGGGAGGGGAGAGGTCAGTGTCCTGGCCCCACTGGCCAAGGCAGCGCCCGCCCCCTGAGCAGCTGCACTCACCTCGTCGGGCCGCCCGTCCGAGTCCACCGTCTCCGTGTAGGGCTTGTTCTGGATGCGGTTCAGGTCCTCGTGCAGGCCATCGAGAAGGAAGGCCATGAACTCCTGGGCATCGTGCTGGGCGTAGCCCGTGAACTGGCTGGCCTTGCTGGCCACGATTGCCTGTGGGCAGGAATGGTCCTGAGCGCAGACCCCTCAGCACCACCAGGCTGGCTTGAGCTGGCCAGCACCAGTTCTGCGCCCGGGCTCAGTGCTGCGGGCATGCCTGCCACAGGCCCCAGGACACAGCAGAGCAGTCCCGAGGAACCCAGCCCGGGGGCAGAGGGAAAGCCCAGCAGCAGCCCCAGCTAGCCGGGCATTCCTGGATCCTGAGATCCCCAGGCCAGCAGAGACCATTGTGATCCCCTAGTCTGGCCCTGTGCCCAGCACAGGGCAGAGACCTGCCGTCCAATAACCGCTAGAGCAGGGCTGTTAGCAAACACCAGCTCCCCACTGAACCATGGCCAGGGATGGAGAATCCTCCACGCCTCCAAGGAAACTGTTCTAATTCCCCTCCCTGTCCAAAATTGGCACCTGGACGTGTCTAGCATCAGCCTCCAGACCCAGGGTCGGGTACCCCTTCGCTGCCCCTCGCCCACGATTTGTTCCCAAAACGGCATGGACAGGCTGGGCTCCCTCACCCTGGCCTGGCTCGTGGGGGAGATAACCAGACTGAGCTCCTTGCCTCTGTCACAACAAGGCAGGTTTCCGACACTTTCATCATCTCTTGGCCCTGCTCTGTGCCCTCTGCAATTTATCAACATCCTCCTGGCCTTGGGAACGCCAGAACCAGACCCAGGATCCCAGCGGCGGTTGCAGAGGTAACAGAACCTCCCTCTACTCCTGCTCGAGGTTCCCTTATTTACACAGCCCAGGATTGCATTAGCTTCACTGACCACAGCGACACAGCGGGTGCTCATATAAAGCTGATTATCCCCCACGACCCCAAGTCCTTTTAAGAGTTTCCCACGATAGAGCCCCCCCAACACTGCTCCCAGATGGCTACGTTTACGTTTAGTTGTATTAAAACACGTCGCTTACTTGCACCCAGTTTACCAAGCGACCCAGATTGCTCTGTATCACTGACCTGCCCTCTGCATGACTTATCACACCCCCAATTTTCAGGCCATCGGCAAACTTCATCAGTGATTATTTGATGTTTTCTTGCAGGTCACCGATAAAAACGTTAACTAGCGAAGGGCCAAGAACTGCTTCCAGTAGGACCTGACTGGGGAAACGCCCGCCCGATGACTCCCCAGTTACAAGACAGTTTGAGCCCTCTCAGTTAGCTGGCTTTTCAGCCATGTCATTTTATCGTGTTCTAAGCAGACTATCGTGCGGCCCTGCAGCATTCAACATCTATTACGTCAGCACGACAGCCTTCAGCAACCCACCTGCCCCCGCCTCCAAAAGGGAAACCCAGCTAGTCTGACAGTCCGCTTCCCGGGAGTCCAGCTGAACTGGCACTAATGACATGACCCCACCAGGCACGGGGGCTCCCCCCTCACCTTCAGCTTGGAGGGCTGGAAGGCGTGGTGCGTGCCCTTCCAGAGCGCCCGCAGGAGCACAGCAAAGCCGATGGCCAGGCGCCCCCCCGTCCCCAGCGGGTTGGTGTAGTTGATCTCAGCCTCGAAGGAGCGATCTGCAGGAGACACGCAGGACAGAGTGAACCAGGTCCCTCGCAGCAGCACCCCAGCCCCAGGGGCAGAGTCACCGCCCCCTGCTCACCGTGGAAATAGTCCCGCAGCTCCCGCGTGTTGGACAGGGACTGGATGACGCTGTTCATGAAGCAGGTGTTCCCCAGATTCACCAGCCCCGTGAAGCCCGGCAGACACACCTTCTTCTTCTCCTCCTCCTCCTCGTCCTCCTCCACACTCTCACTGCTCACCGGGCTGTGAGTCATGGGCGGCACCATGCACATCGGCTTCGGCTGCCAAGGCCGATGGGAGAGAGGGACAGGCATGAGTGGGGCCTCTCGCTGCAAGGAGCTGGGCTGGGGCAGGCCGGAGCAGCTGGGAGTTCCCCAAAGAGCCAGCGCCCCACCCCACCCCCACAGCGCTCCCTGCTGGGAGCTCCCCTCCAGCCAGCGCCCTGGCCTCAGTGCCTTGCGGGCAGGAACCGTCCCTGCCCGTGGGAGGTGCTGCCCCTTGCAGAGCAGAAGGTGCTGTGGGAGGGTCTGCAGGTGCCTGGCGCGGAGCACTCCCCATAGCACCGGCAGTGAGGGAGCTGAGTGCATCCCTCTGGCGTCTGGTCCCCGTCAATCTCGCCTGCTCACGCCATCGTGCAAGTGCTCACCGAGGGGACGTGCGGCTCCTGCTTCACTGTGACGTGCTCTGTGGCCGTCCGGGCCACGACACCCTCCAGGCCACCGTCCTCTGCTCTGGGCGTCTCCTTCTCCCCTGCCCGAGCCTCCTCCTTACTGGACAGGGGGTGCTGGTTGCTGCCCGGCTGGCTCTTATCCAGAGGGGTAGGGGCTGTTGGCATGGCAACCTTTGCACCACCCACTGCACCTTAAAAAGAGGGACAGGTGGGCCTGTGGTTAGCAGCAGTGTGGGCATGGGCAGAGCAGCTCACGCTCCCATCCCCAGTCACTGTCTGGCACTCCACGGCCTGCTGCAGGGCCCCCCTAGCTCCCTCGCCCCCCCAAAGCCAGCAGGCCCCCCGCGAGCTCCCCCCTGCCTGGCCCCCTCCCCCAAAGCTGGCAGGGCCCCCAGCCGCCCGAGCCCCCCAGGCCCCTACTGAAGCTCCCTCCCCCACCCCCAGCCTGCACTGTATGTGGGCAGCGTCTCCCCCCGGCCCGTGCAGAGATGGGAACTGAGCCCCTGCCCGTAGAGGTAAGGCGAGGGGAAGCCAAGGAGCAGACCTCGTGCAGCTGGTGCTTCCAGCCCCCCCCAGCGCTGGCTGTGGCGTTTCTTCAGGCAGATGTTGATGCGGGAGACAGTGAAGTTGTACGTGCACTGGTCCGGCTCAATGAGGTTCCTGGGAGCAGGACAGCAGCCTCAGGGCTGGGAGACACGAGCCAGGGCTACGCCATGGCCAGCTCGCTGCGCTCCGATAGAGCTGGGATCTCTGGCAGGGTAGGTGGTCGGCAGCGTGGGGGCGCTGTGGGCCGGGCCAGCCTCCTGCCAGCTCAGTGCCACCACTGACCCGCCCAGCCCCGAGTGGTGGAGTGATGGGGTCTGGTGTGTTGTCTCCAACATCGGTTAGGCTCTGCCTGCTCCCCTACTCCCCACCCTGTGGTGGGCTCTCTTCCTTGGGAGCACATGCCAGGCAGCTTGCACCTCGGCGGAGGGCAGCACATACCAGGGCAGTGAGTGCAGCCAGCCGGGCACTCTCAGGGCTCTGCGGCTCCTGTCTGCCCCGCTGGCCCAGCTGACAAGGGGATCTCGCAGGCCGTTGGTTTGGGTCAGCGCAGACGGAGCTGCCGTGTGCAGTGCCATCCGGGGCAAGTGCTCTCCACCCCTTGACGCCCAAAGGGGCATTGCTTGCACAAGGCCAGGGGCAGTGGGGATGGAACCCAGGGGTCCCGTCCCCATTCTGTGCCTGGCTGGAGGAGAGCGGGAGCTGCCCAGGTGGGAGCGCCAGGATATTGAGGGGCCAGTGCCTGGTACCTGAGTTTCACCTGCCACCTGAACACCGTGTGGGGGCCGCAGCCAGGGTGCAGTCGCAGGAAGTTCATGTCACTGCAAGGAGAGGAGAAGGCAATCAGAGGGCACATGGCTGTGCCTGGGCCCCGGGGAGCACCTGTGTGCTGCAGCCCCCGCAGGGCACAGCTGGGCCCGGCGCTCAGCAGTACCTGGTCCGGAACACCAGCGTGAAGTCCTGCTCCCGGAACAGCACCTTGGAGGTCTCCCTGTGGATCTCCTTCACGTAGATGTGCACCACCACCGAATCACTGCCCTTCTCGTATGAGTCGTTCTTCACCAAGGTCAGGCTCACCATGGGCTCTGGCTCTAGGACAGGACAAGGCCAGGTGGGGGCGTGAGGTGGCTGTGCCCTGGGAGTCCCTCCCCACCAGCGTTGCAGGCAGACGGGCCCCAGGACTCAGAGGGGAGCCTGCCAGGCTGGGAGCTCCCAGGCTGCAGGAGACAGCTCTGTGGGCTGCTCTGGCCCCAGGCCCCTGTTTGCAGGATGGCAGCACCCCCCTCAGGGAGCCAGGCGCCCTTGGTTCCCAGGCCACTGGCCAGCAAGGAAACGGAGCAGGCTCCTGATAACAGGAGGGGCCCGGGGAGCTGCCACCTAGCGCTCTGGTTCCCTTCCCCTCGGCACTTACCATCAGCTGCTGCATCCAGGGCAACATCCTCTTTGGACCAGTCTCTCTTCTCAGCGTCTCTGCCCAGCGGAGGGGAGGCAGGGGCCTGGACAGCCTTGGGGCCCTCTCCAAGGGCTGGAAGGCACTGGGAGGTGGCTGGCTGCAGGGGTCTCTTCTCAAGGCAGGGCGCCATGTGATGGGGGAAGCTCTCTGAAGGGGCAGCGACTAGCTGCATCCCCACAAGCACGGGCTCCGTCTGCAGCACTTCGGTCTTTTCATGCAGAGGGTGAAGGGGAGACATGGAGGGTCCCCCTGAACTTGGGCCGGCCCCCGTCCAGCCGTAGCTCTGGTCTATGGCCCTGAATAGCCACGCTACCAGTTCGGCCCCAGCCACTGCCAAGCAAGGGGAGCCCCCTCTGTTCCCACCTGCCCTGCCCCGCCCCTGCACTCACTCTGCACTGCAGGAGTGACGGGTTTCCTGGGGCACAGGAGGGGCCCTAGGGTGTGCCCCAGGGCTCCTACCCACACAACTGCCAAGGGGCAGAGCGCCGCGCCAGGAGCGGGGGAGGAAGAGCTCTGCTCCTGCTGGGCAGGCACCTTCCCTCTGCCCAGAGACCAGAGCCAGGCAGCCACTGGGCTCTGGAGTTCCTTGGCTCCAGGGTGTGAGCCTGGTAAGCCAGCCAGCTGTCCGGGGCCAAGAGATTGCTGGGATCTAGCCTGCTGGGAGCCATGACGCCCAGCCCCTTCACAGCCCCCGCCCCAGGGCGCCCGCCTCAGCCCGGACAGAGAACCCGAGCCGGGGCTCAAGCGAGCAGCCTAACATCCCGAGTCTGTGGCAGGCCAGGCCTCCCGCTCCCATCCTCCTGCTGCCATGGAGCCATGCCCCAGCCCAGCCGGGAGCACCACTGGGAGCCTGCCACCCCCAAGAAAATGAGGGGTTCCAGATCCTCGGGAGAGGGGATGGGGCAGCACAACACCTGTGAGGGGGGCAGCAGGCTCCCCAGTGCCCCCACTTACCTTCACCAGAGGCGGGGTCAGGTCCGTGGCAGCATCGCTGTGGGCTGCTTGGCTGTTCTGCCGGCTGCCCCCTCTCCCACTGGGTTCCTTGCCAGGCTCCAAGCCCCCAGCAACCTTGGCATTTGGCTCCTCCTCCATCAGAGCCACCTTGAGGTACCCGGACCGCCTGGTGCTGGGCCAGCTCTGCAGCCCGGGGCTGGCCAGGCTCTTCCCTTCTGGGGCCTCACCCCTCCCTAGAGCTCGCTTCGAGTTAGGGAACTCCCGTTTGCTCCTTGCTTGCTCCTCGGGGGCAGTCTGTGCGGGCGGGGGCTGTTCCTTCCCGTTCTCCTGGCTCACGGCCCCCTTGGCTAGCTCCTTGGATCCGTCCTTTTGCTTCTTCTGGGAAAGGTAATGGGGCCCGCTGGGACAGCTGCACAGCCAGGGCACTGGGCCAAATGGGGCCCTCCCGTGGCCATGGACACGAACCTGCACCAGCCTTGCTGCTTGCGGGCTCAGGGGCACTGCCAGCACCATGCCATCGGCAGAGGCATGGCCAGCTTCCCACCAGCCAGGCCCTCCGTCCGCAGGACACACAGAGACGCCCGCGGTGCCCACCCTCCCCTCCCAGCCCAGGGGAGCTCAGTCGGGCCTCTCCATCCAGTGGGTCGCACTGAGACGCCCATGGTGATCAACCACCCCTCCCAGCCCAGGGGAGCTCAGCAGGGCTGCTGCCCAGGCAAGGCAGCCCACAGAGCTGGGGGCGAAGGGTGAGCTCAGCCCCCTCTCCCCTCATCTCCAGTGGGCCCTGCGGCAGGTTCACGGGCCTAGAGAGGTGCGTGGCCAGAGTCTGCCGCAGCCTTACCAGGAGCGAAGCCCAGGTGTGCAGGGGGATCTTCTTCTGAAGCACCAGCTGCAGGAAGTTGCCCTTCTTGCCCTGGACTTTGCTGCAGGAGCTCTCGATCTCCCCGTAGAACTCGCCACTCCACTGGCGGCCATCTGTGGGCACAAACAGGGACCTCACAGCTGGGGTGGGCACAGGCAGGCGCTGCTGCACGCTATGGGGCTCTGCTCCGTGGGGCCTAGTCCCTCCAAAGAGGGCTCTGGACAGAGCTCGGGCCTTCAGCGCCTCCTGCCGGGGACTCTGCCAAAGGTGCTGCAGCAGCGAGCCGGCTCCCCTTTGCCGCTGGCCGGCCCAACACGGCCTTTGCAGAGGGGCTGAGTGGCTCTCAGCCATCGCCAACCCCATCTCCGCATCACCCCGCCCCGTCGCCTGCTCCCGCACAGCCCTGCCAGCGTAAGCCGCGGGGAGGGATTCTGCCACTGCTGAGTAGGGGGGCGAATTCCAGCGACTGGGCCTGGGCACCTGCTGCACCCCATCTCCCGAGAGTGCCGTTCGCCTCCTGCACCCACGCTCTGCAGCGTGCTTCCCTCCCCTGCTCCCCTGCCTACGCGGGGCCCGCAGCTCACCTGCTGCTAGGCAAAGCACCACTTCTTCCCTTCGGGATCACACCCCACATCTTCCGCCCCCGGGCAGCTCCCCGGCAGAGCCACCTCAGCCCTCACTGCTCAGCCACACATGGGTTACTTGCTGCTTCCTTTCCGGCTGGGGACGCCTGCCTCCTGGGACCACACAGGGATGGGCCCCCAGACCAACTCAAGGTTTCAGCTCTTGATTTGGGACTAGCCTCCATGTTCTGTCATCTCCCGTGCAGAGGGGGCATCCCCAACAGGCTGGGCAGGTACCAGGAGAGATGTCTCCATTATGCCCTGAACCATCCCGCGAGCAGCCTCTCCCATTGGCGCCCTAGAGCTAGCTGTTCCCAGCGAGGTCAGTGGATCTTGGGCAGGCCAGACGGTGTCTGTACCTGGGGCGGGGTCTGCAGGGAGCACAGAGTATGTGGCCAGTGCAGAGGAGCCCAGCTCCATGCACTGCTCTGGGTTACCTATGCTATCGAGTGCTTTCTTCTCCCCCCGCCCCTTTGCCCTGCATGGCACTGTGCTCTGGTCAGCGGAGGACACGGCCAAGCACAGCCATGTGAGCCAGGGACGGGGCGTCCCGCTCACCGGGAGCTGCTGTGTCTTTCTCCAGGCGCTGGCCATGATCCTGCCTGGAGCGGCTGGCTGCTGCCAGCTCTGCAGCTGTTACCTGGCAGCCTGACTATGCAGTTGGTGTCTGTGAACGCAGCATCCACCTCCTCCACCTTCAGGGGCCCGCTGCCCAAGTTCAGCTTCACAATGACCTCGTCAGCGTTCTGCTTCCAGTCCAGCAGCAGGTCTGCAACAACAGAGGGACAGCGTCACTCACCTGCCCAGGAAACCCCAGGGGGCCGGCAGCACTGAGCTGCCAGCTCTGTGGCTGGGGGAGCACAATCCCGGACCCAATGGCAGCTCTGGGTCTGGGGAGCAAAGAGGCACTCAGCACACTCCAGAAAGGGGTTAATGGGAGCCCATGGGGAAGGGGGCGAGTACGGGCGCAGCTGGGAAGCCCCACGGGCACAGAGCCAGGCAGAATCGTTATCGCCCCCCACACACAGCGCCCCAAGATGCCAGAGCACCTGGAAGGGAGGAGGGGCTCTCCCCATGTGAGCTGCTCCGTTCCCGCTCCATAATGGAGCGGAGCCCAGGCGGGCTCGCACTGCAGCTGGAGGTCGCTGTTTCCCTTCGCTGAGCAGCCGGATTGGCAATCCCAGGCAGGCGAATGCCAGCAGCCCACCACTACCTCCCCAGGAGGGCCGGGCCAGGGGGCTGTGCTGGAGAGAGTGGTACAGCAGGACTCTCGCCGTCCAGTCAGGTCTGTCCCGGATCCTGCAGGCTCTGTGCGGGCTATAGCCTGGCACCTGCCAGACATGTGGCCAGCCATAGCCTGTCACAGTTTAGCCAGGCCTGCTGGTGTCCCCCCTGCCACGGGAGCCCAGTTAAAGCAGCACACTGGGCCCATACAGCTCAGGGCTGGGAGGTGGGATCCCCCAGCCTGCCTAGAAAGGGGCAAGAGGACTGCCTGCAGCGAGCCAGCACACGGGGCCATGCTTGGGGGCTCACCGATCCCTGCCCTGCTGCTAAGCCTGGCCAGGAGAACGCAGAGCGAGGCAGCACTGGAGCAGTACCTGCGAGGGCAGGGACCTGACCTCTCTGACCACGGCCACGCAGGGGGCTAGCACACACCCGCCAGCCCCTCTCCTGAGCTCTGAGCCACGGCCACGCAGGGGACTAGCACACACCCGCCAGCCTCTCTCCTGAGCTCTGAGCCACGGCCACGCAGGGGGGTTAGCACACACCCGTCAGCCCCTCTCCTGAGCTCTGAGCCACGGCCACGCAGGGGACTAGCACACACCCGCCAGCCCCTCTCCTGAGCTCTGAGCCACGGCCACGCAGGGGACTAGCACACACCCGTCAGCCCCTCTCCTGAGCTCTGAGCCACGGCCACGCAGGGGGCTAGCACACACCCGTCAGCCCCTCTCCTGAGCTCTGAGCCACGGCCACGCAGGGGGCTAGCACACACCCGCCAGCCCCTCTCCTGAGCTCTGAGCCACGGCCACGCAGGGGGGTTAGCACACACCCGTCAGCCTCTCTCCTGAGCTCTGAGCCACGGCCACGCAGGGGGGTTAGCACACACCCGTCAGCCCCTCTCCTGAGCTCTGAGCCACGGCCACGCAGGGGACTAGCACACACCCGCCAGCCCCTCTCCTGAGCTCTGAGCCACGGCCACGCAGGGGGCTAGCACACACCCGTCAGCCCCTCTCCTGAGCTCTGAGCCACGGCCACGCAGGGGACTAGCACACACCCGTCAGCCTCTCTCCTGAGCTCTAAGCCACGGCCACGCAGGGGACTAGCACACACCCGCCAGCCCCTCTCCTGAGCTCTGAGCCACGGCCACGCAGGGGACTAGCACACACCCGCCAGCCCCTCTCCTGAGCTCTGAGCCACGGCCACGCAGGGGGCTAGCACACACCCGTCAGCCCCTCTCCTGAGCTCTGAGCCACGGCCACGCAGGGGGCTAGCACACACCCGCCAGCCCCTCTCCTGAGCTCTGAGCCACGGCCACGCAGGGGGGTTAGCACACACCCGTCAGCCTCTCTCCTGAGCTCTGAGCCACGGCCACGCAGGGGACTAGCACACACCCGCCAGCCCCTCTCCTGAGCTCTGAGCCACGGCCACGCAGGGGGCTAGCACACACCCGTCAGCCCCTCTCCTGAGCTCTGAGCCACGGCCACGCAGGGGGCTAGCACACACCCGCCAGCCCCTCTCCTGAGCTCTGAGCCACGGCCACGCAGGGGGCTAGCACACACCCGCCAGCCCCTCTCCTGAGCTCTGAGCCACGGCCACGCAGGGGGGCTAGCACACACCCGTCAGCCTCTCTCCTGAGCTCTGAGCCACGGCCACGCAGGGGGGCTAGCACACACCTGCCAGCCCCTCTCCTGAGCTCTGAGCCACGGCCACGCAGGGGGGTTAGCACACACCCGTCAGCCCCTCTCCTGAGCTCAGAGCCACGGCCACGCAGGGGGCTAGCACATATCTGCCAGCCCCTCTCCTGAGCTCTGAGCCACGGCCACGCAGGGGACTAGCACACACCCGTCAGCCCCTCTCCTGAGCTCTGAGCCACGGCCACGCAGGGGACTAGCACACACCCGCCAGCCCCTCTCCTGAGCTCTGAGCCACGGCCACGCAGGGGGGTTAGCACACACCCGCCAGCCCCTCTCCTGAGCTCTGAGCCACGGCCACGCAGGGGACTAGCACACACCTGCCAGCCCCTCTCCTGAGCTCAGAGCCACGGCCACGCAGGGGGGCTAGCACACACCTGCCAGCCCCTCTCCTGAGCTCAGAGCCACGGCCACGCAGGGGGCTAGCACATATCTGCCAGCCCCTCTCCTGAGCTCTGAGCCACGGCCACGCAGGGGGGTTAGCACATATCTGCCAGCCCCTCTCCTGAGCTCTGAGCCACGGCCACGCAGGGGGGTTAGCACACACCCGCCAGCCCCTCTCCTGAGCTCTGAGCCACGGCCACGCAGGGGACTAGCACACACCCGCCAGCCCCTCTCCTGAGCTCTGAGCCACGGCCACGCAGGGGGGTTAGCACACACCCGCCAGCCCCTCTCCTGAGCTCTGAGCCACGGCCACGCAGGGGGCTAGCACACACCCGCCAGCCCCTCTCCTGAGCTCTGAGCCACAGCCACGCAGGGGACTAGCACACACCCGCCAGCCCCTCTCCTGAGCTCTGAGCCACGGCCACGCAGGGGACTAGCACACACCTGCCAGCCTCTCTCCTGAGCTCTGAGCCACGGCCACGCAGGGGACTAGCACACACCCGCCAGCCCCCTCTCCTGAGCTCTGAGCCACGGCCACGCAGGGGGCTAGCACACACCCGCCAGCCCCTCTCCTGAGCTCTGAGCCACGGCCACGCAGGGGGCTAGCACATATCTGCCAGCCCCTCTCCTGAGCTCTGAGCCACGGCCACGCAGGGGGGTTAGCACACACCCGTCAGCCCCTCTCCTGAGCTCTGAGCCACGGCCACGCAGGGGGGTTAGCACACACCCGTCAGCCCCTCTCCTGAGCTCTGAGCCACGGCCACGCAGGGGGGTTAGCACACACCCGTCAGCCCCTCTCCTGAGCTCTGAGCCACGGCCACGCAGGGGACTAGCACACACCCGCCAGCCCCTCTCCTGAGCTCTGAGCCACGGCCACGCAGGGGGGTTAGCACACACCCGTCAGCCCCTCTCCTGAGCTCTGAGCCACGGCCACGCAGGGGACTAGCACACACCCGCCAGCCCCTCTCCTGAGCTCTGAGCCACGGCCACGCAGGGGGGTTAGCACACACCCGCCAGCCCCTCTCCTGAGCTCTGAGCCACGGCCACGCAGGGGGGTTAGCACACACCCGTCAGCCCCTCTCTTGCCTGGGGAGGCAGCGGGGAGCAGAGACGCAGACAGGATCAGTCTGCAGCTCGGACACTGATACCAGGGCTGACCCACGAACACCACAGAGCCCCACTCCAGCGCAGGCTCCCCTGCGCTCCTGGCCAGCCCTCTTGGCTCTCTCCCTCCACAGTGGGTGGCATGACGGGTGGCACTCTGGCCCTGCCTGCCCCAGCAAACCAAGGTGCAGCCTAGCTCAGGCACGTCTGCACTGGAGGAGGAGGGGACAGAGCGGCGCTAGCTCGGACTGCCCCAGCATGCTGAAGTGAGCAGGGGACGCGCAAGGGGCGAGCTGCATGGAATACAATGTCTGAAGCTGTAGGACATTCTCAGGGTGGCCAGTGCCACGCTCGCTCGGCACTAGTGCAGGTTGTTCTCCTTGAGTGGAGCCCTGCTCGGAAAGGAGGCTATGCCCATGCCCCTCTCCTAGCTCGCCACCTTCACCTGCTGGCCTACACTGACCACATCCGAGACCGACTACGTGCTAGGAGCTATGTTCATCCAGCATCCCACGGGCAGGTCACAATGCCAGGCCGAGCTGCCTTCCCACCTGCACACTGCCTTCGGGTACACCTCAGCCAGCAAGGAGCGGGGCTCCCTGAGCCTGACCCCTGGGTAACGCAAGCCAGACCAGCGGCTCTCAAACTTTCCAAGCTACAGTCTCCTTTAAGGGGTCTGATTTGTCTTACAAACCCCCAAGTCACACCTCACTTTAAAATGACGTGCTTACAAAATCAGAGACAAAAACACAAGTGTCACAGCACACTAGTCCAGTACTGAACAATTGCTGACTTTCTCATTTTTGCCAGATAATTATAGAATAAATCAACTGAAATATAAATATTGTCCTTACGTCTCAGTGTACAGTAGATAAAGCAGTATAAACAAGTCATTGTCTGTATGAAATTTTAGTTTGTACTGACTTTACTAGTTTCAGAGGAGCAGCCGTGTTAGTCTGTATTCGCAAAAAGAAAAGGAGGACTTGTGGCACCTTAGAGACTAACCAATTTATTTAAATTGGTTAGTCTCTAAGGTGCCACAAGTAACCCTTGACTTTACTAGTGCTTTTTATGTAGCCTGTTGTAAAACTAGGCAAATATCTAGATGAGTTTATGTTCCTCCAGAAGACCTCTGCGTACCCCTGGTTGAGATCCACTGGGCCAGACCCCCTCCCCCAGAAATTCCTGCAGCGAACCTAGCAGCTTGTGGTGACTAGGGGGTGTGACCAAGTGGGATTTATTTCAGAACATTTTGCATGAATACAGTGTGTGCCTCACTTTCCACTAGATACTGCATGATGGGCTAGGTGGGGGTGGGAGTGGGGTGTTTCTTTGCAGAAGAATCCAGAGATCTAGGTGAGGGCCTGAGCCCAGACAATAGCCCGGTGATCTAACAAGTGAGGACCCTGGCTCTCTGGGCTAGTTTGGCCAGCTGGAGAACAAAGAGCGAGCACAGGAGACTCCCTTGCCTGGAAGGGAAACAAAGGACGGAGGAGGAGCAGGGTGGGTCAGTTAAGTGTGGTCTGCGAGAAGCAAGGTGCTTCTGGACTGGGGCCTGAGACTAAGCCCTGGGCTTCGGTCAGACCCAGACGGACTAGGCTGTAACTTCCTGTTCTGTGCTAACCTTAGGGCTCCCGACGCGGTGCTCCAGACACTTAGGCCTGGTCTACAGTACACGGTTATTTTGGAATTAGCCGGGTTAATTCGAAATAAAACTGATTCCGTCCATACGACCAAACTGTTTTTTTCGATTTAAAGGGCTCTTTAATCCGATTTCTGTACTCAACCTCAGAAAGTGGAGTAGAGCTAAAAACATGAGGGGGAAAGGAGTCCAGGAGAGCTGGCTGTATTTTAAAGAATCCTTATTGAGGTTACAGGGACAAACCATCCTGATGTGTAGAAAGAATAGTAAATATGGCAGGCGACCAGCTTGGCTTCACAGTGAAATCCTTGCTGATCTTAAACACAAAAAAGAAGCTTACAAGAAGTGGAAGATTGGACAAATGACCAGGGAAGAGTATAAAAATATTGCTCGGGCATGCAGGAGTGAAATCAGGAAGGCCAAATCACACCTGGAGTTGCAGCTAGCAAGAGATGTTAAGAGTAACAAGAAGGGTTTCTTCAGGTATGTTAGCAACAAGAAGAAAGTCAAGGAAAGTGTGGGCCCCTTACTGAATGAGGGAGGCAACCTAGTGACAGAGGATGTGGAAAAAGCTAATGTACTCAATGCTTTTTTTGCCTCTGTCTTCACGAACAAGGTCAGCTCCCAGACTGCTGCACTGGGCAGCACAGCATGGGCAGGAGGTGACCAGCCCTCTGTGAAGAAAGAAGTGGTTCGGGACTATTTAGAAAAGCTGGACGTGCACAAGTCCATGGGGCCAGATGCGTTGCATCCGAGAGTGCTAAAGAAGCTGACGGATGTGATTGCAGAGCCATTGGCCATTATCTTTGAAAACTCATGGCGATCGGGGGAGGTCCCGGACGACTGGAAAAAGGCTAATGTAGTGCCCATCTTTAAAAAAGGGAAGAAGGAGAATCCTAGGAACTACAGGCCAGTCAGCCTTACCTCAGTCCCTGGAAAAATCATGATTCCTCAAGGAATCAATTCTGGAGCACTTAGAGGAGAGGAAAGTGATCAGGAACAGTCAGCATGGATTCACCAAGGGCAAATCATGCCTGACTAATCTAATTGCCTTCTATGACGAGATAACTGGCTCTGTGGATGAGGGGAAAGCGGTGGACGTGTTGTTCCTTGACTTTAGCAAAGCTTTTGACTCTGTCTCCCACAGTATTCTTACCAGTAAGTTAAAGAAGTATGGGCTGGATGAATGGACTGTAAGGTGGACAGAAAGCAGGATAGATTGTCGGGCTCAAAGGGTAGTGATCAATGGCTCCATCTCTAGTTGGCAGCTGGTATCACGTGGAGTGCCCCAAGGGTTGGTCCTGGGGCCGGTTTTGTTCAATATCTTCATAAATGATCTGGAGGATGGTGTGGATTGCACCCTCATCAAGTTTGCAGATGACACTAAACTGGGAGGAGAGGTATCATAGAATCATAGAATATCAGGGTTGGAAGGGACCTCAGGAGGTCATCTAGTCCAACCCCGGGCTCAAAGCAGGACCAATCCCCAATTCAATCATCCCAGCCAGGGCTTTGTCAAGCCTGACCTTAAAAACTTCTAAGGAGGGAGATTCCACCACCTCCCTAGGTAACGTATTCCAGTGATTCACCACCCTCCTAGGTAGATACGCTGGAGGGTAGGGATAGGATACAGAGGGCCCTAGACAAATCAGAGGATTGGGCCAAAAGAAATCTGATGAGGTTCAACAAGGACAAGTGCAGAGTCCGGCACTTAGGACGGAAGAATCCCACGCACCGCTACAGACTAGGGACCGAATGGCTCGGCAGCAGTTCTGCAGAAAAGGACCTAGGGGTTACAGTGGATGAGAAGCTGGATATGAGTCAGCAGTGTGCCCTTGTTGCCAAGAAGGCCAATGGCATTTTGGGATATATAATTAGGGACATTGCCAGCAGATTGAGGGACGTGATCGTTCCCCTCTATTTGACATTGGTGAGGCCTCATCTGGGTTACAGGTACTGTGGACGCAATTCGACATTATTGGCCTCCAGGAGCTATCCCAGAATGCTCCCTTGTGACCACTCTGAACAACACTCTTAACTCTGATGCACTAGCCAGGTAGGCAGTAAAAGCCCTGGGGAACTTTTGAATTTCATTTCCTGTTTGGTCACCATCAGCACAGTCCACCATCACAAGAGACCATGCAGTCCTGGATTCGCAGACAAGCTCCAGCATGGTCCGAATGGGAGGTACTGGATCTCATTGCATGTTGGGGAGACGAATCTGTTATGGCAGAACCACGTTCCAAAAAAAGGAACGCAAACACATACGCTAAAGCGTCCAGGGCCATGATAGAAAGAAGCTACTGCAGGGACACAGAGCAGTGTCGTACAAAAATCAAGGAGCTCAGGCAAGCGTACCAAAAAGCCAGGGAGGCGAACGGGCGTTCTGGGTCACAGCCCCATACAAGCTGCTTCTACCATGAGCGGCATGCAATTATGGGGGATGACGACACCACTGTCCGTGCACACCTGCAAGGGGGGAGTAGCACGGAGCGAGGAGGATGAGTTATTGGAGGACGAAGAGGAGGAGGAAGATGACAATGCACAGGTGGCAAGTGGGGAATCTGTTCCCCCCCCAAGCCAGGAACTATTCTTAACGCTGGACCCAATAGCCTCCCCCACTCCCAAGGCAGGCTCACTGGAGAAGGCACTTCTGATGAGTGAGCGCCTGATCGGAGCCACGCGGTGGGGGGAAACCCAGCCGTGCTGGGCTGTTCGCGTTTAGTTTAAAGGGCTCATCCCTGCTCAGAGTCTCATCGGAGTCACATGGTGTGTGTGTCATCCCAGAGAGCCTGCAGGCCCTCCTTTGAAATGCCAAACCCACCAGGCATTGCTTGCTATGGGAAAGGGGGCCTGGCAGTTTGAAAGCATTGAAATGAATGTGGAAGCAGAACCCCGCGTGCCCCTAGGGCTTACCACGGCTGCCTGCAAGCTGAATTCTGTTGCCTGGCCGTATGAGATGGCTTACTCACACCAAAGTGGCAGGCACTTCAGTATAAGAAGCAAAATGAGACCTTGTACAGAAAGAACATGTGCTGTGTACTATGAATTGCCTGTTTCACTGAGAAACAGTGTCCCCTTTGTTCTCTAAAATGTATCTTTTAAAATACTACCCTCCCTTTTTCTCCTCCTGCAGCAAGTGCAAATGTTTCAACGCGGCCCCTATCTACTCCATCCCAGAGGCTGGTCCAGGTTAGAAGGTGGAAAAAACGAACTTAGGCATGACATGTTTGCCGAGCTCATGCAGTCCTCCCGCACTGATAAGGCCCAGTTGAATGCGTGGAGGCAAACAATTGCGGAGTCGTGTAAGCGTTACACGAACACGAAGAGAGGAGGGACGCACGCGATGAGAGTAGGGGCAGGTCAAGCTCATGGGGGAGCAATGGATCTGTATGGTGGATCTAATGTGGGAAAGGCAGCAAGACCACAGGCTGCCGCTGCAGCCCCTGAATAACCGCCCTCCCTCCTCCCCAAGTTCCATAGCCTCCTCACCCAGACGCCCAAGAACACAGGAGGGAGGCTCCGGGGACCCACACACTCAACCCTAGAGGATTGCACAAGCAGCAGAAAGCTGGCATATCCTAAATTTAAATTTGGTTTCCGGACTTGTCCTTCCCTCCTCCTCTACCCCCCTAACCCAATACCCCCTCCCCACCGTCTAGCTTCTGATTTCTCTCAGTGTTTTGTGCAACAAATAATAAAGAATGGTTTTTAAACAGTTGTGACTTTATTTCCTTTCATATATATAGGGGGCGGGTAACTTCAAGAGAAATAAACACAACTGTCACACCGTACCCTGGCCAGTCATGAAACTGGCTTTCAATGCTTCTCTGATGCGCAGTACGCCCTGCTGCGCTCTTCTAATCGCCCTGTTGTCTGGCTGTGCGAAATTGGCCTCCCACCCCGCCATAAACATCTCCCCCTTACTCTCGCAGATATTGTGGAGCACACAAGAAGCAGCAATTACAGTTGGAATATTGGTTGTGCTGAGATCTAACCAAGTCAGTAAACTGCGCCAGCGCGCTTTCAAACGTCCATACGCACATTCTACCACCATTCTGCACTTGCTCAGCCTATAGTTGAACTGCTCCTTACTACTGTCCAGACTGCCTGTGTACGGCTTCATGAGCCATGGCATTACAGGGTGTTAGGATATAGATATTCAGGCCTGTCTGCAAAGGCCTGTACTTTAAGAATTTAGGTGTATTCTTATCACTTGGCTAGTTCTAGAGGTATAGAAGAAAGAAATCACTGTCTGCCAGTGTAAGGGCCTTCTCTTACTGTGACAGATTGAGGCCCTGTTCTTAGGCTAAGGCCTTTGGCTAAGCAGCAGAGGCAGCCATAAGCTAGGAAGCGACCGGTCACATCCTCACATTCCAAACTAGTCACACTGAAAGAAGGTGCTACTGGGCTGTCAGGCGCTATCAGGACAGGATTGTATTCCTATCACCTCCAGAGAAAGGGAAGTGCCTAGAAAATGTAAAAGGAAACTTAGTTTGGTAGCATCCTGTCTGGCAAGAACTCACTTATCAATAGCTGGGATGTGAAATCCTCGCTTCTGTGTTGTCTTGTCATTGTAGTTCCCACTTTCCTATTGTTTGTCTGTATAATCTCTGTCTGGTTCTGTGATTGTTCCTGTCTGCTGTATAATTAATTTTGCTGGGTGTAAACTAATTAAGGTGGTGGGATATAATTGGACAATATGTTAGGATTGGTTAGTTAAATTTCAGGAAAATGATTGGTTAAGGTATAGCTAAGCAGAACTCAAGTTTTACTACATAATCTGTAGTCAATGAGGAAGTGAGTGGGTGGGGGTGGGCATGGGCATGTGGGTGAGGGAAATGGGAGCAGGGAATGGGGGTAAGAAAATTGGAATCATGTTTTGCTAAAGGGGGAGATGGGAACAGGGAATGGGGGTAAGAAAATTGGAATCATGTTTTGCTAAAGGGGGAAATGGGAACAGGGAATGGGAGTAAGGAAGTTGGAATCATGTTTGGCTAAGGGTAGGAATGGGAACAGGGACACAGGTCTAAGGCTCTGTGGTGTCAGAGCTGGGAAGGAGGACACTAAGGAAGGAAACTGGAATCATGCTTGCTGGAAGTTCACCCCAATAAACATCGAACTGTTTGCACCTTTGGACTTCGGGTATTGTTGCTCTCTGTTCATGCGAGAAGGACCAGGGAAGTAAGTGGGTGAAGGACTAAGCCCCCTAACACAGGATAGGCTGGGTCCCCGAGGATCACTATAGGCATTTCAACATCCCCAACAGTAATTTTCTGGTCTGGGAAGTAAGTCCCTTCCTGCAGCTGTTCAAACAGACCAGAGTTCCTGAAGATGCGAGCGTCATGCACCTTTCCTGGCCATCCCACGTTGATGTCGGTGAAACGTCCCTTGTGATCCACCAGTGCTTGCAGCACCATGGAAAAGTATCCCTTGCAGTTTATGTACTGGCCGCCCCGGTGTTCTGGGGCCAAGATAGGGATATGCGTTCCGTCTATCGCCCCGCCGCAGTTAGGGAACCCCAGCGCGTTAAAGCCATCCACAATGGTCTGCACATTTCCCAAAGTCACTACCCTTGATAGCAGCTAGTCAATGATTGTGCTGGCTACTAGCAGCCCCCACAGTAGATCTGCCCACTCCAAACTGATTCCCGACTGACCGGTAGCTGTTGGGTGTTGCAAGCCTCCACAGGGCTTTGGCCACTTGCTTCTCAACCGTGAGGGCTGCTCTCATTTTGGTGTCTTTGTGCTTCAGGGCAGGGGACAGCAAGTCACAAAGTTCCATGAAAGTGGCCCTATGCAGTCGAAAGTTTCGCAGCCACTGGGAATCATCCCATACCTGCAACGCTATGCGGTCCCACCAGTCTGTGCTCGTTTCCTGGGTCCAGAATCGACGTTCCACGGCATGAACCTGGCCCAACACCATCATGATCTCCCAATCACCACATGCCGTGCTTCTAGGAACATCAGTGTCCATGTTCTCATCACGATTGTGATCGCGCTGTCGTCGCTTCCTCGCCCGGTTTTGCAGGTACTGCACATACTGCTGGATAACGCGCGAGGTATTTACAATGGTGAAAACTGCAGCGGAGATCTGAGCGGGCTCCATGCTTGCCGCGCTATGGTGCCTGCATGGGTAATCTTGGAAAAAGGTCGCGAAACTTAGGAGAGCAGAGTGGCAGCGGAAGAGGTGCTGTTCAGTTCACGATAGCTGAAAAAGGCGGGAAATGGTTGTCTTCTGTAGCTTTCACGGAGGCGGGAGCCCAGGACAGTCAACATGGAGAAGCTCGGTAGTGTGGCAAGAGCGGGAGAGCAGAATTGGCAGCAGAAGGTGTGCTGCTCGGTTCATGATAGCCGAGCACAGTTGGCAGCGGAAGCAGTTGACGAGGAAGAGAAAGGGCAGATACTTGTAGAGATTCCACAGAAAGACGAGAGGAAATGCGAGGCGGATTCATAGTACCAGAAGAAAAGCAGTGTACCGTACTGCACCGTCTGGTGAAAGCAGTATGGCATCTGCACGCCAAAAAGGCGGGAAACGATTGTCTGCTGTAGCTTTCATGAAGGGATCCAGAAACACCTGAGAGAATGTTTTTGCTCCATCATGCAAAATGGAGCTTAACCCAGAATTCCAATGGGTGGCGGGGACTGTGGGATAGCTACCCAGAGTGCATCGCTCCAACATTCAATGCTAGCCTCAGAAACACACTGCCGAATACACGCACTTTAGTGGGGGGACACAAGACCGAATGTATAAAATTGCTTCCAAAAATTCTAATAGAATAATTTCGAAATAATTTCGTACTGTAGATGTACCCTTAGCAAACCCTTCTGTTTTACAGCACTGGCTGACAGCCTCTCCAGTCTGAAGAAGTCGGGGTTGCATTGCTCCCTCTGGGTGTGCAAGTCTCCCCCAGGGTCCAGTGCAAGGGCACTCACCGAGGGGAGCTCCTGCATGCGGAAGGCTCCGAGGTTTAGCTCAGCAAGAGTGTGCAACCCCCAAAGGCTGATATACTGAAAGGGTCCCAGGGACCATTACAGAGTGGTGGGAGAGCACCAGGCCAGGGAACTGTGATGGGGGTGTGACAAAGTGGGACTGTTCTTAATTTTTCCTCTTAATAGTGTGGGGGTGCCTCAGTTTCCCCTAGGCAGTTCTTAAGAATCTAGGGGGTGAGGAAAAAGAAAAGGAGTACTTGTGGCACCTTAGAGACTAACCAATTTATTTGAGCATGAGCTTGGTGTATGATCCTTGCAGAGCCCTGGAGGGCAGGTGTGTGCAGGGGTCTGGACACAGAGAATGGCCGACACCCTGTTTCCTGGCAACTGATGGCCTGGGCCCTTCCCCCCTGCAAGGTGAGAGCTAAAGGGTTGGAGAACAAAGGAATCCGGTGACCTCCTGGCCTGGGAAAGGGACAAAGCCCAGAGGAGGAGGGGCTGGAGAGAGTTTCAGTTTGGGGCTGGATGGAGACATGGAGTGAAGGGCAGACGTGGTTGTCTGGCTCACTGCCCCCCAAAATGGACCCAGCTGAGGGGTCCTGTTCTCTGCACCTACAAGCTCTGTTTTAGACCATGTTCCTGTCTTCTAATAAACCTCTGTTTTACTGGCTGGCTGAGAGTCCCGTCTGACTGCGGAGCTGGGGGGCAGGACCCTCTGGCTTCCCCAGGACCCCGCCTGGGCGGACTGGCTGTGGGAAGCGCACGGTGGGGCAGAGGATGCTGAATGCTTCGAGGTCAGACCCAGGAAGGGGGAAGCCGGGTGAGGTGTGTGTCCTGCAGACAGGCTGCTCCCAGAGAGGAGACTGCCCCAGAGTCCTGCCTGGCTTCATGGGGAGCAGTTGCAGAGCATCGTCCAGGGACCCCGAGACAGGGGTACATCCAGCCGAAGTGACAGAGAATGCACCACGCACTCAGAGCAGCTGGGGCAGTGGTTAATTATCCCTGCTGGCAAATGGTGACCCCCTATTTCCAGTCTGAATGACTGACTCCAACTTTTCCACAGTATGCATCCGATGGAGTGAGCTGTAGCTCACGAAAGCTTATGTTCAAATAAATTGGTTAGTCTCTAAGGTGCCACAAGTCCTCCTTTTCTTTTGACTCCAACTAGTGAATCGCAGAGCCCTCTGCTACCAAGTCTTCTCCTTCCCCCCCAGGTACAGAGACTGGGCACATCTTCTCTCAATGGCTGCCCTCTCACTCGCCCTGCAAGGCAGCTTCCCCACTCCTCCAACCAGCAAGCCTCTGACGAAACAGCGCTTTCAAACGTGGACCCGCAGTGGACAGTGTTCGAGTGGAGGTCCCACCAATGCTGCTGACGAGGCAGTGCGGCATCCCTGCTCCACGCTACATTCCCCCCTTCGGATGCCGCACGGCACGCTGGGCGCCTGCTCGCTTACATTCGTCCGTGACCCCAGGGCCTTTCCGCCACCCCCATTCTGGACGGGCACCTGCAACCTTTGCTCCTACCCCAGGGCCTTGTCTGATGGGGTGCAGTGTGGATGTGTTCTAGCCATGCCAAGCTAGAGCATTCCCCATTCCCTCTGGAGGCCTCAGCAAGCTAGCTGCTACCCCACCCCAGTGATTTCAGAGAGAGCTTCCCCAGCAGACCCCGGAATGCTTCTAAGATGAAGCTCCAGACATCTTGGGACCCTGTCGGTGAGAGTCACACACATTATTTCGCAGCACCCCTGCTGTGCCAGGACTGTGCAATACACACAGGAAGGCATGGCCCCTGCAGGGGGTGAGGAGAAGGAGCTCTCCATTCAGAGGTGCAAGTCCTGCAGGCCCTGCTGACCCATAGGGGCCCAGCTCCAGCAAAGATGCCGGACATGCAGTGGTGTACTCTGCTGAATGTGCGGTGCAACACGCAAAGCAAGTTACAGAGAAACACCTGCTGAGGAACCAGATACCGGGATCCCCACTGGTGATCTCAGCCCAGGTGTGAAGGGGCTCGGGAGAGTGTGTGTGTGTGGGGGGGTAACTACCGCCATGGTGACGAGCGACTCATTGCTCAGTGAGAGCAAATGCTGCACCACACCAAATGGCTAGTGCCACATCCTCAGGGCATGCTGGGACGCCGGTGAGGCAGCGAGTCTGGCCCACCCCGGCACTCGGTACTTGAGGGGGATATCTGGACTCCAGGCAGTTGTATCTGAGGCAGGCTAGCACTGGGAAAGGCCCGTGAGAGGATGTGCACACATAGTGGGGAAGCGACTTCCACAGTCATTTTTGACCACAGCCCTTCAACGTACGACCTCAACGCTGCATGGAGAGGCATTCCAATGTATTTCTTAAGGCCCGGGTTTGCTCTCGAAAGGCGGGGAAGTGATTAAAAATTAGAGCAGGAGCAGCCATTGCTGGCTCTACCCTGCTGGCTGCCAGAGTCTGAGGGCTCCCTGCCCTGGATCAGCTGGGGTGAGCCACCGTTTGAATGCGGCTATCCCAAAGAGACACGGGAGCCCAGCAGCCCAGACTGCTCCCCGTTCCAGCTCCCAGGAACAGGCACAATGGGCATTCTCACCTGCCCCAGCACTCACCACCCTGAGGAGCACGTCACAAGCTGGTGGGAAAGTGCCAGCCTACGGGGGTCACGCTCCCCAGCAGCTCAGGACTTGGTAAGCACACACTGTCCAGTGTCAGCAGTCCCCCTCAGCGGGCTAACCTGCAGAGCCACTCCAGATGATCAGGGGCTCTGCACCCCTCCTCGCACCCCTCCAGCAGAGCTGCTCCTGTGCACACTAGCTAAACCAACCAGCCCCGATGGCGACAGGTTTCCAGAGTGCCCACCGCAAGCACACAGGGCTCCTTGGAAGGGAGACCAGCTGGTCATGGTAACTAGCGCTCCTACAATACACCAGGGAAGGCGAGTGCTAGTGAAGGCAGGGCTTCAAATGGACAGGAACAGAGACTTGTGCCCACTGGAGCATGTTACATTGGCGAGTGGAAGCACTTCGTCAAATTTGCTTATCCTACGGCAGACGGCCGTGGAGAGCCGGAGCAGCGGGACAGCCGCACCCTGGGCCCTACCTTTCTTAGGGTCGCTGCCAGGTCTCTCTCCCTCCTTGCTCTCCTGGTTGGCTCGGTCCTTCTGCTTCTTCTTGTTGGTTGCATCCTCCAGCCCCCGGGAAGCTCTCCTCTGGCCTGGGGCATTGGTGCTGCTGGACATTTTCAGCCGTTTGGATGAGACAAACGGCCCGCCGGGGTCAGTGATGGAGTCTGGGTCAGGGGTTCGACGCTTTCTTCCTGGCCCAGCTATCTTGGCGACTCTTTGTGGGCAAACTCTCTGGCAAGGAACAAGTGACCTAGGGAGACAAGAGCACACAAGTGAACGGACGTGGCAGTGGGGCTGGGCTGGAGAAGGGCATGGGCAACAGGTTCTGAGTCAGGCTCATGACAGAGGCCTTGTGAACTTAAAGCCCAGCCATGCCTACAGGATGCCAGGGTACTTCCCAGAGCAGCATGCCAGAACATCGGCATCCCCCCAGCACAGCTGGAGTGCCTGGCCTGGCCCCAAGAGTTGACTTCCAGCTGACTCAGAGACGCTGAAAAAGTCGCATTCTAGACTAGGCTCTCAGGACCTCACTACCAATGGAGAACAGGATCTCCTGGCAACTTTACCCACCCCCAATGGCGGGCGGGGCACCCTCCTAGCCGATTTTACCCACCCCCAACAGGGAGGTGCCCTCCCAGCCAACTTTATTCACCCCCAGCCCAGGGGCAGCAAAATGTATGAACTGCTGAAAACCTAACAAAGGTGGGGGATTTACCTTCCCCCGAAGCGGCAGGGCTGACTGGGCTGGGCAGAGCCAGACTCACAAAGTGATGCAGACAGAACCCAACCAAGCTAACGGGTGGCAGTGATGCCTGCCCCAGTGGAATCCAAGCTGGCTGGCCAGAGGATGGCTTATCTTCACCCAGGGCTCGGATGTACAAAACGCCCCATGCTCTTCAGACCCTGAGTAACAAAGTCTAACCAGTTGCTTGATGCCAGAGAACATGGGCCTGTCAGTGCTCCTGAGAGGAGCTAGCAGGGCCTGATGCACGGGTGTGCCAAGTCCGTAAAGCCTGGGGAGCAGGCATAACGCTGTCTGGCCCCTCATGGGAACAGTGGTCCCCAGAGAAGCCTGCCAGAGCACTGGCTAGGCGTGGAGATGTCTCCAGAGGTGAGGGGTGTGAGCATCAGGGGCACTACTTCAGCACGCCCATCGGAGCTTAGTGGGGCTGCCTGGCACATGGCCATGGTGGCAGGAGAGCACAGTTTCAGGAGTGGCCATTTAAGTAAACTGGATCCACAAGTACTGGGGGCTGAAGCCTGAAAACAGTGAAGGAAGGAAAGAATCACTCTGCTCCTGGGACAGCCCAGTGGAACGGATGGAAGCCGCTCGCTCCAGCAAGAGCCAGTCTCTTTTGCCCCTTCTGCAGCCCATGCGCAGAGAGCCTGCCCTCGGCAGGCACACCCTGCTCAGTTACAGCAGTGAGCAGCGACTGGGTGCGGTGACGAGACCCCTCGGCCAGGACAGGCAGCGAGGTGTCCTCTGGGCCGTGTATGCATCCCGCTCCAGCAGGAGACTCCCTGCCCACACTCTGTACTTGGCTGAGGTCACCCTGGCTCTCTGGGCTCTGGCTGCCAGACCCTGGTTTCACTTTCACTCTCCAGCACTGAGCTTGGCTGTCCCTGAGAACAGGCCCACTCCAGGGACAGGCTGTCTGGAGCAGCTGGGGACCGACCTGTGGCATGTTCAGCGCCAGTCCCTGGGGTGGGAAGGGGGAGAGCAGCAGCCCAAGAGAACAGCTGACAGTGTGAGTCGGGTAGCAAGCTGCTGGTCACTCCTGGCAGGCCTGCACATGTACACAGGGAGCCCAGTCTTGGAGGTAAAGACAAAAAGGCTGCAGGCTTCCTGCTGCCTAGCTAGTGACTGGAGCACTCGTGCTCTAGAGATGCCTAAGCCAGCAAGTGCGGACTCCACATGACACCGCCGCACGTTGCAGGCACTCGAACCCAAGGACGGCCCAGATCATCACGCTGATGAACTGAGCGCCAGCAACCAAACCTCCACCAAGCCCTCGGAGCAACCAGCGCTGAGTCCCCGCCCCAGCACAGGCGGGTCATACTTAGGCCCTTCAGAAGCCCTGACACAGGTAGAGGAAGGGAATGCAGAACCGGGCACAGCAGCTAATGGTGGAGAACGGAGTGAGGTGCACTGCCAGGTCGAGCGAGAGATCGTTGCTGCTCCATGCCCAAGCCACTCCCAGCCAGAAGCTACTGCCTCCCGGCAGTGCCTGCCCAGGTCACTTTAACACTCTAAGCCGGCTGCACGAGAGGGAGTTTTCATGCGGTTTCAGCAGGCAGGAATGCTGGGAGCCCTGCTCTAGGCAGGCCACTGGCTGCCACTGCAACCCCACGGCAACTAGAGCCACGCTGAATAAGGTCCGTCTACACTACAGCGCCTAGCACCAGGCTCAGCAATGGTGGCAAGGGTTTTTGGCAGTTTTCCTAGTGTGGCCAAGGCCTGTATGTGAAAAATCCAGGAGGAGCAGGATTGGGCTCCAGCCAAGTGGCCAGTCAGTTGTATTCCCGTCCTGCAGGGGAGATGGCCACCCCCACCCGGGAGCTTCCACAGCAGCTCATGAGGGACGAGGAAGGAAAGCACAGCAATGCCCATACCCCCACCCCCATGTGAGGACTGGCAGTTGCACCCCAGCATTTGTCTAAGCAGTGCAGCCAGGTTTGGCAGTTTATTCTGTGCACGTTCAATGGTGCGTAAGTCACCAAGACACCCCTTCGGCCTGCAAGGAGTTACACCTGGCCTGCTCGTTTGGACCAAGTCTGTGGGGAGGGCAGTGCAATACCCTGCTCCTTGCCTGCCTCTCACACTTGCTCAGCATGTTCACTTTGCTGCCTGCCTGGAAGACCCATGGACAATGGAACATGCACCTTTGGGGTCTGGTCTGCTCCAGAGAGCCTGGGCCTACTCCTAGCTTCTAGGACCCTTTTCAGACACATCCTGGAGCGACGCCAGCCCCTTTTGCTCCATTTCTGCACACTGGCATTTATGGACCATAGGGATAAGTGCCTTAGACACACCTATGAGGTAGGAAGATCAGACTGGAATTGCCTCCTAGAACTAGCTGAAAGCCCCATATCCAAGTCCCTTCAAGCTGGACCCAAGAAAGCCCTAGAGAAGGAGCTGTAGGGAGCACTAGGCGGCACCAGGGAAGGACTAGGCGAGCCAACAGGTCTTTTCTATGTTTCCGCCACCAGAACTCCATCCCCCCGCCTGCTGACACAGGCTCTCCCAGGTTACACCAGGCCCCACACACCTTGGGGACACAGGACAGAGCTGCCCAAAGCTTGCTTTTCAGTTGACTGCAGCCGACAGAACTCTCCAACTAAAACCCTTCTAGGCCCTGCACTGCTTCGGACTTGTTCAGCCCCATGCATAGGTGCCATTCTAGTCTGACTGCTCTGATCTACTGCACTTTGTACTCTCCATTTCTTGCCCCACTGGGGATCAGACAGCCTACCCTGCACATGTCCTATCAACTTCAGTCTCCACCTCCTGCCTGCTCCTCGGAGGTCTTTATTTGGAAGTCCCGAGAAGGATCCTCCTCCCACATGCACTACTGGGTTGTCCGCGCTACCCCCTGTGCCCCCAGGAGCCTTGCCAGCCACGTCAGGACCACAGGCAATGCCACTGACGGGCGACCGCGGGGACCAAGGCTCCAGGCATGCAGCAAGTCCACCCTAGTCTCACAAGAGCAGCACTGGAACCTCTGGCAGCCCACACCGCCTGCCCCCTGGTCTTTGGTTCAGATGCAGAACAGGCTCCAAGGTGGACAAAAGCAGCAGGGAAGCAACTGCGTCCCCAGCAAATGGGCCAGCACCAGCCCCAGGCCCTGCCTAGGCCCCCCCGACAGCCCCGTGAACAGGGCGGCAGGGCCCAGCGCAATGGCTGCCAGGGACTGGAGACAGGTACAGAAGCAGCCCACAGGGGGATGGGGAGGGGAGCCCTTAGGGGACAACACAACCTCCCTCGGGGCAGCCCCCCCGACCCATGCCAGCTCCCACCAGCACTCACCGCCCCCCATCTCCCCCAGAGACCAATCTCCCTGTCCCCCCGACACAGGTCAGCTCCCCCCCAGGACTTACCGCCCCCCATCTCCCCCAGAGACCAGTCTCCCTGCCCCCGCACCAGTCCCCCCAACCTGGGTCAGCCCCCCCCAGCGCTCCCCGCCCCCCCAGACCAGCCCCCCCAGCGCTCCCCGCCCCCCCAGACCAGCCCCCCCAGCGCTCCCCGCCCCCCATCTCCCCCCGAGACCAGTTCTCCCTGCCCCCCCACCAGTCCCTCCAACCCGGGCCAGCCGCCCCTGCACTCCCCGCCCCCCCAGCGCTCCCAGACCCCCCAGAGCAGCCCCCCCACAGCGCTCCCCCGCCCCCCCAGAGCAGCCCCCCCAGCGCTCACCGCCCCCCCAGAGCAGGCCCCCCCAGCGCTCACCGCCCCCCCCAGAGCAGCCCCCCCCAGCGCTCACCGCCCCCCATCTCCCCCCGAGACCAGTTCTCCCTGCCCCCCCCCACCAGTCCCTCCAACCTGGGCCAGCCGCCCCCACACTCCCCGCCCCCCCAGAGCAGCCCCTCCAGCGCTCCCAGCTCCCCCAGACCAGCCCCCCCAGACCAGCCCCCCCAACGCTCCCCGCCCCCCCAGGGCAGCTCCCCCCAGCGCTCCCCGCCCCCCATCGCAGCCCCCCCCATCGCTCCCAGACCCTCCAGACCAGCTCCCCCCAGCGCTCACCGCCCCCCATCTCCCCCCGAGACCAGTTCTCCCTGCCCCCCCCACCAGTCCCTCCGACCCGGGCCAGCCGCCCCCGCACTCCCCGCCCCCCCAGAGCAGCCCCCGCAGCGCTCCCAGACCAGCTCCCCCCAGCGCTCACCGCCCCCCCATCTCCCCCCGAGACCAGTTCTCCCTGCCCCCCCCCACCAGTCCCCCCAACCCGGGCCAGGCCCCCCCGCACTCCCAGACCAGCCGCCCCCACGCCGACTAGCCCCACCCCCGGCGCTCACCCCCCGGCCCGGCGGCTCCGCGGTTTGTTTTGGTTCGAGCCGAAGTTCCGCGCGGGCGGACTCAGCAGGAGACAGGCCCGAGCCCGTGACGCATTTCCGGAAGCCGGGTCCCGGCTCCACGTGACAGGGGAGCGGGGTGAGAGGCCGACAGCGGGGCCAGCCCCGGAAGTGACGCCCTGGTAACGCTGTCCGTGTGACATCGGGACGGTGACAGCGCCGACCCCATGACGACAGCAACGGTGATGCCATGGCGACGGGGCCCCGCGGGCCCGTGACCCAACCGCGGGCTGGCTCGGGGCGGGGGCGGGGCCCGTGGGGCGCCCGGGGAGACCCGCCGCGCTCGCTCTGAGCTCCTGGGAGCCCGGCCCGGCCCCCGCGCGGCCCCCGCCCGGCCCCCCCGCAGCCCCCGGCCGCCCCCCGCAGCCCCCGCCCGGCCCGGCCCCCCCGCAGCCCCCGGCCGCCCCCCGCAGCCCCCACCCGGCCCGGCCCCCCCGCGCAGCCCCCGCCCGGCCCGGCCCCCCCGCAGCCCCCGGCCGCCCCCCGCACCCCCCGCCCGGCCCGGCCCCCCCGCAGCCCCCGGCCGCCCCCCGCAGCCCCCGCCCGGCCCGGCCCCCCCGCAGCCCCCGGCCGCTCCCCGCAGCCCCCGCCAGGCCCGGCCCCCCCGCAGCCCCCGGCCGCTCCCCGCAACCCCCGACCGGCTGCCCGCCCCCCCCGCAGCCCCCGGCCGCCCCCTGCAGCCCCCGCCCGGCCCCCCGCAACCCCCGCCCGGCCCGGCCCGGCCGCCCCCCGCCCGGCCCCCCGGCCGCCCCCCGCCCGGCCCCCCGCAGCCCCCGCCCGGCCCGGCCCCCCCGCAGCCCCCGGCCGCCCCCTGCCCGGCCCCCCCCGCACCCCCCGGCCGCCCCCCGCACCCTCCGCCCGGCCCGGCCCCCCCGCAGCCCCCGGCCGCCCCCCGCACCCCCCGCCCGGCCCGGCCCCCCCGCAGCCCCCGCCAGGCCCCCGCCCGGCCCGGCCCCCCCGCGGCCCCCGCCCGGCCCCCGCAGCCCCGGCCCCCCCGGCCCTCCCCGCAGCCCCCAGCCGCCCCGGCCCAGCCCCCCGCAACCCCCGCCCGCCCCCCACGCAGCCCCCGGCCGCCCCCCGCCCGGCCCGGCCCCCCGCAGCCCCCGGCCGCCCCCCGCCCGGCCCCCCGCAGCCCCCAGCCGCCCCCCGCAGCCCCCGCCCGGCCCGGCCCCCCGCAGCCCCCGGCCGCCCCCCGCCCGGCCCCCCGCAGCCCCCAGCCGCCCCCCGCAGCCCCCGCCCGGCCCGGCTCCCTGCAGTCCCCGGCCACCCCCCGCAACCCCCGGCCGCCCCCCCCGTAGCCCCTGGCCGCCCCCGCCCGGCCCGGCCCAGCCCCCCGCCAGGCCCCCGCCCGGCCCGGCCCAGCCCCCCGCAGCCCCCGGCCGCCCCCCGCAGCCCCCGCCAGGCCCCCGCCCGGCCCGGCCCCCCCGCGGCCCCCGCCCGGCCCGGCCCCCCCGCAGCCCCCGGCCGCCCCCCGCAATCCCGGCCCCCCCGGCCCTCCCCGCAGCCCCCAGCCGCCCCGGCCCAGCCCCCCGCAACCCCCGCCCGCCCCCCCCGCAGCCCCCGGCCGCCCCCCGCCAGGCCCGGCCCCCCGCAGCCCCCGGCCACCCCCCGCAGCCCCCGGCCGCCCCCCCCGTAGCCCCCGGCCCAGCCCCCCGCAGCCCCCGGCCGCCCCCCGCCCGGCCCCCGCAATCCCGGCCCCCCCGGACCCCCTCGCAGCCCCCAGCCGCCCCGGCCCAGCCCCCCGCAACCCCCACCCGCCCCCCCCATAGCCCCCCGGCCGCCCCCGCCCGGCCCGGCCCCCCCGCAGCCCCCGCCCGGCCCAGCCCCCGGATGCCCCTGCCCAGCCCGGCCCACCACAGCCCCCGGCCGCCCCCGCCCGGCCCGGCCCCCCGCAGCCCCCGGCCACCCCCCGCAACCCCCGGCCGCCCCCCCCGTAGCCCCCAGCCGCCCCCGCCCGGCTCCCCCGCAGACCCCGGCTGCCCCCTGGCCGCCCCCGCCCGGCCCGGTCCCCCCCGGCCCCCAGCCCGCGCCCGGCCCCCAGCCCGCGCCCGGCCCCCGGCCGCCCCCCGCAGCCCCCGCCCGGCCCCCCCGCGGCCCCTGCCCGCCCCGGCCCCCCCCGCAGCCCCCAGCCGCCCCGGCCGCCCCCCCCCGCAGCCCCCGGCCGCCCCGGCCCGGCCCCCCCGCAGCCCCCGGCCGCCCCCCGCCCGGCCCGGCCCCCCGCAGCCCCCGGCCACCCCCCGCAGCCCCCGGCCGCCCCCCCCCCGCAGCCCCCGGCCGCCCCCGCCCGGCCCGGCCCAGCCCCCTGCAGCCCCCGGCCGCCCCCCGCAGCCCCCGGCAGGCCCCCGCCCGGCCCGGCCCCCCCACAGCCCCCGGCCGCCCCCCACAGCGCCGGCCCGGCCCCCCGCAGCCCCCGGCCGCCCCCTGCAATCCCGGCCCCCCCGGCCCCCCCCGCAGCCCCCAGCCGCCCCGGCCCAGCCCCCCGCAACCCCCGCCCGCCCCCCCCGTAGCCCCCGGCCCAGCCCCCCGCAGCCCCTGCCCGGCCCGGCCCCCCGGCCGTCCCCCGGCCGCCCCCGCCCGGCCCGGCCCCCCGCAGCCCCCGGCCGCCCCCCGCCCGGCTCCCCCACAGACCCCGGCTGCCCCCCGGCCGCCCCCGCCCGGCCCGGCCCCCCGCGGCCACGGCCCGGCCCCCCGCGGCCCCCGGCCGCCCCCGCCCGGCCCGGCCCCCCGCGGCCCCGGCCCGGCCCCCGGCCGCCCCGGCCCCCCGCGGCCCCCGGCCGCCCCGGCCGGGCCCCACGCGGCCCCCGGCCGCCCCCGCCCGGCTCCCCCACAGACCCCGGCTGCCCCCCGGCCGCCCCCCGCCCGGCCCGGCCCCCCGGCCCCCCGCGGCCGCCCCCGCCCGGCCCGGCCCCCCGCGGCCCCGGCCGCCCCCGCCTGGCTCCCCCGCAGACCCCGGCCGCCCCCTGGCCGCCCCCGCCCGGCCCGGCCCCCCGCAACCCCCGGCCGGCCCGGCCCCCCCGCAGCCCCTGGCCGCCCCCTGCCAGGCCCGGCCCGCCCCCGGCTGCCCCCCGCCCGGCCCGCCCCGCCCCCCGCAGCCCCCGCCCCGCCCCCCGCGGCCCCCGGATGCCCCCCGCCCGGCCCCCCGTGGCCCCCGGCCACCCCCGCCCCGCTCCCGCGCCCCGGGTTTCCGAGCCGGCGTGGTGCGCTGCAGCGCAGGGGGCAGGTAAGTCTTATGACCCATGTGCGAGCCTCAGTTTCCCTGGGCACTTTGTGCAGCTCCGCGCTGCATCCCCGCGGCGGGGCCTGGCGGAGGTGGAAGGAGGCCCCGCCAGCCGGGACAGCCAATGCCCTGCAGGGCGCAGGGGGACAGGACCAGCCGGGGTGGAGTGGGACCCCCAGAGACCGAGGGAAGGCAGGGCACAGCAGGGCTGGGCGCGGCAGCTTGGGCCTTGGCTCTGCTGGCTGGGGGTCGCAGGTGACCCCCTGAGTGCTCCTGGCTGCGGCCCGCTGCCCTGCTCCAGGCGAGGGGAGAGCCCCGTGCGGCAGGCCGCTGGACGGGAGACGCTGGCGGGAGCCCTGGGAGAAGCGGAGGGGCTGGCACCTGCAGGCTCGGGGCTATGGGGCCTGGCCTCGTGGAAGGGTGGGGCTGGAGGGTCCAGCACGCCGCAGGGCAGCGGGTTGAAGGCCAGAGCACTGCACACAGCCCGTGACTCCACGACACACGGCCCCAGGGAACGGCTCCATCAGAACCACCCGATGGGCCGCGGACACGGCTCCAGCAGCCACTGCCTGAAGCTGCAGCAAGAGGCGCAAAAGGCTAGCGTGACCAGACAGCAAGTGTGAAAAATTGGGACGGGGGGGCAATAGGAGCCTATATGAGAAAAAGACCCAAAATCGGGACTGTCCCTATAAAATCCGGACATCTGGTCACCCTACAAAAGTCCCACCCTGCCAAAGGGGCAAGACTCCTTCCTGAGCCCAGCTGGGGTCGTGCCCTGCGGCTCGAGGGCAGTGGGCGGCACAGGAACTCCAGCTTGTGTTCCTGGCTGGGCATGCTGCTCCTTGCCCTGTGCCCCCGGCCCAGCGCCAGCCACTCGAGCGCAGCACGACGGTCTGGGAGGAGCCCGGGGGGCGGAGGCTGCAGATGAAGGGTCTCTGGGCACTTACAGCTCAGGCCCCAGAGTGGTCCCAGCTGGGAGCAGGGGGCTGCCATTGTCAGCCAGAGCACTGAACCCCCAACACGGGGGCAGGCAGCAAAGAGCCCAGGTCACCCACCGCCTCCTGAAGGGCAGGCCCAGCTCATTTCCTGTAGTACCCAGGGCCATAGGCTGGGGCCCTGCCGGGCGTGCGGCACGCTCGGCCCCCTGGCCCTGCCGGGCGCTGTTCAGAGCTCAGACCCGCTCCCACAGCGTTGTTACTGCGGGCTGGATGCTGCCAAGGTGCCATGCCCCGAAGTCAGGGGAGACAAAGGAACCCAGTCAAGGGCTACGGTGTCACCGATGTGCCACCCCGAATGTGCTAATGCGACTCCGATGGGACCAGAGTGGTTAACCATGGCCTGACCCCAATTACTTGTGGCAAAGAAGAGCAGAGGGTTAACCGCTGACCGTGGGTTTGGCAAATGTTATACTAGCTCCCGGGGCAGGTCCCTGCCAGCTGAGGAAGCAGGGGGCAATTCCTGCCAGCCAGGGAAACGACTTGGAAATGTCAAGTTGCCATAAAGTGCTGGTGTGTTGTGCTGGGGTGATCCAGGCACATCATCCCATTGCGGGGGGCCTGGTAATCCCAAGAGCCTAAAGCACGGGGAAAGGAAAGGGCTCCATTAATGGAACTGGAGTCACACGTTCAGCAAGCGCCCATCCAAGAAGCTGCAATACCTGTGGGATGGGGAAGGGGTCTCAGCCCCTCGCCAAGCTCGCAGCGGGGGAGGTGTGCGTGGCAAAGCAGTGGGCAGGAGGGTGAGTGCATCCTTTAGCCGACTTCCCCAGGCTCTGCACGAACCCACTAGTGCAGAGCAGGGCTGCCAGGATGACACCAGGGTGGAGAACCTGCCTCAGGAGTGGAGACTCAAAGAGCTCGGCTTGTTTAGCCTGACCAAATGCAGGTGAGGGAAGAGCTGCTCGCTGTCCAGCAATCCATGCGAGGGATAACACCAGGCAGGGAGAGGAGTTATTGCAGTTGAGCGAGAGTCTCCACTGGAAATTAGGAGAGGGTTTCTAGCTATCATAGGAGTGACGTTCTGGAGCAGCCCCCGAGGGGCGCAGTGGGGGCAGAAAACCTAACTGGCTTCGAGCCTGAGCTTGAGAAGTGTCTGGAGGGGCATGGTGTGATGGGGCTGCCTACGATGGCAGGGAGCCGCTCTGCAACTGCTAGCAGGAAATATCCCAACGCCCGGAGATGGGACACGAGCTGGGGAGGGCTCTGGGTTACTGCAGACAGTTCTCTCCCGGGTGGCTGGCTGCTGGGTCTTGCCCATGTGCTCAGGGTCTAACCAATCGCCAGGTCTGGGGTCAGGAAGGAACTTTCCCTGGGTGAGCTTGGCAGAGACCCTGGGGGAGTTTCGCCTTCCCCGGCAGCATGGGGCACAGGGCACTGGCTGTTTTGAGTTCGTGTCAATGGTGGATTCTCACTGGAAGGTTTTAAGTCTGGATTTGAGGATGTCAGTGACTCAGCCAGAGGCGGGGGGTGGGTGAAGCTCGGTGGCCTGTGCCATGCAGGGGTCAGGCTAGATGAGCTGCATGGCTGTACTGTAGGGCTGTTTGTGGGCACAGGGCCTCTATGGGGCTGGACAGAGGGGATGTGCTACGACAGGATCTCGAGGGCACAGAGGAGCTGGGGTGTAAGGGCTGTCCCTTCCCCTCCCGGCCTGGCAGCTCCCTCTGGCTGGCCGGGGCAGTCGTCTGCCCATGCTGGCTCTGTGCAGTGTGCTGTGGCCCCAGGCACCAGCCATGACGGGTGGGTGCACAGCTGGAGCTCTGCTTCCAACCCATCAGGTTCCTTCCCCTCCCGTGTGCCCAGGCCGGGCCCAGCTCCAGCTCCAGCTCCGAGCTGCCTGGGGCAGCAGGGGAGGATGCAATCTGCTGGCTGCCTTGGTCTGCATGAGAGCGGGGGGCAGTGTGTGCCAGGCCCAGGGCTGGCCCTGCAGGCATGCCAGGGCAGCAGATGCCTGGCACCTGGCAGCACGGCAGTCACCAGCACATGATCCACACGGAGAGGCAGCGAGTGCCAGGCAAGGGCTTTATTCACACACAAGCTGCCCCTGCCACGTGCCAGGGCAAAGCGCCAGAGGGTGCAAGACCCTGTGCCCTGCCCACTGTGGAGGGCGCAAGTCCCCCTCAGCCCCCCAGCCTAGCGCTGGGCCAGGGTCCTGGTGCCCCTGGCCAGAGGCAGCAGTGGAGCCTTGGGCTGTGGGAAAGGGCACCATGGCTGCCAGGACAGGGGCCCAGGACGCGCCGAGGCTGTGCCAGGAGGGAGTTCTCAGCACTGCCCCAGCGGTGATGATACCAAGGGGGCAGGGCTCTCCTGGAGGGGCTGGTGCTGGGAATGGAGCCATGCAGGGGAGCCCAGGCCCTGGCAGACGTGGAGGGGGGCTGGGCAGGGGGACGGGCTGTCGGGTTGGGGGAGGGAGGCGACAGGCTGGTGGGCGCTCGGGGTCACTGGCAGGTGTTGTAGATCTGGATCTGCTGGTTGATGGCACCCACGATGCCCTTCACCTTGGCCTCCAGCCCGTCAAGCTGGGCCGCCTTCTCCTCCAGCACCCGCTCGTTCTCCTGGTACGACCCCTCCAGCGCTGGGGAGACACAATGCAGGGTGAGCCCTCCCCTGCTGGGAGCCCGGCGAGGGCAGTGCCCAGGGCTGTTCCCGCAGCGCCCCCGCCCCACTCCTCACCTGTCAGGCGCTGCAGCTTGCCCTGAGCATCCCGTAGGAGGGCCTTGGCCTCATCACGCAGCCGCTCCGCCCGGTGCCTGGCCTGCAGCGCACCCCGCGCCTGGCTCTGCACCAGCTCCTGCACTGCCTGGTACCCGGCCTCCAGCCGCCCCTCTGCCAGCTGCGCCACACCCAGACAGAGACAGCCAGTCAGAGGGCACCCAAGGGCCAGCATGGCTCCCCCCCAGGGCCAGCGCAGACCCCCGGACAGAGCCAGCGCAGACCCACCGCAGGGCCAGGGCAGACCCCAGACAGAGCCAGGGCAGACCCGCCGCAGGGCCAGGGCAGACCCCCGGACAGAGCCAGGGCAGCTCCCCACCGGGCCAGCGCAGAACCCCGGACAGAGCCAGCCCAGCTACCCCCCAGGGCCAGCGCAGACCCCCGGACAGAGCCAGCGCAGACCCGCCGCAGGGCCAGCGCAGACCCGCCGCAGGGCCAGGGCAGACCCCCCGGACAGGGCCAGGGCAGACCCCCGGACAGGGCCAGGGCAGACCCCCGGACAGAGCCAGGGCAGACCCCGGACAGAGCCAGGGCAGCTCCCCCCGGGCCAGCGCAGAACCCCGGACAGAGCCAGCCCAGCTCCCCCCCAGGGCCAGCGCAGACCCGCCGCAGGGCCAGGGCAGACCCCCGGACAGGGCCAGGGCAGACCCCCGGACAGGGCCAGGGCAGACCCCAGACAGAGCCAGGGCAGCTCCCCCCCGGGCCAGCGCAGAACCCCGGACAGAGCCAGCCCAGCTCCCTCCTCAGGGCCAGCGCGGACCCCCCAGACAGGGCCAGCGCGGACCCCTGGACAGAGCCAGGGCAGACCCCAGACAGAGCCAGGGCAGCTCCCCCTCCAGGGCCAGTGCAGACCCCCGGACAGAGCCAGCGCGGCTCCCCCCCCCAGGGCCAGCGCAGACCCCCGGACAGAGCCAGCACGGCTCGCCTTGTAGGCCCTACTAGGACCCCCTGTGAGGTTAGGAGTGTGATATCATATCTCATTGACAGGTGACACAGGGCCAGAAAGAGTTAATGACCTCCCAGACTGACCTGACCCAGGGCCCAACTTTAGAGACTGCTTAGGAAGAGATGGAAAGGAGGAGAGCTGTGAACTGCAGCCCGCACTGCTAGAGAGAGAAGGGGAGATGCTGGCTCAGGGCTTGTGATGTCAGCAAACGAGTCTTGTCTATTGCCACGGCTTTGATTCAAAGATCAAAACAGGAGTGTGAAGATCTAGGAAGACACTGGAGGGCAACAGTGGTGTTGTCTCTCTGTCTCCGGGAAGGTTGGGGTAACCTGTATCTGAACCGTTTAATGATAAATTACCCTGGGCTAATTGCCAGGATGTTTGGGAGAAGGAAGGTTGAGCCTATTGTCCTCTCAGGCCAAGAGGCTGCTGGAAATGTATAAAAGCCCTGGGACACGATCCTCCTTCATCTCAGATCGGCTTTGGGTTTCAAGAAGGGGAAACCCTGAGCCATAAGGATTGAGATCCCCAGTCACTGACTGGAGTCACCCTGAACATGGACATTGGACTGTAACCTCTGGGCTGTTTCTAAAAGGACGTTTGGCCACTACAGACTCACCATCTCTGCTCGGTATCGTGACCTCAAGAACTGAACTCAGGTCGGTCTGTAGACTGATCTTTCTACCAACTCTCTCTCCCTTTTCTTTTTGAATAAACTGTAGTTTAATTAACGAGAATTGGCTATCAGCGCGTATTTGGGGTAAGATCTAAGTTATCATCGGACCTGGGTCTGGGGCCTGATCCTTTGGGACTGGGGGAACCTGCTCTCTTATATGATGAGAGAAGATCTTCAGTAATCATCATCGTATCTGACGTGTGTCCGGAGGGAGGCCTGGGGCGGGCACCCTAGGGGCACTGCGTTGTGTGGACGTCTGAGTACCCAGGGAGGTGATACGGAGGCTGGTTTGGTAACTCTAAGGAGTGGCATATCCACCGGCATTCGGGGTTTGTCTGCCCCGCTCTGTCTGCAGTTCACCCTGATTCAGTGACCTCAGCTGGCTCCCACGGGCAGCACCGTCACCGCCCCCCGACAGAGCCAGCTCAGCTGCCCCCCCCCACAGGGCCAACACAGACTGCGCCCCCCCAGGCAGAGCCAACACGGCTCCCCCCACAGGCCTTACCCGGACTCTCCACCACCTCCAGCCTGCAGGGTCTGAACCAGAGAGCCAAGCCCCCTCCCAGGCCCCCCAGCTGGGTGTCCTCTTCTTTGCCCCCACTCACCTGCTTGACCTCCCCGGCCCGGGCGTGCGCGGCGCTGGCTGTGTTCTTGGCCCGCGTGGCCGCTAGGCTGTTATTGGCCCGTTTCATCTTCAGCGTGCCCAGCTGGCTGTCCAGCCGCCCCACCTGCTCCATGGCACCCTGCAACTGGCGTTCTGTGCTCGCCGCCTGCAGCTGGATCTGCCCGGGAGGGGAGCTCCGTCAACCCAGGAGCCCCCCATCCCTGGCATAGCCCCCCCACCGCTGCTCCTGTGCCCAGCCCTGGCATCTCCCAGACCGAGGGGGGCTTGTCTGTGATAATGATGGGGACGGCATGCCAGGCAGTGTTGGGCATCGCTGCCCCATGGTGCAGAAGGGTTCAAATGCCCCTGGGCACTGCAGGGGGCAGGAGCTGTTGGGTAGGTAACTGGCTGGAACCGACCCACAGCAACAAGAAAGGCACAGGAGCCCCACGGCCGGCCAGCTGACCCCTAACAAGGGGGAACTAGGCTGGCAGCTGGGAGCCCAGCGGGGTCTGCAGGGAGAGGGGTAGGGGCAGGACTCGCCGGGGGCTGGCGGACACGGGAAATATGAGGAAGGAGGCCGAGATGGGCTGGCCAGGCTGGACTCTGGCTGCCTCTCCGCTGAGCCAGGACTGGAACCCGGCACCGGCTGGCGCGGCACAGAGGGATGCTCCGAGCGGGGGCTCGCTCAGTGGCCTGGCTGGGCAGAGCTCCCGGGGGGAGGCAGGGGCTGCAGCCCGGAGGCTTGGGCTCAGAGGAGTGGAGGCCACACGTGACCCGGGGGACCCAGCCCACGGAAGGGAAGGCTGGGGAAGTGCACAGGCTCAGCTCCCTCCCAGCCCCTGTGGGGAGGACAGAGCTGCCCGGCCCCTTGCCGTGGGGCTGTGGGGTCCCCAGCTGAGGCTCCCCCGGGGGGGCTGGGGCTGCGCTCACCGTGCTCAGGGTGCCCTCCGTGTGGCGGATGTCATTGCTGGCACTGCGGATGGTGCTCTCAGCGGCGCTCTGGGTTCGCCTGGCATCCTCCAGCGCCCGCCTCCCCACTTCAGCCGCGTTCTTCACGCTTTCCGCCCGCGACCTGCACCCGGGCACAAGGCAACACATGGGGCCCTGGGCTCGCCCCACCCCTCGCCCAGCCGCCCTGCCCAGGCCTGGCCGGTGGCTGCCGAACGGGGAGTGCCCCCTTGCCCAGCCCACCTGCCCTGCCCGTTACAGCAGGGTCGCCAGAGTGTTGCCGCAGGCACGGGGGCGGGGCGGGAAGCAGGTGTCACCGTGGGTAGCCCCAGGCCCAGTGTGACTGGCCCCCGCCCCATGGTCTCACCTGGCCCTGCGGGCGTCCTGCAGCAGCTGCTCCGCTCGGCGCACATCACCCGCCGTCTGCTCCAGGATGGCATCCACGTTGGCCAGGCTGCTGACCCGCTCCTTGATCTCCTCGGCCAGGTGGCGGATCTGGTCGGGCGAGGCTGGGATGGAGAGCGCCAGCACCCGCCCAGCCACCACCTCAATGCTGTCGGGGTCGGCCCCCTCCTCTGCAGGGCGGGGAGGGGGTCAGCACTGCAACCCCTGCCCCGCCCCCGCGCTGCCTGCCTGGTCCTGCCCCGCCCCCGCGGAGCCTGCCTGGTCCTGCCCCGCCCCCGCGGTGCCTGCCAGGCCCTGCCCCGCCCTGCCCCGCCCCTGCGGAGCCTGCCTGGTCCTGCCCCGCCCTGCCCCGCCCCCGCGCTGCCTGCCTGGTCCTGCCCCGCCCCCGCGGTGCCTGCCAGGCCCTGCCCCGCCCTGCCCCGCCCTGCCCCGCCCCCGCGCTGCCTGCCTGGTCCTGCCCCGCCCCCGCGGTGCCTGCCTGGTCCTGCCCCGCCCCCGCGGTGCCTGCCAGGCCCTGCCCCGCCCTGCCCCGCCCCCACGGTGCCTGCCAGGCCCTGCCCCGCCCTGCCCCGCCCCCGCGGAGCCTGCCTGGTCCTGCCCCGCCCTGCCCCGCCCCCACGCTGCCTGCCAGGCCCTGCCCCGCCCTGCCCCGCCCCTGCGGAGCCTGCCTGGTCCTGCCCCGCCCTGCCCCGCCCCCGCGCTGCCTGCCTGGTCCTGCCCCGCCCCCGCGGTGCCTGCCTGGTCCTGCCCCGCCCCCGCGGTGCCTGCCAGGCCCTGCCCCGCCCTGCCCCGCCCCCACGGTGCCTGCCAGGCCCTGCCCCGCCCTGCCCCGCCCCCGCGGAGCCTGCCTGGTCCTGCCCCGCCCTGCCCCGCCCCCGCGGTGCCTGCCAGGCCCTGCCCCGCCCTGCCCCGCCCCTGCGGAGCCTGCCTGGTCCTGCCCCGCCCTGCCCCGCCCCCGCGCTGCCTGCCTGGTCCTGCCCCGCCCCCGCGGTGCCTGCCTGGTCCTGCCCCGCCCCCGCGGTGCCTGCCAGGCCCTGCCCCGCCCTGCCCCGCCCCCACGGTGCCTGCCAGGCCCTGCCCCGCCCTGCCCCGCCCCCGCGGAGCCTGCCTGGTCCTGCCCCGCCCTGCCCCGCCCCCACGCTGCCTGCCTGGTCCTGCCCTGCCCCCGCGGTGCCTGCCAGGCCCTGTCCCGCCCTGCCCCGCCCCTGCGGAGCCTGCCTGGTCCTGCCCCGCCCCCGCGGTGCCTGCCTGGTCCTGCCCCGCCCCCGCGGTGCCTGCCAGGCCCTGTCCCGCCCTGCCCCGCCCCCACGCTGCCTGCCTGGTCCTGCCCCGTCCCCGCGGTGCCTGCCAGGCCCTGCCCCGCCCTGCCCCGCCCCCGCGGAGCCTGCCTGGTCCTGCCCCGCCCTGCCCCGCCCCCGCGCTGCCTGCCTGGTCCTGCCCCGCCCCCGCGGTGCCTGCCAGGCCCTGCCCCGCCCTGCCCCGCCCCTGCGGAGCCTGCCTGGTCCTGCCCCGCCCTGCCCCGCCCCCACGCTGCCTGCCTGGTCCTGCCCCGCCCCCCGCGGTGCCTGCCAGGCCCTGCCCCGCCCTGCCCCGCCCCCGCGGTGCCTGCCAGGCCCTGCCCCGCCCTGCCCCGCCCCCGCGGTGCCTGCCAGGCCCTGCCCCGCCCTGCCCCGCCCCCGCGGTGCCTGCCTGGTCCTGCCCCGCCCTGCCCCGCCCCCGCGGTGCCTGCCTGGTCCTGTCCTGCCCCGCCCCACGGTGCCTGCCTGGTCCTGCCCCGCCCCCGCGGTGCCTGCCTGGTCCTGCCCCGCCCCCGCGGTGCCTGCCAGGCCCTGCCCCGCCCTGCCCCGCCCCTGCGGTGCCTGCCTGGTCCTGCCCCGCCCCTGCGGTGCCTGCCTGGTCCTGCCCCGCCCCCGCGGTGCCTGCCAGGCCCTGCCCCGCCCTGCCCCGCCCCCGCGGTGCCTGCCAGGCCCTGCCCCGCCCTGCCCCGCCCCCGCGGTGCCTGCCTGGTCCTGTCCTGCCCCGCCCCCATGGTGCCTGCCTGGTCCTGTCCTGCTCCGCCCCCGCGGTGCCTGCCTGGTCCTGTCCTGCCCCGCCCCCACGGTGCCTCCCATGGTGCCTGCCTGGTCCTGCCCCGCCCTGCCCCGCCCCCGCAGTGCCTGCCCCACCACCATGGTGCCTGCCCTGCCCCGCTCTGCCCCCGTGGTGCCTGCCCTGCCCCGCGGGGCCTGTCCCGCCCCCATGGGGCTCACTGTGCCTTGCCCCCCAACAGTGCCTGCCCTGCCCCACCCCAACACCACCCCTAGACCATGCTCTCCATGCCACTGCCCCTGCTGTGCCTGCCCCATGCCCAAACAGTGCCCTCACTGACACCGCCTGGACTCTGCCTCCCCGCAGACAGCGCCCACCCCCCAGCCCAGACACCCCCTGGGAGTCCCGGCCTGCTCCCCACACAGTGCCTGCCCCTCCCAACCCAACCCCCCATTCCTTCCCCGCCCCACGACAGTGCCCTGCCATCCTCCATCCCCGCCCCACGACAACACCCATCCTGCCCTGGGGGTACCCAGCGCCACAGCCCCAGGCCGCTGGCGCACGGGGAGGGCAGCCTGGCGGGGGGGCCGGGCACTCACGGCTCAGGAAGGCCTTGATCTGGTGGATGAGCTCACGCAGAGCCATGTTGGAGCGCTCCACGCGCGTCCTGGTCTCGTTGGCCTTGTCCAGCGCCATCTGTGCCCTCAGCCGGGCATCGTCAGCCTTCCCCTTGGCCTCGGCCACCTGCCGCAGAGACGTGAGAGCCACGCGCCGCCCCGGGCACTGCCCACGGACAGGGGAGCCACGCGCCGCCCCGGGCACTGCCCACGGACTGGGGAGCCACGCGGCGCCCCGGGCACTGCCCACGGACTGGGGAGCCACGCGCCGCCCCGGGCACTGCCCACGGACAGGGGAGCCACGCGCCGCCCCGGGCACTGCCCACGGACTGGGGAGCCACGCGCCGCCCCGGGCACTGCCCACGGACAGGGGAGCCACGCGCCGCCCCGGGCACTGCCCACGGACAGGGGAGCCACGCGCCGCCCCGGGCACTGCCCACGGACTGGGGAGCCACGCGCCGCCCCGGGCAATGCCCACGGACTGGGGAGCCACGCGCCGCCCCGGGCACTGCCCACGGACAGGGGAGCCACGCACCGCCCCGGGCACTGCCCACGGACTGGGGAGCCACGCGCCGCCCCGGGCACTGCCCACGGACAGGGGAGCCACGCGCCGCCCCGGGCACTGCCCACGGACAGGGGAGCCACGCGCCGCCCCGGGCACTGCCCGGGGACTGGGGAGCCACGCGCCGCCCCGGGCACTGCCCACGGACAGGGGAGCCACGCGCCGCCCCGGGCACTGCCCACGGACTGGGGAGCCACGCGCCGCCCCGGGCACTGCCCACGGACTGGGGAGCCACGCGCCGCCCCGGGCACTGCCCACGGACTGGGGAGCCACGCGCCGCCCCAGGCACTGCCCACGGACTGGGGAGCCACGCGCCGCCCCGGGCAATGCCCACGTCAGGGGAGCCACGCGCCGCCCCGGGCACTGCCCACGGACAGGGGAGCCACGCGCCGCCCCGGGCACTGCCCACGGACTGGGGAGCCACGCGCCGACCCGGGCAATGCCCACGTCAGGGGAGCCATGCGCCGCCCCAGGCACTGCCCACGGACAGGGGAGCTACGCGCCGCCCCGGGCACTGCCCACGGACAGGGGAGCACGCCCCCATGCCACCCACAGCCCCTGCCCACGAGTGGGAGAGCTGCAGTCCTGCACACTGCCCCTTGGGTCCCTCTCCGTGCCAGCTCCCCCTGCTGCTCACACCCTTCCCGCGCTCCCATCTCCGCCCGCACCGCATACCTTGTGGAAAAGCTCGTCCACCTCCCCCATGGCCTTGTGCAGCTCGGCCTGGGTGTGCCGGGCCCGCTCCCGCGCGCTGCTGGCCATGGCCACCGCCCCCTGGCAGTTGAGGCCCCCGCAGTGGCGCCTGCCATCCTCATCCCGGCAGCTGGACCCCCCGCAGGGGCTGCTGTCGCAGGGGGCGTCCCCGGGGGCACCGCACACCTGTGGGCAGACAGAGCACTGTGGGCCGGCCACCCCAGGAGCTGGGGGGAGCCGCCTGGAGCTGCTGTGCCATGGGCATGCTGTCCCCTGCCCCGCCTGCCCCACTTTGCCCATCCCCCGCCTGCCCCACTTTGCCCATCCCCCGCCTCCCCACCCCACTTTGTCCCTCCCCCACCTGCCCCAGTTCCCCCTCAGGCCCCATCCCCTGCACTTTCCCCCCACCTTTTCATTGATGTCACGCAGCTGCAGGGTCTTGGCCCTGGTGGCCAGCTCGCCCAGCGCCCGCCGGTTGGCCGCGCTCTGGCGGTTGAAGTTGTCTCTCCTCTGTGCCATCAGCTGCTCCGAGCGGCGCCGGGTGGCAGCTGAGTCGCTCACAGCACTGGGCACTGCCAGGCTGGAGGCGTTGGCATCACGCTCAGCTGCCCGTGACAGGGCATGGGACTGGCGGATGCTGTCGTAGGCACCTGGGGAGGAGCAGGCGGGCACCTGTGAGACCCCTACCCAGGGCAGGGAGCCCCCTGCAGCCTCTGTCGCGGGGGCCCTTCGGCACCAGCCCCCCTGCCTGGGGAACGCCTGCCCCAGGCCCCTTGGTGCCAGCTCCCGCAGAGCCCCTGCCCCCGGGGCCCCCTGGTGCCAGACCCCCCAAAGCCCATGCCCCGAGGGCCGCCCTCTGTGCAAGCCCCCCCAGTCTCCCAGTGCCATCCCCCAGTGAGACTCCTACCTCCTCAGTGCCAGCCCCGCCAAAGCCCTCACCTCTGGGGCCCCCGGCACCCCCCAAGCCCCTGCAGCTCCTTGGTGCCACTCGCAGTGAGCCTCCTGCCCCCTTGGTGCCAGCCCAGAGCCCTCCGCCAGGGCCCGGCTCACCCAGGAAGTTGGAGTTCTTGAGCAGGTGGAGCTGGCGTGCCAGGTCGAGCAGGGTGAGGTTCAGGCCGCGGGCGCTGCGCTCCAGCGTGCCCAGGGCACGGTTGGCATTGTAGTTCTCGTCCTGGGCCGCGGTGAGCTCTCCCTCCAGCTGGGTCAGCATCTCCGTGGCTTCGCCCAAGTGCTGCCTGTGGGCAGGGCAGGGTGAGGCCCCGGGGCACGGCCCAGCCTCACTCCTGCCCTCCCCACCCCACCTGCGGGACGCTGATCCCTGCCTGGCTCAGCCCCACACCAGGGCCCTTCGCCTGCTCAGCCCGTGGCCCACGCCCAGGCAGTGCCCAGGCGCTGGGCGAGGCGTCTCCGCACCCCCCACTCACCGCAGCTCCTCCATGGTGCGCAGCAGCTGGGTCACGGCCCCCGCGGTGGCATTGCGGGCGTCCACAATGGCCTGGGCTCTACCCAGCTTCTCCTCCAGCTGGCGGAAGTTCCTCTCGAAGGCACCTGCGATGCCCGTCTGCTGGATGTGTTTGGCGCGCAGTGCCAGGCCCCGGGTGCGGGCAGCCAGGTCCTGCACCACACGGTCCCAGTCCCCGAAGCACTGGTGGCAGGGCTGGCAGTCGGGGAAGGTGCCAGAGAAGCCGCGGGCGCACTGGTCGCAGCGGACGCCCGACACCCCCTGGCGGCAGGAGCAGTGCCCGGTGGCACGGTGGCACTGGGAGCTCTCGACGCCGTGGGGGTCGCAGTCACAGGCTATGGAAAGCAGAGACACGTCAGTCGTGTGCCTGGAGCCATCCCAGCCCCACCCCAGCTGGGCCTGGCACTGCAGAGATGGGGGCCTGCATGGCACCCTCCCCCGGCTCCCTCCAGTGCCTCCTGCACTCTGCCAGCAGGGAGTCCCCAGCCCGCTCTGCCCACCGTGCTGGGGGGGTGCAGGGCCCCCAAGCCAGCCCGCGCCCCACACTCACCTCGGCACTGCAGGCTGGGCTCACCCCAGTGGTTCTCCTGGCAGTCGGCGCAGGTGCGGCCCCCGAAGCCCGTCTGGCACGGGCACTGCCCTGTGAACTGAAGACAGACGCTGGCCATGGTCAGTGCATGTGAGTACACATCAGGCAGGCACTGAGCCCCTCCCCACCCTGGGGGCAGGCCTGTAGGGGGCAGGGAGGGGATGGACCTTCTCAGCTAAGGGTCGCACCACGGGCCGTCTGGGGCCCTCGCCTTCTCCTCCAGGTGCCAAGGTCTCTTCATCATACCAGCCCCTAACCCATTCCAGACCCCGCCCACCCTGCCCCAAACCCCGGGACAACGTGGGAATATTCTGTCATGTTTTTATGAGGCCTGTCCGTGCCTCGGTTTCCCCGCAGTGCTGCATGGCTCCCAGTGGGTGGGGAAGGGCTGGCTGCTCTCAGGGCAGGCAAAGCGACGTGGGCGTCTGGGCCTTGCTCCCCATGTCAGTGGGGGGTCTGAGAAGACACCGGCGACTGGCACTGAGTACACAACGCCCCAGAGGGACCTGGATTCCCTGCTGCCCCTGGGGGGCTGAACAATCCCCAGCTGAGATCAAAGCACTGGGTGGGGGGGACCTGGGGCTCTCCCCTGGGCTCTGCCGAAGGAGGGCAGACAGCCAGAGCGTGCACCAAGGGGCTCCCTACAGCTGGCGGGGTGCTGGCTGAGCAGGGTGGCCGATGCTGCAACCTTCACGTCTCTGAGCCGCGCCAGGGGACAGCGCGGGGTGAGCGTCTCTGCAGCCGCTGGGCGCGGGGCATCGGGCCCTGCACAGTGGGCAGGGCTCTGCCTGGCTCTGCCTCAGGGGGACTAGCTGGGCAGAGCTCACGGGGCGGAGCAGGGGCTGGAGCCCAGAGGCCCGGTGTAAGGCGGGGGGAGGCTCGTGGCTGACCCTGAGGGTCTGGTCCACTGCATTGGGCCCCCAGAGCTGGTCCCAAAGCTGCTTAGTCCTGAGGGCTTTCTGCTCCAAATAACTAAACATTCTGCGCACAGTATTTTAAAACCCTGCAGACTGTATTTGTGAAATAAATGTGGAGGCTCCGGCGGCAGGGGGAGCACAGGCCCCTGGCTGCACAGAGGCGGGAGATCCCTGTGCAGCTCCCCGGGACACGGACTCAGCGACCAGGCGGCACCCAACCCTGACACAGCGCAAGGACTGGATCTGCCCGGAAACACCCCAGGGCCCTGCCCCTCCGAGCCCGGTGACAGGTGTGGGCAGGCAGCTCAGCAAGGCAGGATCTTAGTGTGGAGGGGCTTACCGTGCGCGGTGTGCATGGTATAGGTGTGAGTTGAGAGGGTTCTGCGTGGGACAATCTGGGTGTGGGTGGCTCAGTGGGGGGTCTGGATACAGAGAGGGATCTGGATGCATAGGGGCTTGTTGGGGGGTTCTGGGTGCAACAGTAATGGGTCTCTGCAGGGGGGTCCAGGTGAAGGTGGCTGGGGCTCAGTGGGGTGGGGTCTGGCTGTGGGGGGGATAGAGCTCGGCATGGGGGTTGGGTGGATGAGGGAACAGCTCCCTGTACAGGGATCCCTCCCCCTGCAGCTGAGGAGCGATGGGTGCAGGAAGCAGGTGTGTGTGTGGCTGTGTGTGGGGGGGAGTTGGCAGAGCTTCCTACAGCTGGGGGAGAAATCTGGGGGTGGGTCTGTGTCCCGGAGTCCCCGGGCGATGCTCTGGAACTGCTCCCCACGAAGCCAGGCAGGACTCTGGGGCAGTCTCCTCTCTGGGAGCAGCCTGTCTGCAGGACACACACCTCACCCGGCTCCACCTTCCTGGGTCTGACCTCGGAGCATTCAGCATCCTCTGCCCCACTGTGCGCTTCCCACAGCGAGTCCACCCAGGCGGGCTCCTGGGGAAGCCAGAGGGTCCTGCCCCCCAGCTCTGCAGTCAGACGGGACTCTCAGCCAGCCAGTAAAACAGAGGTTTATTAGACGACAGGGACATGGTCTAAACCAGAGCTTGTAGGTGCAGAGAACAGGACCCCTCAGTCAGGTCCATCTTGGGGCAAGGGAGCCCAGACCCCAGATCTGGGCCTCCCTCTCTTTCCCCAGCCAGCTCCAAACTGAAACTCTCCCACCCCTCCTCTGGCCTCTGTCTCTTTCCCGGGCCAGGAGGCCACCTGATCTCTTTGTTCTCCAACCCCTTCAACTTGCACCTTGCAGAGGAGGGGCCCAGGCCATCAGTCGCCAGGAGACAGGGTGTCGGCCATTCTCTGTGCAGACACCATCACGCTGGCCCTCTAGGGCTGTGCCACAATCACACCCCCTTATCCCCCCACCTAGAGACTTAAGAAGTGCCATGGAGAAACTGAGGCACCCACACAGCATTCAGAGAAAACATTATGAACATTCCCACTTCGTCACAGTCTGACACAGCCCCGGATGCCATGCAGGGAAGAGGAAGTCCCGTCCACCCCAGCCCAGCCGGGATTAGCAGCTGAGCCTGGTGCAGCGTAGGAGCCACCAGCAGGGTCCTCCCCAGTCCCGCCCCCTGCCCCACAGTGATTTACTTCTCTGCTGGCTGCCCTGGGCACCCAAAACATACTGCTGGGGAGGGTCACATGAGCATTCCCGGCTTCCCTTTGCTTCCCCATCAGAAAGTCATTTTTCTGCGGGGAAGCAAAGAAATCTGCGGGGGACATGAATTATGTGGATGTGCAATGGCACAGAATTCCCCCAGGAGTAAAACCTGGATCCGTAGCCCCACTCCTGGGGGCCATGACACTCCACTGTCCTGCCTCCCGCCCTCTCCCCAGCCCAGTGCCCCCCGCCCCACCCCCATGCTGGCTCTCACCTGGTTGCAAGCAGGGCCCAGCGAGTGCTGGGGGTGGCAGGCACAGGGCTCACAGCCCTTCCCGCTGGCCAGGTTCCAGAAGTTGGGGGCACAGCGGTCACAGCTCTGCCCCTGGACGCTGGGCAAGCAATGGCACTGCCCGCTGCGCCGATCACACCGGCACTCACCCTGCGCGCTGCACTCACTGGGCTCTGTGCCCAGGGTGTTACAGGAGCAGCCTGGGAACCCAGACAGCAGGGGCATCAGCAGGAAAGGGGGGCCCTGCTGAGACCTGGCTACGGGCATGGCATGGGATGGGGCCTGGCCACACGGCACTGGTACCCAGTACCCATCGGGAGGACTGTGCGCCCGGCCCTCGCGGGGAGGCGGGGGGGGTCTGTGCGCCCGGTCCCCGGGGGGCGTGGGCAGAGCGGGGGTCTGAGCGCCCGGTGCCCAGGAGGGAAGGGGGGGTCTGTGCGCCCGGTGCCCAGGAGGGAAGGGGGAGGGGTCTGTGCGCCCGGTGCCCAGGAGGGAAGGGGGAGGGGTCTGTGCGCCCGGTCCCCGGGAGGGAAGGGGGGGGTCTGTGCGCCCGGTGCCCAGGAGGAAAGGGGGAGGGGTCTGTGCGCCCGGTGCCCAGGTGGGAAGGGGGGGTCAGTGCGCCCGGTGCCCAGGAGGGAAGGGGGGGTCTGTGCGCCCGGTGCCCAGGTGGGAAGGGGGGGTCTGTGCGCCCGGTGCCCAGGAGTGAAGGGGGGAGGGGTCTGTGCGCCCGGTGCCCAGGAGGGAAGGGGGGGGGTCTGTGCGCCCGGTGCCCAGGAGGGAAGGGGGGGGTCTGTGCGCCCGGTGCCCAGGTGGGAAGGGGGGGTCTGTGCACCCGGTCCCCGGGAGGGAAGGGGGGGTCTGTGCGCCCGGTGCCCAGGAGGGAAGGGGGGGGAACTGTGCGCCCGGTGCCCAGGAGGGAAGGGGGGGGTCTGTGCGCCCGGTGCCCAGGAGGGAAGGGGGAGGGGTCTGTGCGCCCGGTGCCCAGGAGGGAAGGGGGGGGTCTGTGCGCCCGGTGCCCAGGAGGGAAGGGGGGGTCTGTGCGCCCGGTGCCCAGGAGGGAAGGGGGGGTCTGAGCGCCCGGTCCCCGGGAGGGAAGGGGGGGTCTGAGCGCCCGGTCCCCGGGACGGGGGGGCGGGTCTGAGTGCCTGGTCCCGGGCAGGAAGGGCGGGGTCTGTGCGCCCGGTGCCCAGGAGGGAAGGGGGGGGTCTGTGCGCCCGGTGCCCAGGAGGGAGGGGGGGGTCTGTGTGCCCGGTGCCCAGGAGGGAGGGGGGGGTCTGTGCGCCCGGTCCCCGGGAGGGAAGGGGGAGGGGTCTGTGCGCCCGGTGCCCAGGAGGGAAGGGGGGGGTCTGTGCGCCCGGTGCCCAGGAGGGAAGGGGGAGGGGTCTGTGCGCCCGGTGCCCAGGAGGGAAGGGGGAGGGGTCTGTGCGCCCGGTGCCCAGGAGGGAAGGGGGGGGGTCTGTGCGCCCGGTGCCCAGGAGGAATGGGGGGGTCTGTGCGCCCGGTGCCCAGGAGGGAAGGGGGAGGGGTCTGAGCGCCCGGTGCCCGGGAGGGAAGTGGGGGGGTCTGTGCGCCCGGTGCCCGGGAGGGAAGTGGGGGGGTCTGTGCGCCCGGTGCCCAGGAGGGAAGGGGGGGGTCTGTGCGCCCGGTGCCCAGGAGGGAAGGGGGGGGGTCTGTGCGCCCGGTCCCCGGGAGGGAAGGGGGGGGTCTGTGCGCCCCGTCCCCGGGAGGGAAGCGGGGGTCTGTGCGCCCGGTGCCCAGGAGGGAAGGGGGGGGTCTGAGCGCCCGGTCCCGGGCGGGAAGGGGGGTGTCTGGCGCCCGGTCCCCGGGAGGGAAGGGGGTGGTCTTGCGCCCGGTCCCGGGCGGGTTGGGGGGGTCTGAGCGCCCGGTCCCGGGTGGGTTCGGGGGGGGTCTGAGCGCCCGGTCCCGGGCGGGTAGGGGGAAGCGTGCGCCCGGTCCCTGGGAGGGAAGGGGGGGGGGGTCTGAGCGCCCGGTCCCGGGCGGGTGGGGGGGGGGTCTGTGCGACCGGTCCCCGGGCGGGAGGGGGGGGGTCTGTGCGCCAGGTCCCCGGGACGGGGGGGGGGGTCTGAGCGCCCGGTCCCGGGCGGGTGGGGGGGGGTCTGAGTGCCCGGTCCCCGGGACGGGGGGGGGGGTCTGAGCGCCCGGTCCCGGGCGGGTGGGGGGGGGTCTGAGCGCCCGGTCCCCCGGGACGGGGGGGGGGTCTGAGCGCCCAGTCCCGGGCGGGAAGGGGGGGGGTCTGTGCACCCGGTCCCCGGGACGGGGGGGGGGGTCTGAGCGCCCGGTCCCCGGGCGGGAAGGGGGGGGTCTGTGCGCCCGGTCCCGGGCGGGTTGCGGGGGGTCTGAGCGCCCGGTCCCGGGCGGGTGGGGGGGGTCTGTGCGCCCGGTCCCCGGGCGGGGAGGGGGGGGGTCTGTGCGCCAGGTCCCCGGGACGGGGGGGGGTCTGAGCGCCCGGTCCCCGGGACGGGGGGGGCGGGTCCTGAGCGCCCGGTCCCGGGCGGGTTGGGGGCGGTCTGAGCGCCCGGTCCCCGGGACGGGGGGGGGGGTCTGAGCGCCCGGTCCCGGCGGGTGGGGGGGGGGTCTGAGCGCCCCGGTCCCCAGGACGGGGGGGGGGGTCTGAGCGCCCAGTCCCGGCGGGAAGGGGGGGGTCTGTGCACCCGGTCCCCGGGACGGGGGGGGGGGTCTGAGCGCCCGGTCCCCGGGCGGGAAGGGGGGGGGTCTGTGCGCCCGGTCCCGGGCGGGTTGCGGGGGGGTCTGAGCGCCCGGTCCCGGGCGGGTAGGGGGAAGCGTGCGCCCGGTCCCCGGGAGGGAAGGGAGGGGTCTGTGCGCCAGGTCCCCGGGACGGGGGGGGGGTCTGTGCGCCCGGTCCCGGGCGGGTGGGGGGGGTCTGAGCGCCCGGTCCCCGGGACGGGGGGGGGGGTCTGTGCGCCCGGTCCCGGGCGGGTTGGGGGGGGGTCTGAGCGTCCGGTCCCGGGCGGGTGGGGGGAAGCGTGCGCCCGGTCCCCGGGGGCGCTCAGACGCGAGGGTGACAAGCGTGGTCCAGGAGACTGGCGGGACAGAGGCAGGGGGGCCAGGCAGGCGCCTCCCGCCCAGGCCAGCAGCCCCGCAGTGCCCGAGCCTGGCCCCTACTCACGCCGGCAGCCGCGGCGGGTGGCGTCCCCGTAGTAGCCGGCCTGGCAGTGCTGGCAGCGTGCCCCCTCCGTGTGGTGCAGGCAGCGTTGGCAGCGCCCCGAGCGTCGCTCACACGCCTCCTCGTCCCGCCGGTCCACGTTGCCGCTGCACTGGCAGGGCTGGCAGCGCCCGCCGGCCTGCGAGGGGTCTCCATAGTAACCAGGGGCACACTCCTCGCAGCGCAAGCCCTGCGGGAACGCGGGGATCAGCGCCGGGAAGGCTGCAGTGTGGGGTGCAGCACGGGCTGGAGGGCAGCACCCCCCGCCAACACCCCATTCGGCCCCCCCAGAGTCACAGCCAGGCGATGCTGGGCTGGAGAAGCCAGCAATACCCTGGTTAAGTAGAAACAGGATCCCTGTGGAACGTGTCCTCTCAGGCCTGGGTCTCGGGGCTCCCTTGGGAAGGAAGGGGGGGGGTACTGCCATGTGGGGGGGCAGGGAAGGGGGTACAGATTGGGACAAAGTGGGGGTTCTCTTAGTGTTTTGCAGGAATATGGTGCGTGCCTCAGTTTCCCTGTTTGCTGCGTGTGTAACGAGGTGCAAGAGAGGGTTTGTTGTTTTAGGGGACCAGGTGTGACCTTGCCTAGCAGCCGGGACCCAGATAATGTCCTGGAGATGGGGTGTCACTGAGTGTGGGGGAGTCAGGACCCTGCACCCCCACTTCCTGTGATTCACCATAACTCTCAGCCAGCCGGTAGAATAGAAGGTTTATTAGCCAACAGGAACACAGTCCCAAACAGAGCTTGTAGGTACAGAGAACAGGACCCCTCAGTCAGGTCCATCTTGGGGGGCAGGGGGAAGCTCAGACCTGGGTTCTGGGCCTCCCACCATCTCCCCAGCCAACTCCAAATTGAAACCCCCCTCCAGCAGCCTCACCCAGCCACCCCCACCCCTCCTCCAGCCTTTGTCCAGTTTCCCGGGCAGAAGGTGTCACCTGGCCCTGACCCCCTCCTGGCTCAGGTTACCTGCTCAGGTATCTGTGACGAAGTGGGGCTGTTCTTAATGTTTCCTCTAAATAGTGTGGGGGTGCCTCAGTTTCCCCTATGCACTTCTGAAGTATCTAGGGGGTGGGATAAGGGTGTATGATCATTGCAGAGCCCTAGAGGGCAGGTGTGTGCAGGGGTCTGGACACAGAGAATGGCCAACACCCTGTTTCCTGGCACCTGATGGCCTGGGCCCTTCCCCCTGCAAGGTGAGAGCTAAAGGGTCAGAGAACAAAGGAATCAGGTGACCTCAACAAGGGACAAAGCCCAGAGGAGGAGGGGCTGGAGGGAGTTTCAGTTTGGGGCTGGCTGGGACATGGACCCAGCTGCCGGGTCCTGTTCTCTGAACCTACAAGCTCTGTGTTAGACCATGTTCCTGTCGTCTAATAAACCTCTGTTTTACGTCTGACTGTGGAGTTGGGGGGCAGGACCCTCTGGCTGCCCCAGGACCCCACCCAGGCGGACTCGCTGGGGGAAGCGCACGGAGGGGCAGAGGATGCTGAATGCTCCGAGGTCAGACCCAGGAAGGGGGAAGCCGGGTGAGCTGTGTGTCCTGCAGACAGGCTGCTCCCAGGGAGGAGACTGCCCCAGAGTCCTGCCTGGCTTCGTGGGGAGCAGTTCCAGAGCATCGCCCGGGGACTCCGTGACAGTTCCAGGCAGCATTCCCGGGTAACACTCCCTACTCCCTCACATGGGGACCCAGCGACCCCGGTGGACGTGGAGGGAGGACAAGGATGGAGGAGGGGCTGTGGGGGAGGGGATATGGGGGCTCGGCTGGAAGCAGGGGTGGGGCTGGATTGGGACAAGGAGCAGCCCTGGGACTGGGAGGGGGACAGACCTGGCTGGCCAGGCCCGAGGCCCTCAGAGCTGCCTGGGCTGAGACACTCAGTAAACCTCCTATGTGATGCTGGCTGAGAGACCGTGCAGGATAGAGATGGGGGGCATTGCTCCCTCACAGGGGCTGGGGGTCCAGAGCGAGTGACCCCCGCAGGGGGCCCAGGGCAGAGCCAGGCTGTTGATGGCTCTGAGAGGTGTGATTCCAGGAGATGCTGGAGCCCAGAGCTTACCCCCCGGGGAGAGAGAGCGCCCCGGAGAAGGGCTGTCACACTGAGGGGCGTTCCGTACGGAGCCGGGAGAGCAGGGAAGGGGCACAGCTAGGATGTGGGGGGAGGGCAGAGAATCATAGAATCATAGAATCATGAATATCAGGGTTGGAAGGGACCCCTGAAGGTCATCTAGTCCAACCCCTGCTCGAGCAGGACCAATTCCCAGTTAAATCATCCCAGCCAGGGCTTTGTCAAGCCTGACCTTAAAAACTTCCAAGGAAGGAGATTCTACCACCTCCCTAGGCAACGCATTCCAGTGTTCAACCACCCTCCTAGTGAAAAAGTTTTTCCTAATATCCAATCTAAACCTCCCCCACTGCAATTGAAGCCATTACTCCTCGTTCTGTCATCTGCTACCATTGAGAACAGTCTAGAGCCATCCTCTTTAGAACCCCCTTTCAGGTAGTTGAAAGCAGCTATCAAATCCCCCCTCATTCTTCTCTTCTGCAGGCTAAACAATCCAGCTCCCTCAGCCTCTCCTCATAAGTCATGGTGTTCTAGACCCCTAATCATTTTTGTTGCCCTTCGCTGGACTCTCTCCATTTATCCACATCCTTCTTGTAGTGTGGGGCCCAAAACTGGACACAGTACTCCAGATGAGGCCTCACCAATGTCGAATAGAGGGGGACGATCACGTCCCTCGATCTGCTCGCTATGCCCCTACGTATACATCCCAAAATGCCATTGGCCTTCTTGGCAACAAGGGCACACTGCTGACTCATATCCAGCTTCTCGTCCACTGTCACCCCTAGGTCCTTTTCCGCAGAACTGCTGCCTAGCCATTCGGTCCCTAGTCTGTAGCGGTGCATTGGATTCTTCCGTCCTAAGTGCAGGACCCTGCACTTATCCTTATTGAACCTCATCAGATTTCTTTTGGCCCAATCCTCCAATTTGTCTAGGTCCTTCTGTATCCTATCCCTCCCCTCCAGTGTATCTACCACTCCTCCCAGTTTAGTATCGTCCGCAAATTTGCTGAGAGTGCAATCCACACCATCCTCCAGATCATTTATGAAGATATTGAACAAAACCGGCCCCAGGACCGACCCCTGGGGCACTCCACTTGACACCGGCTGCCAACTAGACATGGAGCCATTGATCACTACCCGTTGAGCCCGACAATCTAGCCAGCTTTCTACCCACCCTATAGTGCATTCATCCAGCCCATACTTCCTTAACTTGCTGACAAGAATACTGTGGGAGACCGTGTCAAAAGCTTTGCTAAAGTCAAGAAACAATACATCCACTGCTTTCCCTTCATCCACAGAACCAGTAATCTCATGATAAAAGGCGATTAGATTAGTCAGGCATGACGTTCCCTTGGTGAATCCATGCTGGCTGTTCCTGATCACTTTCCTCTCATGCAAGTACTTCAAGATTGATTCTTTGAGGACCTGCTCCATGATTTTTCCAGGGACTGAGGTGAGGCTGACTGGCCTGTAGTTCCCAGGATCCTCCTTCTTCCCTTTTTTAAAGATTGGCACTACATTAGCCTTTTTCCAGTCATCCGGGACTTCCCCGGTTCGCCACGAGTTTTCAAAGATAATGGCCAATGGCTCTGCAATCACAGCCGCCAATTCCTTCAGCACTCTCGGATGCAACTCGTCCGGCCCCATGGACTTGTGCACATCCAGCTTTTCTAAATAGTCCCTAACCACCTCTATCTCCACAGAGGGCAGAGAAGGGGGTACAGCCATGCAGGGGAGGGAAGAGGGTACATCCAGGAAGTGGGGGAGGGCAGGGGGTACAGCCATGTGGGAAGAAGCGGGTGTGACCAAGTGGGGTTTTATTCACCTTGTTATATTGCATGTGAGTCTCACTGTCCTGTGCCAATACTGTGTGTGCCTCAGTTTCCCTGTGTGCTGCACCAATACTGGGGTGGCGGGAACTGGGGGTGTGATTTTTGCTGAGGCCCTCAGGGAAGGTGAGCCTGCCCAAGTGTTTGCAGCTGTGTAACCTGAGACCCAGGAGGGGGTGCAACCCGGTGACACCTTTTGCCCGGAAAGCGAGACAAAGAGAAGGGGGAGCAGCAATGGGCGGGGGGAAGGGGGAGGTCAGGTGGCTGGAGGCTGGCAGTCTTCGGGGAGGTGGGGAGGAATCCAGGCTGCCTGGCCCAGGACTCCCAAGATAGACTTGGCTGAAAGTTACTGATTTCTGTGCTAACAAGCTCTGTGTTAGACCATGTTCCTGTCATCTAATAAACCTTCTGTTTTCCCGGCTGGTGGAGAGTCACGTCTGACTGCGGAGTTAGGGGGCAGGACCCTCTGGCTGCCCCAGGACCCCGCCCGGGCAGACTCACTGGGGAAAGTGCATGGTGGGGCAGAGGATGCCGAATGCTCCGAGGTCAGACCCAGGAAGGTGGAAGCCGGGTGAGCTGTGTGTCCTGCGGACAGGCTGCTCCCAGAGAGGAGACTGCCCCAGAGTCCTGCCTGGCTTCATCGGGAGCAGTTCCAGAGCATGGCCCGGGACCCCATGACAGGGGTGTGACGTTAGGAGTGTGATATCATATCTCATTGACAGGTGACACAGGGCCAGAAAGAGTTAATGACCTCCCAGACTGACCTGACCCAGGGCCCAACTTTAGAGACTGCTTAGGAAGAGATGGAAAGGAGGAGAGCTGTGAACTGCAGCCCGCACTGCTAGAGAGAGAAGGGGAGATGCTGGCTCAGGGCTTGTGATGTCAGCAAACGAGTCTTGTCTATTGCCACGGCTTTGATTCAAAGATCAAAACAGGAGTGTGAAGATCTAGGAAGACACTGGAGGGCAACAGTGGTGTTGTCTCTCTGTCTCCGGGAAGGTTGGGGTAACCTGTATCTGAACCGTTTAATGATAAATTACCCTGGGCTAATTGCCAGGATGTTTGGGAGAAGGAAGGTTGAGCCTATTGTCCTCTCAGGCCAAGAGGCTGCTGGAAATGTATAAAAGCCCTGGGACACGATCCTCCTTCATCTCAGATCGGCTTTGGGTTTCAAGAAGGGGAAACCCTGAGCCATAAGGATTGAGATCCCCAGTCACTGACTGGAGTCACCCTGAACATGGACATTGGACTGTAACCTCTGGGCTGTTTCTAAAAGGACGTTTGGCCACTACAGACTCACCATCTCTGCTCGGTATCGTGACCTCAAGAACTGAACTCAGGTCGGTCTGTAGACTGATCTTTCTACCAACTCTCTCTCCCTTTTCTTTTTGAATAAACTGTAGTTTAATTAACGAGAATTGGCTATCAGCGCATATTTGGGGTAAGATCTAAGTTATCATCGGACCTGGGTCTGGGGCCTGATCCTTTGGGATTGGGGGAACCTGCTCTCTTATATGATGAGAGAAGGTCTTCAGTAATCATCATCGTATCTGACATGTGTGACATTCACGGAGGGAGGGATAGCTCAGTGGTTTGAGCATTGGCCTGCTAAACCCAGGGTTGTGAGTTCAATCCTTGAGGGGGCCATTTAGGGATCTGGGACAGAAATTGGGAATGGCTCCTGCTGTGAGCAAGGGGTTGGACTCAATGACCTCCTGAGGTCCCTTCCAGCCCTGAGATTCTATATTCTATGTGTGTCCGGATGGAGGCCTGGGGCTGGCACTTTAGGGGCACTGCGTTGTGTGGACGTCTGAATACCCAGGGAGGTGATACAGAGGCTGGTTTGGTAACTCTAAGGAGTGGAATATCCACCGGCGTTCGGGGTTTGTCTACCCCGCTCTGTCTGCAGTTCACCCTGATTGAGTGCACTTAGGATGGAGTTGTCACAGGGTCCCCGGGCGATGCTCTGGAACTGCTCCCTATGAAGCCAGGCAGGACTCTGGGGAAGTCTCCTCTCTGGGAGCAGCCTGTCTGCAGGACACACAGCTCACCTGACTTCCCCCTTCCTGGGTCTGACCTCGGAGCATTCAGCAGCCTCTGCCCCTCCGTGCGCTTCCCACAGCGAGTCCGCTCAGGCGGGGTCCTGGGGAAGCCAGAGGGTCCTGCCCCCCAACTTCGCAGTCAGACGTGACTCTCAGCCAGCCAGTAAAACAGAAGGTTTATTAGACGACAGGAACATGGTCTAACACAGAGCTTGTAGGTGCAGAGAACAGGACCCCTCAGCCAGGTCCATTTTGGGGAGCAGTGAGCCAGACAACCACGTCTGCCCTTCAGTCCTTGTCCCCAGCCAGCCCCAAACTGAAACTCTCTCCAGCCCCTCCTCTGGGCTTTGTCCCTTTCCCGAGCCAGGAGGGCATAGAATCATAGAATATCAGGGTTGGAAGGGACCTCAGGAGGTCATCTAGTCCAACCCCCTGCTCGAAGCAGGACCAATCCCCAACTAAATCATCCCAGCCAGGGCTTTGTCAAGCCTGACCTTAAGGGCACCTGATTTCTTTGTTCTCCAACCCTTTAGCTCTCACTTTGCAGGGGGGAAGGGCCCAGGCCATCAGCTGCCGGGAGACAGAGTGTCGGCCATTTATGTACCCTGGCCCTTTGCTCTGCAACAATGACACCTCCTCATCCCACCATCTAGAGACTTAAGAAATGCCTAGGGGAAACTGAGGCATCCACACAGTATTCAGAGGAAACATTAAGAACAGTCCCGCTTCCTCACATCTCTCCCCCTTCGAGACCGAACTGAGCAGGGTCACTTTAGCTGGTGACCTGGGGAAGTTCGAACCCACCAACGTTGCCATGGATGCCCCAGGATCTCTCCCATTCCTTGCACCGCTACAGACTAGGGACCGAATGGCTTGGCAGCAGTTCTGCAGAGAAGGTTCTAGGGGTTACAGTGGACGAGAAGCTGGATATGAGTCAACAGTGTGCCCTTGTTGCCAAGAAGGCCAATGGCATTTTGGGATGTATAGGTAGGGGAATTGCCAGCAGATCGAGGGATGTCATCGTTCCCCTTTATTCGACACTGGTGAGGCCTCATCTGGAGTACTGTGTCCAGTTTTGGGCCCCACACTCCAAGAAGGATGTGGAAAAATTGGAAGGAGTCCAGCGGAGGGCAACAAAAATGATTTGGGGACTGGAACACATGAGTTATGAGGAGAGGCTGAGGGAACTGGGATTGCTTAGTCTGCGGAAGAGAAGAATGAGGGGGGATTTGATAACTGCTTTCAACTACCTGAAAGGGGGTTCCAAAGAGATGGATCTAGACTGTTCTCAGTGGTAGCTGATGACCGAGCAAGGAGTAATGGTCTCAAGTCGCAGTGGGGGAGGTTTAGGTTGGATATTAGGAAAAACTTTTTCACTAGGAGGGTGGTGAAACACTGGAATGCGTTACCTAGGGAGGTGGTGGAATCTCCTTCCTTTGAGGTTTTTAAGGTCAGGCTTGACAAAGCCCTGGCTGGGATGATTTAGTTGGGGTTGGTCCTGCTTTGAGCAGGGGGTTAGACTAGATGACCTCCTGAGGTCCCTTCCAACCCTGATATTCTATGATTCTATGAGTGACCTCAGCTGGCTCTCACAGGCAGCACCGTCACAAGGGGGTACAGCCAGGAAGTGGGGGAGGGCAGGGGCTCCCGGCTCAGACAGAGCAGCACCGAGCTGCAGTGCCCAGGAGGACGAAGGCTGTGCAGGGCTGTGCCCCCGCCGTGCCCCCACCCGGCACCGCCCTGCAGGGGGCCGAGCTGCCCCACGGCCCTGGGGGTCCCCAGTGCAGCCGGGTGGAGCTGCCCGGTGCTGGCACAGCCATGCCCACCACTGGGGCTGCTGCTCCACGGCCGAGGAGCCAGGCAGACGGGGGGCCCCAGGGCGGAGGAGCCGGGCAGACGGGGGGCCCCAGGGCCGAGGAGCCGGGCAGACGGGGGGCCCCAGGGCCGAGGAGCCGGGCAGACGGGGGCCCCAGGGCCGAGGAGCCGGGCAGACGGGGCTGGGGAGGGGCTGGCAGTCCTGGCCCCGGAGCGGTGCTTCTAGTGGGTGCCCAAGGCCTGCGGGGGCACTCACCTGTGTAGCCGGGGTTGCAGTTGCAGATCACCTGGCGGGAGCGGCTGTCCTGGTGGCAGGAGGCAGCGAAGTGGCGGGCGCTGTTGGGCCCATCGGGGCAGGGGCAAGGGCGGCAGCGCTCCCCCGAGAGCAGTGTGGGGTTCCCGTAGTGGCCAGCTGCGCACCTGTGGGGGGAGGCAGTGAGAGCCAGGGGGAGGCCCAGCCCTGGGAACACCTGACTGCACCCCTTCCCGAGGGGGGGCCTGCGTGGCCACGCCCCACCCTCCCTTCCTGCTGGTGCACATGTCAGAGCCCCTGCCCCACTGGGCCAGCACCAGCCGGGTCGTGAGCACAGTGGGGTATGAACCGTCTGTGTCACTCTGTGCCCAGCCCCTTGCACTGCTGCCCACTGCGGGGAGGGAACCGATGTTCTCCCTGGCTCCGGGAGAGCCCGGCTGGCACTGCGGCTCCCACCCCGGAGACCCGCACCGGCGCCTGCCCAGGGGGAGCCCCCGGCTCCGCGGCCCGTCACCTCTGGCATCTGTCGCCGTCCGTGTTGTCGCGGCAGCGCAGGCAGCTGCCGGTCCGCGGGTCGCACTCCTCTGCATGCCCGTTGCACTGGCAGGGCTGGCAGTGGGGGAAGCCCCAGGAGCCAGGCTGGCAGCGGTCGCAGCGGGGCCCGGAGGCGCCCGGCCGGCAGGGGCACTGCCCACTGAAGCTGTCGCAGAAGCTGCTCAGGGCCCCGTCACTGTTGCACTGGCAGGCTGCAGGGGGAGAGGCCGTGAGAGGGGCCGGGCACTGCCCGGGCACTGCCCACCCAGCCCAGCCAGGGCCCCAGGGCACTCCCCGGGGCACAGGGCAGGTGGGAGAGGTGCCCCCACCCAGAGTCCATCCCCTGGGAACCGGGGACCCTCACCCTGGAACGGAGTCCCCCAGACAGGTGTGAGGGGGAGGCTTGGGAAGCCTGCTGGGGGAGGGGTGGTCAGGGCAAGGAGCCCCCGTCGGGGGAGGGGTGGTCGGGGCGAGGAGCCCCCGTCGGGGGAGGGGTGGTCGGGAGAGGGGCCCCCATCGGGGGAGGGGTGGTCAGGGCAAGGAGCCCCCGTCGGGGGAGGGGTGGTCGGGGCGAGGAGCCCCCGTCGGGGGAGGGGTGGTCGGGAGAGGGGCCCCCGTCGGGGGGGGTCACTCACCTCGGCATCCGCTGGGCCCGAAGCCAAAGGTGCCCGGGGAGCAGCGGTGGCAGCGACGCCCCGTCACGCCGGTCTTGCATGGGCACTGCCCCCCCGCGGGCCTGGCACTCGGCGCTCAGCGAGCCCTGGGGGTCGCACAGGCAGGCTGTGGGCAGACAAGCGAAGTGCGCGACCCATGGGCAGAGGGAAGGGGCAGCCCAGCCCGGGCACAGGGCGCACCCCCCCCCCGGAGCACACCGCCCGGAACCGGGGACCCTCCCAAATACACCGCCCGGAACCGGGGTCCCCGCCAAATACACCGCCCGGAACCGGGGACCCCCCCAGAATACACCACCTGGAACCGGGGTCCCCACCAAATACACCGCCCGGAACCGGGGACCCCCCAGAATACACCGCCCGGAACCGGGGACCCTCCCAAATACACCGCCCGGAACCGGGGGTCCCCGCCAAATACACCGCCCGGAACCGGGGACCCCCCCAGAATACACCGCCCAGAACCAGGGACCCCCCAGAATACACCGCCCGGAACCGGGGTCCCCACCAAATACACCGCCCGGAACCGGGGACCCCCCAGAATAGACCACCCGGAACCAGGGTCCCCGCCAAATACACCGCCTGGAACCGGGGACCCCCCCAATACACTGCCTGCAACCGGGGACCCCCCTCGATATATGCCACCTGAAACCCCCCCCCCCCCCCAGAATCAGGCTAGCAGATGGCAAGGGTCGTTCCCATCCTGGCACTGGCTGGCGCTGCCCAGGGAGTGCATGGCGGGCGGGGGCACTCACGCAGCGCCCCGCCGTGGATGATAGCCGACATGCTGGTGAGCAGGCTGGTGCACACTTCGCTGGCGGGCGCCTTGCCCACGGGCCAGGCGTGCTGGCCACAGCGGTACCGCTCG